>NC_056744.1:355010449-355372949 GCF_019279795.1 Protopterus annectens
AACAGGGGCTAATACAGGTGCATATCTGAAGACTTGTGTCTTGGCATGTGTTGTGCATCGGTGTAACTTTACCTGTAAAACATATAGTCTCCATATGAATTTTTATAGAACAAATTGCCTGTCTTTACATCGATGCTTTGCACAGCTTATTAGTTTAATTTCTCCAAGCTTTTAGGTTTCTAGTACCATGGCAGGAAAGGAAATACCATGAACAGGAATAGACCTATTCCTAAGTCTAGGTATGATTAAAGTTAATGATATTAGTATTGTTTCAATATTTGATGTTAGCCAACAATGCTGTTTGCAGAACTCCCAACGTGCCCAGAATTAACTCCTCCTGAATTCGTATGGAGTTCTATGTAATGGTAGCATGTCTAAATACGGCTGTAAATTCTTTGAGACCCATTCCCCATACTGCTGTTGCAACTGTGTCTGGGTATCTTTCTTCCACACTGCCCTCATTTCTGCCTGTAAATCCTGTGTGTCTGTACGTAAGACCCTGTAAATACTGGGTGTAGCAGTCTTTTCATGAGCTACAACATCTGACTTTCTTGCATCTGTTTTTGAATTGTTGGTAATGGGTCGCCCCATGCGGTTTAAACTTCATCATTCTATAATAATACTTGGTGATTCATATTTCCAATGCTTCTCAACTACTTCAGTATTGTACTGTCTGCACAATCTGTAATGCAACAGTCTTGCCACCTTATTATGCCTTTCAGGATACAGGCTCTCTGCCATTAATGTGTCACACCCAGCAACAAGATGTGTGAATGTTTCCAGTTTTTACAAAATCTGCATTTGTCTGTTTCTCCCACACATTCAATAAGCTTTGTTAACCAATGTGTATGTAGATCCCCATCCTGAGCTGCAAATATTAATATTTAGTCTGTTGGTTTAAATTCACCTCTCCTTAACCATTCCTGCATTAGATCCTGATCGACATGAGGTTGTTTTAGGAGTATCTGAAGTAGTTTACTTCATTTGGTTTTCAATCTGTGGGATACCGGATCCGTATCTTATCCGAGCCAGCAATTTCACTAGCATCTGCGCAGAGCTCCAAGCTCCGCCCCTTACCCATAACACACCTCCACTACCTTCCAACCCCCAGATCTCGTTTGCCACATCATGAGCTTTGAGTAGTGAGTGGGTTTTCTGCTTTTAAGCAGCCTTTTTTCTCTAATATTAGTATGTGTTTAGTGTAGGTTCCCTCTTCTCCTCCCCTTGGTAGTGCGTCGTGTAATAGAACCCTTTTTGTAGTTTAGTATTAGTTTGTTAGTGAGTTTGCTTCCCCTCTCCCCTCAGTGTGCTCTGTGTGACTTGAGTGTGTGGTGAGTGGGAAAACTGGTAATTTTTTCTCTCCCTTTTTTTTTTTCCCTTCTCTAGTCGAGTGGCTTGAATAAGAAACATGGCTGATAAACCTGTGTTTAAAAGGTGCACCGAGTGTGGCCATAAATTGTCTCCTGCAGATGGCCACACTTTGTGTAATGTGCTTGGGAGTTGTCCATCTAAAATACTGACTGCTGTATATGTGCGAGTTTTAACGTGTGCGCTGTCAAGGATAGGAAGGCTTAGTTGGCCCTGAAAGGCCTTTCTTGCCTCTTCTGAGGTGGTTACCTCATCCTCTGCTTCGGTCACAGCGGCTGCTGTGGCCGCCTGTCTTTCCTCTCTTGCCCTTGCTTCTCCTCCCTCCCAAGCTGGGACTGAACCTCCCGTTTCAAAGCTGTGGAAGTGGAGTGGAAAAGGGGCAGAGAGAAGGAGAGAGGGCCAAAATCTCACAAACCAGACATACGTAAGAGGTCCCCGGACCTTCCTTCTCCCACCAAAAGTCAGCCTAGGATCCGTGACTCCCCCTCTGCTCCGATCTCCGAGATTTTCTCTGGAGCCAGAGGAGAAACGTTCTCTGTCTAGGACCTTGGTTCCTCGACTCACCAGATCGGAGTCCGTGGCCTCGTCGAGATCCACACAACTGCAGATATGCTCCGACATGGATAAAATGATGAGGAGGTTCACTCGTACTCCGATCCAGATGGGAGTCTTGCCTGCACCCTCTCCCTCTGGAGGGAGGAGCTTGCTTCCCTTTTTCACACCGATTTCTCCTTCTCCGATCCTTCCACCGGGTTCTGAGTACTGTGATCTGAGGGTGGCCTTAGGGGGTCTGCGCCGATGGCACCTACTTCCTCGACGCTGACAGTTGCCTGGAGCATGTCTGATCCGACCAGGTTAGATCCGAGTGGCTCTCTGAGCAGGAACTTGGGTGTCTGATCCGAGGGAGCGGAACTTTTTTCATCTGCTCTGGCGTTGTCGGGCCAAGTTCCCTCCCTCGGAGCTCCGTCCACTTTTGGCCCGGCTCCGATTCTCAAGTCTGACCCGGGGAGACAGGCTTCCTTATTGGTTCCCCAGGAGGTTCGTTCTCCCTTGGCATTCGACGTAGAGAAAGGGTTCTCTCCACTGGATCGAGACCCTTTACTATCCCCTCAGATTCCTCCCCCCCCCCCGACCCCCTCGGCTCTATCTACGAATCCCATCATTTTACCAGAGGGACAGCCCATGCTGGAGGAGCCCCAGATAGTTCCCCTTGAGGAACAAGAGTTACCCCTGGAGAGTCCCACCGGAGACATGCCTCGCAAGCATACATGTAAGAGGAGGCACTTGGATTCCCCAGAGTCCCTCACCGAGGACATGGATTTGGATGATGGGGAAGGTTCCCCCAGGTCACCTCCCAAGGATGTCTCCTTTGGAGACATCCTGGAAATCCTTCGCCAACGGGGAGGTTGTTCCGCCCCCAAACCTTCTTCTGATGAGTCAGTGTTCCTGGTGGCTTTTGGCACGGGTCCATCTACTTCTTGGGTGTCCCCTCCCACACATACCCTGGTGGACCTGGTCTCCTCGCGGGCCTGGAAGGGGCCGGACACCATGGAACCAATCCCTAACCATCCTGATAAGATCTTGAGCCCACCATCAGCTAGACCAGTGTGGAAGAAGGGCTCCCCCATAGATGTTATGGTGGTAACAGCAGCCACAAAGAAGGAACTAGCCCAAGAGAGTTCCTTCATCCTCCCGACAGAGAGTCGTGGATGATTGAGTGCTTAGGAAGGTGGGTTTATGCGTCGGCAACCTTTTCCATTAGGGTGCTGAACTACCTGGCCCACGTCTCAAGACGCCAGATCAAACCTGGTCAAGGAGCTGGATGAGTCTCCCCTAAGTCCATGTCGCAGGAGGACCAGGGACTAGTTCTTTGCGAGGATGGCCGCTTTGAAAGCAGACTCCAGCACGTCTATGCGACTCCTCTCACATGCTACTGAAGGAGTGGCTAGAGTGGCTGGGTCCGGCGTGTCCATGAAGTGCAATGCCTGACTCAGACTATGTCTGTTTTCGGAACCTTTCAAGGCGTCCTTTGCCAGTACCCCTTATGACTGCTCTATTCTTTGGTAAGACCATCAAAGAGACTTTAGTCCAGAGTGAGAAGGACGGGAAGACACTGTCTGCCGTCCGAATCCGCTTCTCGAACCCTCAAAGATCCTTTACCCGGTATCAGAGAGGGTAAAAGAAGATGTGGTTCTGGAAGTCGCAGTATTCCTGGGACACTCAGGAATCTTCTTCCCCCAGAGGCAGAGGGGACAGAATGGGCACTGGCCCAAAGGCAGAGAGGGTCAGAGGAATTTTGGGTCTCAAGAACCTTCCCGGACAGCAACCCTGAGGGGTTGCCCTACTGCTCTACTCTGGAGGCAGTCTGGGGACAATTGTCATTGCACCTTGCGGCATGGGAGTCTGTAACATCAGACTGCTGGGTGCTTTAGCATGTATCCAGAGGATATTCTATCCCCTTTGTGGTTCCTCCCAAACGTACCACCCACACAAAGGAAGGCAGCAGCACAGGAAATTTCCAAGCTGCTAGAAAAATGTGCTATCAAACCTGTCCCCCTACATCAGTCTGGATTGGGCTTCTACTCAAGGTTCTTTTTGGTGCCAAAGAAAACCGAGGACTTGGGTCCAGAATCTACCCTGAACCTGTCAGTTGCCAAAAAAATTCCGGATGGTCACACTACAGTCCATCATGCTGTACCAGCAAGAGAGCAACTGGATGTGCACGTTAGACCTCCAGGATGCCTACTATCACATAAAGATGCACAGAAGCTCCAGGAGGTTCCTCCTCTTTCGGCGAGGAATCAATCATTATCAATTTCGAGCCCTACCCTTTGGTCTTACCACAGCCCCCAGGGTGTTCAAAGTGATGACCATAGCAGCGGCTCACCTGAGGCATCAGTGGATTCAGGTCTTCCTGTACTTGGACGATTGGCTCCTCACTGCTCCCACCGGGCGTCTACTTTCTCAAACCAGGGATCATTTCTTAAAGCTTGCTCTGCATTTGGGGATCACAATCGACGCATCCAAATCGCTTCTAAATCCTGTCCAGGTGATAGACTACGTAGACACCTTACAGTGTAAAATCTTCCTGACCTCTGAGAGAGTACAAAACCTGAGGATGCATGTCTCTCTGATCTACCGTGCTCATCTTCCATTGGCAGAATCATTGTTGAGGGCCTTAGGTTCAGTGGCAGCGGCCATAACACTGCTTCCAAGTGCCCAGTTACAGATGAGAATACTATAGTGGACACTAGCTGTACAGTGGTCCTTGTTGGAACTTCCATTATCGTACCCAATGCAACTTAGTCAAGTCTGTCCCTTCTGTGGTGGATGTGCTCTCCAGAGATCTTTGAGGGGATGACCCTTTGTTTCAGACCCTAGTGACCACTGACGCCTCCCAACTTGGGTGGGGGGGCATTGTTCGGGCAGGACAGTCCAAGTCCTGTGGTCCCCTGTAGAGACCAGCTTGCACATAAACGTCCTAGAGATAAGGGCAGTCCATTTGGCGTTGCAGACCTTTCATGCCTTTCTTCCTCTGGGAACCATTGCAATTCAATCAGACGACAAGTCCGTGATCTGGTACATCAACAAACAGGGAGGGACCAGATCTTACCCCCTTTGTCGCGAGGCCACGAGAGTGTTGGGTGATCTCCACCGGTCACTTTCTCATAGCAATGCACATACCGGGGCGGTTCAACATTCTAGCGGACAGGTTGTCGGACTATTCTGATGCCTTATGTGAGTGGTCTCTGAATCTTTCAGTAGTGGAGCAGATCTTCCTGGAGTGGGGTCAGCCTTGCTGCGATCTCTTCGCATCTCCTTCCAACGCGAAGTGCAGCAAGCTTTTTGCTTTGAACCCCCCGCCGGGGGAGTCCCCCAGCGATGCTGTAGTCCATGCTTGGCTGCCCGGTCTTCTGTATGCTTACCCTCCAGTACATCTTATTCCGAGGGTTCTACAGAAAGCTCGTCGACTGGGTAGCAAAGTGATCCTCATTGCCCCTTTTTGGCCTCGCCAGGTATGGTTTCCCTTCTTTTGGTCTCATCTTCTGGCTCCTCCCTGGATTTTGGATCCCATTCAGGATCTGATTTCACACCCATCGGGGGTTCCTCATCCGAACCTGGACAGTTTGAAGCTCACGGCTTGGCTGCTCAGTTCCCATGATCGCTAGGACTCCTGGATTATCCTCTTCAGTTAGGTCTATTCTGGTGGCTGCTAATAAGTCTTACACCAGGAAAGTTTACCACAGCAAATGGAAATATTTTTCCTTTTGGGCTTCTCAAGGAGTTTAGATCCTTTCACGGCTCCTATTTCTGCCATTCTTGATTTCCTAGCTGATATTTTCAACACGGAGCTAGTTCTTCTACTATCAAAGTTCAATTGGCTGCCATTTCTCATTTTCATGTGGGTGAGAATTCTGCCTCACTGGCCTCCTCCAGACTGTGTAAAGCCTTTATCAAAGGGACCTTTCTGTTATGTCCCCCGGTCAAGGATCCTGTTCCCCCATGGGACCTTACTATGGTTCTTCAAGCTCTAGTCGCTCTGCCTTTTGAACCTGCTGCAACCACAGATCTAAAATTTTTATCTTGGAAAACAGCATTCCTGGTGACTATCACTTCTGCTAAAAGGGTTTCAGAACTGCAAGCTTTGTCCATCAAATTTCCATATATGATTTCCCATAAAGATAAGGTTTCCCTTCGGACCAATCCGTCCTTTCTTCCTAAGGTAGCATCACAAGTTAATATCAATCAGACCATTAATTTACCTGTCTTCTTTCCTAACTTTGCTAACAAAATGGAATACAAACTCCACTTGTTTGATGTTCATAGACCGTTACGATTTTATTTACACAGGACCAAAAACTACCGTAAATCCCATCTCCAAGGTCACTATTGCTAGGTGGATTTCCTCGTGCATCCTTCAGGTCTATAAAGACAAAGGTATGTCTCCTCCAGGTCGGGTGAAAGCTCATTCCACTAGGTCCATGGCTACTTCTGCGGCCTTTTTGTCTAGAGTCTCATTGGATGATATTTGTTCTGCAGCTACTTGGTCCTCATCTCATACCTTTATTTCTCACTACAAATTGGATTTGACTTCTAGAAGGAGAGCATCCTTTGGTTCTGCGGTGCTCTGGAATATCCTCCCATGAGGGCCACCCAGGAGTTCAGTAGCTGGGACTCTGTCCCACAGGTTGAAGACCAAATGAAGTAAACTACTTCAGATAAAGAAGTTATGTGCTCACCATAACATTCCATCTGAGTAGTTCTACTTCATTTGTCTTCAACCGTCCCTTCCTCCTTCTCCCTGGCCTTGTCATGGACAACCTGCGGGCTATTTTTCAGTATTTTTCAGGTTGGGTTACTAGTATAAGGGTCAGCAAACTCCATCTGGGGGTTGGAAGGTAGTGGAGGTGTATTACGGGTAAGGGGAGGAGCTTGGAGCAGATGCTAGTGAAATTGCCGGCTCTGATCTGATACGGATCCGGTATCCCACAGGTTGAAGACAAATGAAGTAGAACTGCTCAGATGGAACGTTATGGTGAGTACATAACTTCTTTTTTCTGTACTTGCAGCTGCATTCATGCATTTTCCACATTTCTTGCATTCTCATCTGATCCTAACCTTATTTTTTTTTTTTTTTTTTTGGCATATTCAGTTGTTGCCTGATTTTTTTGTCTACTCCTGGTTTGATTTCCATTTCCACTTGACACCAATGTGCTTCTGCTAAACTAAGCAGGGAAGTTATTTTAAGCTTGTTCTCTTAATGTTTCAAAACTTTCTCTGTTTGGATCTAGTGAGGTCAGCAGATATGTATGCAGTCCTACGATTGCAGATCAATACATGTAATCAGTTTTGAGGAGGCCCATCCCTCCTTCAGAGTGCGGAATATATAATCTTTGTATGTACTAATTTTACATTTCATTTGATAAGCGTGAAGCATTTTTCTTATTTTCCAGTCCAACTGATCCAGTACATTTTAAGGCCAATCAGTCGTGCCAAAATTGCAAGTTAGTACAGAAAGAACAAATTGGTTTGTAGCTTGGACTTTGTTCCTAGATGTCAGGGCTGTTTTCAGTGTTGTTTTAAAAGATTAAAATATTCCTTACTGAGTTTTGTTCACAGTTCATGTTTTGTCTATCTTTTCATAAATTCCCAAATATTTGTCCACTCCCTGCTGCCCAAGTTCCTTTATATTACATTCCTGTCCCAGAATATTTTCTTGGTGCTGCAGCTTTCCGGCTTTAATTGTTGTTTTTGCACATTTTGTCAAGACCAAATGACATTCTGATATCATCTAAGAAAGTTTTAACCACTTGCAGTTGTGCTTTCAGCTCCTCATCTGATGAACTGTACAGTTTTAAATCATCCACAAAAAGAGTAGTAGTTTTCTGGAAGCCAAATTTTAACCATAGCCTAATCCGTTAAGTAGACAGCTTAATGGGTTAAGGGCAGGACAAAAGAGCAGCAGTGACAGTCACCCTGGAATATTCCTGTTTGATTTTTTTTGTCTCTGGGGTAACAATTTGCGTTGTCGTGGCTTAGCTGCAAAGTGGTTTGCCATTGTTTCATGGTCACTGTAGTATAACTTACCAGTTTTGCACATCTGTAAGCACTCCTTTATCCATGGATGTGGGATGCTGTCAAATGCTTTATTATCTATCAATCCCATACATGGATTCTACCCCCTTTTTTTTACAATTCTCCATTATGACTTTATTTTACAACAAATCATCCTTTGTTCTATATGACTCTCTTGTTACCTTTCTGATGTCCTTCCATATCACTGTTGCAGTATTTATTATGTAAGGGATCTCCTGCCAAGGATAGCTCAACATCTGGCCAGTATATCAAAGAGTTAAAAATTTATAGACATCTGTATATCACACACATCCTCTGCATGCAAGGCGTAAGGCAGAAAGGTGATGTACGGAAGTACATGCCTAAGAACTTTTGTGCTGGTTAACGAGGTGTTTCTCAGAAGTGCCCCATTGGGTTTCCTTCTTATCTTTATTTTTGTTGTGAGTTTGCATGTCATCCAAAAAGGGAAAATATCAGTGAGAGGCAGATTCCCCATAAAGATAGTCGTGAACAGTTTCTGTTTTGTTTGGGTGCTTCTCATGAGTATTAATAGTGTTCTATCTGCTGTTTGTCCCAAAGACCCTACGTAGTCATCTCTCCTTGTCTATTTACCTAGAAAACTAGTGTTTGAAGTTGTTGGTGCAAGGTGCTATCATGAAGTCTTCCTGTCTCAAGGGTAAGACGCCTGCCAAGAAAAAGGCAAAAAAATTTGGGTCTGATTTGCCTGCTGTCCAGCCTCCCCTGGCCGTCTGTCTCGAGGTTGGTGAAAGCCCAGAAGGTCGTCCACTTGTTGCTTCAGATTCCTCTGCCGTGACCATATCAAAGGCTGGCATGGATATGAATTCTTGCACGTCCTTGGAGGCTTTATAGATATCTGCTCCAAATGTTGAGGGGGATCTCTGCTGAGAAGTTAGGCCCATCAAGTGGAAGGAGGGTTCCTCCCTTCAGCTAAAACTACTCTGAATGCTACTGCTCAAAAGGAGCCCTTTCCTAACATGCCATTTAGTATCTGACTGTCACTCCTCCCAGCCTCATTCCTCTCACTTCATCTTTCTCTGTCTCTTCCAGTTTGGTCAAGCATAACACAAGACTCTTGGGTTATTTCTATAATTCAGCAAGGGCATTTCATGGTTTGGAAATCCCTTCCTCCTTTCGTGGGCATTCCTGAGCCAAGTCAGGAACAGTTACATTTATTACCAGAGGTACTTCACGAACTGTTACATTAGGGAGCTATTCAAGAGGTTCCACACTCCCAAAGGGAAAAAGGGTTTTATTCCAGAATGTTTTTGGTGTCCAGAAAGGAGGGTCCTTGGAGACCCATTCTGGATCTTTCTCACCTAAATCCATTTCTGAAGGTTCTTTCTGCGTATTATTTCTTCAGACCTTGGTCCCTTTACTCCTTTCCCAGGCTGTCATGGCTTCTGTGGATATCAAGGATGCCTACCTTCACATACCTATCCATCCCCTTTAAAGGGAATTTTTACGTATCCCCTGTTGCTTCCTGATATTTTCGATTCTCTACTTCTCCCTTTGGCCTTTCGATTGCCCCAAGGGTTATAAACAAAACAACGGACTAGCAGCATACTATAAAACGGATAAAAAGAAAAAAACGCTACTCAGGAATCATGAACCAGAATTTATTACATCAAAAAACACATCAGTTTAAGCACTTTCGTTCACTTTGATAAGGAACTTCTTCAGAAACTAAGTAAAACTAAAAGGAAACCATGCTTAAATACAAGTTTAAAAAAAATGGCGCCAAAAACACCCCCCATTTTTTCCTTAAAGTAAAATGCACCATTGTTAAAACTACTACAGTTAAAATCATAAGGCTGCCAACATTCAAAGATATGCATGTAAACATGACTTGTGATAAAAGAAAAAACAATACATAATATCACTAGGAGAGTGCATAAGGTTAAAAAACAAGATAAATAAATACGTAAAGATTTGTCTTTTAAAACAGGTTTTAAAGAACATCATTGATACCAGGTGGACAAGTGCAGTTCAGTAAGACTTGCCAATGGAATTCCCTTTTTTCAAGTAGGTTTTCCTAATCACCCTCTCTGGTTTTTGTTCTGCCTATTTGAGGATAAAAAAAGCCATTTTTTTTTTTTAAATCCTTGCAAACTAAGCTATGCTTAAACAAAGCATTAGTGTGATTAGACTTACGAATAGCATGTGTGTGTTGATAAATTTGTGTCTTTAACGGCCCAACAGTCTTGCCAGCAAACAAAAAAAGGTTGTGAGGGACAACAATGATTACATCAATAAATGGGTGTACCCTAACCCACCTGGTGACAGTGGTCAGAGGGAGGTTTTGGATGATCAGCCCACTGACCAACATCCCCCTGATGTTTCTGATAATATGGGTCCTAGAAGATCCAAAAGGCTGGAGGAGAGGAGAGAGGTTGGGGTGTGCTGATGGTGCAGTTGGTGGTAGTAATAATCAGCACAATAACATCCAAAATAACAACTGCAGCTCCCCCAGACAGGGTTTTTGTCAGAACCACCTTCCGCATTCGAGGTATCAGAAGTAATCTTAGATGAGCTTTGTGTTCCAAAAATGCAGGTATTGTGAATATTTTTGTATACAAAGGTTTTAAGATCTTTAACTACTCTGCTCCAAGTATTACTGAGGCTGTGGGCTCCATTTTACAAAAGGGTTTTAAGGTTATGCATTCTAGGCAACCCTCTGTAGTGGACTTTGTCACAGAGCTGAAACTATTCACTAGGAAGTTGAATTTTTCCTGCATTTTACAACCAGGCAATGACAATGTCCCTACTTTGAAAAGATCTAGTGTCTTCAACCCACCACTTTTACCAAATATTAATGTATTTGAACGTTTGTGTGAAAATAGCATCAGGGAGTGGTGCCGTAACTATGGTAAGTCCAAATTTTACAACTTGGACCAAGCAGAGAGACATGCACTGCTTTCTCTGGCTAAGGAGAACATTCGTGTCATGAACCCAAACTTGTATTCTTCCATGGTGTTCGAATATCTATACAATGGACATTTTTTGTTGATTTCTCTCATCCTGATAAATATTGCTTACCATGCAATTGATTTGGCCCTGGAAGATATGTTTACTACATTCAACATGCCATCTCACCTTAGGGAGTACCTTTATGTTGCTAAACCTAGAATTCCAGATATTTTTGGTATCTCTAAAGTGCATAAGTCCGTGAACAACCCACCACTTAGACCTGTTGTTGCCTCCAGAGGTTCAAAGACAGAGCCTTTGGCTAAATATGTTGATTACAGACTCAAATCTTTCTCTATGGACAAACCCCACATTCTCAAGAATTCTTGGCATTGTTTGGAAGTACTTTGTTCAGTACCCTATGATGATGGGGCCATTTTGGTTACTATTAACATAAAAGACTTGTCATTCCTCAAGGGGGGAGGGTATGGAGTTATTCCATTATGCTGTGGCCAAGGGGGACCCATTTGCCTAATAATGTTTTACTGTTATTGCAATGCATGGAATTAGTTCTTGCTCATAATTTTGTCTACTTTGATGGTGAATACTTTAAACAGCATAGGGGGTTGCCATGGGTGCTGCTTCTGCCCCTATCTTTGCAAACATGGTGTTGTGGTCTTGGGAAACAACCCAAGTGTTTAACTCATCCTATAATGCCTATTTATAATTCTATTTGAGGTATTTGGATGATATTTTTATTTTGTGGAGTAGTGGTGTTGAATTATTTAGGACATGTTCATTCAATTCTTGCATGGTACTACGGATTTTTTGGAATTCACTTGCCAACTTCATTTTTCAGAGATTAGTTTTCTTGATATTCTGTTAAGCAAGGCTTCCATTAACAATTGCTTTTTGTCCAGTATTTTTAGGAAGCCCACCTATTATAATTCTTTTTTTTTACACTTTGACAGTCAACACCCATAATGGCAGAAGCAGAACTTTGTTAAAGGGCAACTCATTACTACTGATGCTCATTTTTATGATTAAGTTAATAAGATGAAACATGTATGTTCCTTGAAAGGGTATACCCTGAGTATTTATTTGATACATTGGCACAATATGTAATCCGTTCCAGGCACACTAGATATAGACCTATTGTGTGCCCTTGTTATGGTACTACTGATGATGACGTGATACCAGCTCCCTCTGTGTCATCTAATGACCTTTTGAGAGCCTTGGTTTTACCTTATAGTAAAGGTATTGATACCCTGAAAGCAGACTTTGTACAACATTGGTCTACCGTTTTTTTCCTGCATGGGTCTTAGTTAAATTGGGGACTTTACCCAAATTTGTATTCAAGAATAGTAGAAATATGAAAATATATATTTAAATGGCAAGGGGCCTGTAATGAGAAGTTTATAAATCAGTGGGGTATGAAGAAGTGTTGTTCCTGTAAACAATGCAGGCTCATTCTTGAAGGCTGCAGTGTACACATTCATGGTTATCCACACATTGTTCCTGTGAAAGGTCGATATAACTGTAACTCTAGGGGAGTGATGCATGTGGCTGCAGTATACACATTCATGGTTATCCACACATTGTTCCTGTGAAAGGTCGATATAACTGTAACTCTAGGGGAGTGATGCATGTGGCTGCAGTATACACATTCATGGTTATCCACACATTGTTCCTGTGAAAGGTCGATATAACTGTAACTCTAGGGGAGTGGTGTATGTGGCTCCAGTATACACATTCATGGTTATGCACACATTATTCCTGTGAAAGGTCGATGTAACTGTAACTCTAGGGGAGTGATGCATGTGGCTCCAGTATACACATTCATGGTTATGCACACATTATTCCTGTGAAAGGTCGATGTAACTGTAACTCTAGGGGAGTGATGCATGTGGCTCCAGTATACACATTCATGGTTATGCACACATTATTCCTGTGAAAGGTTGATGTAACTGTAACTCTAGGGGAGTGATGCATGTGGCTCCAGTATACACATTCATGGTTATGCACTCATTATTCCTGTGAAAGGTTGATGTAACTGTAACTCTAGGGGTGTGGTGTATGTGGCTGTATGTGCATCTTGCCCATCATTTTATGTTGGCAAGATTGTTGGGCCGTTAGACACAAATTTATCAACACACATACGCTATTCGTAAGTCTAATCGCACTAATGCTCTGTTTCAGCATATCTTAGTTTGCAAGGATTTTAAAAAAAATTCTCAAAAACCAGTAGGAGTGATCTGCTTGAAAAAAGGGAATTCCATTGACAAGTCTTGCTGAACTGCACTTGTCCACCTGGTATCAATGATACAATTTCTTTAAAACCTGTTTTAAAAGGCAAATCTTTATGTATTAGTTGATTTAACCTTATGCACAATCCTAGTTGATAGTATGTATTGTTTTTTTTTCTTTTGCCACAAGTCGTATTTACATGAATATCTTGGAATGTTGGCAGCTTTATGATTTTAATTGTAGTAGTTTTAACAATGGTTTATTTTACTTTAAGGAAAAAAGGGGGCATGTTTTTGGCGCCATTTTTTAAAATAGTTATATTTGAGCATAATTTCCTTTTGGTTTTACTTTGAAGAAGTTACTTATCAAAGTAAATGAAATCACTTAAACTGATGTGTATTTGGATGTAATAAATTCTGGTTCGTGATTCCTGAGTAGCGTTTTTACTGCCCCAAGGGTATTCACCAAATGCCTAGCTCCTGTGATTGATTTTTGCAGACTTCAAGAAATCCAAGTATTCCTTTACTCGGGCGATCTCCTGTTTTCAAGCATCCTCCTCCGAGACCTTACTGCAAAGTCTTCACTTTGCCAATACTCTTTTGCAAAGTCTGGGGTTCACAATAAATTTCAAAAGTCATCTCTAACACTTTCTCAGTATCATGTCTTCCTGGGGTGCAGGATTCAGATGGTGCCTATGTTGGGCATCCCTTCCTCCGCCAAAGGCCTTGACTCTCATTTCCTCCTTTCAAAATCTTCTTCCTCTGTCACAGCCAGAGTGTTTTTGAGACTTGTGTGATTTTAATGGCATCCACCATCCCTGTGTTACCTTTAGCCAAACTCCACATGAGGAAGTTTCAGTGGTTCCTGAAATCAGTCTGGCAAATGTGCGCATTCCTTAGAGTTTACAGTTCCTCTTCTTCCCTGTCTAAAGAAGGAGCTTCTCTGGTGGATTCAGCAGTTGTATTTGAACCCAGGCCTTCCCTTCCATCACAGGAGCTGCTCTCAGATGCTTCAGACGTGGGAGAGCAGCCTTTGGCACTATGAAGGTACAGGGGTTCTGGCCTCCTCTTCAACAAAAGGAGCATGTTGTTATCAGAGAGGAGTGTGCGTCTGCTGGCAGACCATTTCTTCTTGTATTTCTAAAGCTATTTCCTTCTGTTAAGTTTTTCATGGTAAGACCCTTCCTTTTTCTGTTAAGGCTCATTCTAGTAGGGCTGTGGTGGCTTCTGGTGCTTTTTTCAAGGGTTTAGACACTTGACTCCATTCTCGAGGCAGCTACTTAGACTTCTGTGCATACATTTATCAAACACTGCAACTTGGATGGAATATTCAGAGCTAGAGCTGGTTTTGATGGGGCTATTTTCATGGCTTTATAGAGAGCTCCACTGGTCCTTCCACCTCCCAAGTTTCTTCCTGAGCTTTGGCGCACTCCCTCGTGTTAAGAATACTGCAACAGTAGAATAGAAGGACATAGTATATTTGTGTAAAATCTTGTAACAATACATGTCCTTCTCTTCACTGTTGCGTAGTATTCAATCTCTACCCCTGGTTATTTCTGTTCTGGATGTATTGTTTTACCGCCTTTTCCTTAGACTAACGTTCCTACTGGGGAACTCGGTTCTGAGGATGGTATGTCTGGATGTCGCTTTTATGCCATAGACATGTTAGGAGTATATGTGTGACATACGGCATACCTTCAGGTAATTAAAGGCTTTGGTATACTGGCTGGATGTCAGGCTGCCCTTGGTGGGGAATCCCTCATGTTAAGAACACTGCAACAGTGAAGGACATCTATTGTTATGGTAAGATTTTAACACAACTATACTATATTATGACTGCCCAGTCAGACTGACGTGCCTACTAAAGTTTTGGAACCCAGTGTACCTTCAGTGTCTCAATCTACTGCAGCCCCAGCAGAAGCCGTTATGGTGTCTTGATCCATGCACATCCAAAACAACATTTTGGGGAAAATAGAGTACTTCTAATCATTTCAGAAGGGCCTGAGCATATTTTAGTAAGAGAAGAAATACTTGGGTCAGTAATAGAGGTATATCAGGGGTTGGATCTGCCACTAGTTGTTAAAGCAGATGTCCCACCAAATTAAAAACAGAAGTTTTCATTTCTTCAGATGTCCCTAGTAAAAGGGGTGGGTGGTTGGATGTCTCCCAAGGCTTATTTAAGGCCGTCTTGGCACTCAAGCCACCATCTTGTCTCTTCTGCTCCTACTCCTCACAAGAGACGTCTGGAATCACCCTCAGAGGATGATGAGGCAGAGTCTGATTCAGATGAACATTCTGTGGCCTACTTCTCTGATTCACTGCCCAGCCCAAGTGGCCTCTGAAGACTCCTTAACACCTGATTCTCCTGTAGAATATTTCCTTTAGAAAAACCATTTCCAACATGATGAGGCATTTTAAGTGGGAACTGAAAGAAATTTCTGATATACAAAAAGGGTTGTACAATTTGTTAGTTAGGCACCCCTGTGCCTGCACCAGTCCTTCCTGTTCTGGAGGCTTTTCTGTATGCCTTTGTGTCTACCTCCAGTGCTCCTGATTCTTAGCCCCAGCTCCTAAAAGGCCTGTTAGATTTTATAAACTGCCTGAAGATTTTGTTTCTGCACAAGAACCTTTTGGCAGATCTCTCTGCTTTTTCTGCTTCTATGGACAAGTCCTCCAAACTCCTACCTGCTGCCTTCACCTCCAATAAAAAAACAGACAGACTGGGAAAAGATATCCGCCTCTTCCACTTTGGATTTCAGAACACTGGATTATTGCACTCAAATGACAAAAATATTTAGGTTTGGGTAATTTAAATAAAACTTTCACTTCCTTGTCAGTGACTGGTGCTAAACAAGCCATGCCTATTGTGGCTCAGGCTTCATGGGTGGCTGCACATAGTGTCAGTATAGCTTAGATCTGTTATCGAAGGTATGCACTGCTTCCCTCTCAGTCCTTGCCTGAGGACATCGAAGCCAAGCTCCTAGACTCTTCTATGAATAGGGATTGTTTATTTGCCCCTGAAGCAGACAGCTTCTTTAAAGCCTTTCAATAGCAAAGAAATATTATGAAGGATTGCAGACAATTTTTCGTCATTTCTGCCCCCAGATACCAGAGAAACTACCCATCAAAACCCACCTGTTTCTCTCTCAGTCTAGACTCCACACAAGGGCAAGAAAATGCCTAGAAAGAGATTTCAAGACAAACCAGACAGGGATTCCAAGTCTGGTATACTCCCAACCCAGGCATATCAGCCCAACTACTTCCTTTCTTCTCCTGTCCCCAATTTGGGGTTGGGAGGGTGGCCTAATGGTTAAGGTGTTTGCCTTGCAAACACAAGGTGCAGGGTTTGAGTCTCACAAGGGATAATTAGCTAGGCTTAAAATGGTTTGCAAGGGCAGTTAGCTTAGTACTAATCTATGAACCTATGAATCAGTTCACCCCTTCTCCTGTCAAAAAGACTACCTAATTTCTTGCAAAGTGGCAGCTAATACTTACAGACAAATGGTTCTTTCCATTGTTCAGCAGGGTTATAGGATGGCTTGGAAGGAAATTCCTTGTTTCAAGGCCATATCTCTCCATCCTCCCAATCAGGTTGATGTCATACCGCTTGCCATCCAAGCCTTGCTCAGCCAAGGTACAATAGCACCTGTTCCACAACACATGGGAAGCAGATTTTATTCAAGACCATTTCTAGTACCAGAAAAAGAAGGGAGACCTATACTGGATTTGTCAGTTAACACCTTTGTCAAGGTTCCCCTTGTTCAAAATGTCACTTCAAACTTTTGACCTTCATTCTTCCTCGGGCTTTCCTGGTCTTCCTGGATCAGAAAGATGCCTACCACTACATTCCAGTTCACCCTTTATTCAGGAAGTTTCCAAGATTTTTGGCTTGTTCATTGTACTTTCAGTTCACTGCTTTATCCTTTCACCTGTGTACAACTCCCAAGATATTCATTGTTTGGCACCAGTCATACCTTTTTGCAGAACACTGGGAATTCAAATACGCCTATGTCTAGACGACCTGTTTATACAGGCACCTTTTTAACAGACCCTGCTACTACACTTCAGCTCCATAATTTCCCTCCTTCAGAGTTTGGGATTCATGATCAACTTCAAGAAGTCCACTCTGAACCCTGTTCAAGATCTGATTTTTCTGGACTACAGATTGGACACTAAATCCATGCAGGCTTTCCTTCCTCTAGACAAGGTACAGTTTTCTTTCCTATTTTCAGCCTGTATTAACCCTTCAAACTTGCACTGCAAGAGAATTATTAGGATACTGGGATTCATGGCTGTAGCAGTATCTGAGGTCCACCTTGCCAGACTCCATATGTGAAGGCTCCAGTGGTTCCTGAAATCTGGTCCTAGTATTCAAATTCTCTACGCATGCAGATCCCACTCCTCCCCTGCCTGAAGAAAGAATTTCAGTGGTGGATAGCATAGGTAATCCTCAAGCCAGGCCTGACATTCATATTGCAGATGCCTCGCAAGGAACTGCACACACATGCTTTAGTTGTTGTGTGAGGGCATGGATGGACTCAGAGTGTCCAGGGACAATGGCCACCAAATCTTAGGACAGACCACGTCAACCTGAAGGAAATGCAGTCCCTGATTCAGGCCTTACAGATCTTCATCCACACCTGGACTCCAGGCCCCCTCAAAAATTTTCACAGGCAACACTACAGTGAAGTAATGCATGAACAAGATCTCAGCCATGCAAACTGTTGCTTTTGGCATGGCAACAGTCCACAAAAGCATATCTGTTCCTCCAAGCAGTTTATATTCCATCACAGGACAAGGTCCTGGTGGACATTCTAAGCAGATCAAGGGAAGACACTTGCAAATGGATGCTGCACAGAGGTCTTCCTAGACACAAGTCCACAAACGGGGTATTCTCAGACTTATTTGCCTCCATCCACAATAAACTGCTATATTGCCTTGTCTCCAGGACTCTTGGAAAGGGAGGTTTCTTGGTCTTCCCTTCTCTACCATTACTCCCAAAGGTCGTATTGAAGATCCATAGAGACATCTCCAAAATATTACTGGTGATTTCCTTTCTGCCAGTACACCACTGGATCCCCCCTTCTCTACTACCTAGTCAGTGGACATGACCACCGATTACCCCATAAAGTGAACTTGCTTGCATAAGGACTCTTCCCAACTTCACCCCTAGCTATCATCCCTGAAGCTGACCGTATGGATGATAGGATGCTGATCCCTTTCAGATACCAATTTTCTGAGGATGTGCCATAGGTTTTTCAGGAGGCAAGGAAACCTACTAGGAAATCTTGTATATCCAAATGGGGGAAAAAAAGTTCTGTCTGAACAGGATCCTATACAATCTGGAGTGCCTGCTATACTCTTATGTGTGAGCTACTTAAACCTGGTCTTGCCTTCTCTTCTGTTGGGGCACACACCTTATCCATTTATGCATGCTTACCTCTAGACTGCCCCACTTCTTTCCAGGCTAGAGATAAAATAGTTTCTTAAAGGCATCCTTCATTTAAAATCTCCTAGGAAAGCTATCCCACTTTCTTGCAACCTTAATTTTGTCCTTGAAAAACTCACTCTACCTCCCTTTAAACCAGCAGCCTCTGCTTCTCTCAAATTTTGTACTTGGAAAACCATACTTCGGTGGCCCTTCCTTCAGCTAGAAGGGCCTCTGAGCTCAGCGACTTAATGGCAACACCTCCCCTCCTTATTTTTTCACAAGAGCAGCGCATCTCTGAATGCATATCCCTCATTTATGCCTAAAGTGGTCAATAACCTCTCCCTCAATCAGGCCGTCATTCTCCCTATTTTTCTCTCTAATCCTCAGAATGGTGGGGGGGTACTCCATTCCCTCCATGTATACAGGCATCTCGGATTTCACTTGGGCAAAAAAAAGCCCATTGGCAAGACTGACCAATAAGACATTTCCATTTTTACATTAGTTATGTAGAAATGGAGTGTTAAGTCATGTTAGGGTGGGATATGCAACCTGTGCGTGCTAGTTAAAATCTGAATTAAAGCATAGTAATATGAAGGCATCTCAATATATATAGATGTTTGTTTGGTAAAACAGTTGTATATTAACTATATTCTCATAACTGCATTGATATTGTTAAATATGACCCGTAGCCAAACGTATGTTGCCTTCTTGTGCACAACATTAAGGCACACAATTTTTCCACTCATACTTGCCATCTGAGATGCACACCTTTCTAAATATTAATAAAATAGTGCAGCTTTTAAAATATTGTGAAAATAATGTACATCAGAATCCAGTGCTTTTAAATGGCATCCATTTCCTATAGTGACCTCAACAGTCAATTCTGTCCCCCTTGAGTTCACTGGGCAAGTAGACAGCAAAAGCAGATTGTAAGTACGTCCACGTTTGGACAGTTTAGATTTGCCAGTCAAAGCTTGCATTTGTTGTGCAACATCACAGAACAAAAGTGTTACTAAGTCTTGCCATACGTCGCTGGAATGTTCTTGAATAAATTAACATTTAACCAACTGATTTCTTGGGTCTGACTTGCATGCTTACAGGGCTGAAACTTTGACCACAGTAGTACTAAATTTTGGCACAAAAAATATTTTGTTTCAGACGTTTGCAATATAAATTGTCATCACATAAAACACTTGCAACTAACACCAATATGTAGCCCATTTGACTAAGGAGCAGATTTTCGTTTTTACACTTTTTGTAACTCTTGTTGTGTATGAGATTACAAACTGTACAAAGCGTGCTGTTTTTATTATTTATTTATTTTATTTTACATTTGTTAACCGGGAAAGTCCGTCTGGACGCTCATCCATTTTCAGCGGAGGCCCGGGGAGAAAAGCTCCAATAGTATGAGATAAAGAAATTACACAAGAATATCGTACAGATATATAGGTTCCATAGAAACACAAGTTATTTATAGTTTAACAGTTCCTTTACTAAAGTCAGCATACAGCATTCTAGTAGTAGGGTTTATATAGAATATAAAATATAAACCCAAGAATATCATACAGAGATGTAGGTTCCATGGAAACATAAGTTATGTATACTTTAACAATTCCTTTAGTAAAGTCAGCATGCAGCAATCCAATAATAAGGTTTATATGGAATATAAAATATAAACACAAGAATATCATACAGAGATATAGGTTCCATAGAAACATAATTTATTTATAGATTAACAATTTCTTTAGTAAAGTCAGCATGCAGCAATCCAATAATAAGGTTTATATAGAATATAAAATATAAACATAAGAACAAACATTTGTTTTCTAAGTTATGAGTACTCTCAATATTTTGTTACA
Organism: Protopterus annectens; assembly: GCF_019279795.1. Taxonomy (NCBI): domain Eukaryota; kingdom Metazoa; phylum Chordata; order Ceratodontiformes; family Protopteridae; genus Protopterus; species Protopterus annectens. The sequence continues at coordinate 355,030,855 of NC_056744.1, forward strand.
GAGATAACCAGTGATTATTAAGCTATACAGTGAAAGGAATTAGGGGACCTTTAGTAGAATCCTTGAACAAGGTATTGGCGCAAATTAACCTGGCGAGTAGCATGAACAAAGCCAATTGTTTGAGAAGTGGGTTTTCAGGAGTTTCTTAAATTGAATAGTGGAGGTTATTTGGCTAGGTAGTGAGTTCCAGATTTTGGCAATAGTGCAGGCAGAGAGATTTGCCAGCATCATTTTTGTCTGATTAACGCTTATTAGGTTCTGGGAACTAGATCGTAAGGCTCTGGTAGGGATGTGGGGGTTAATTATATTTTGTAGTGCAGGGTTTTTTTCTGGAAGGTAGAAGAGATTATGCGCTATTGTGAGTTGATTAAACAGAAGTAGTTGAGGTAGCTTGAGTCAGTTGAGTTGGTTAAGGGCCAGACAATGGTGGGATTTGTATGACGTTTCGGTAGTGAACTTGGCTATTTTGTTATAAGAAGATTCCATTTTGTTCAGATCACTCTGGCGGAGATTAGTAAGGATGAGAGAGGCATAGAGAAGGATGGATAAGAAATGAGTTCTTGCAATAGTAGCTTTGGTTTGTTTTGTGAGTTTGTTCCTATAGATAAGTCCTAGTTTTTTAATAACTTTCTTAATGGTTTGTGCTATACGGATGTCAAATTTAAGGTTATTGTCCATTTCTACACCTAAGTTTAGTGTGTGCAGTTGGAGTGATTTGAATGTTATCTTTGGAGTGAATGGTGAAAGTGTTGATCGGGGGAGCATGACTTGGGCCGAAAATAATTAATTTAGTTTTTTAGGGGTTAAGAATAAGTTTGATGTTTGTGAACCATGTTTTGGCTAGAGTAAGTGTTTTGGGTGAGGATTTGCAGTTCCTTTAAGGTGGGGGCGGCACTTATAAGAGTGGTGTCATCTGCGTATTGTACTACTGATGCTGTGAGTGAGGAGGAATTGATTTGGTTGGTGAATAGTGAGAACAATAGTGGACCAAGTATGGAACCTAGAGGGACACCTATGGATACTGGTAGCAGGGGGGACAGCTAGTCATGCCATAGGACTGCCTGCTGTCGACCAGATAAGTAGCCAGTAAACCATGATATAGTGGAGGGGCTGAGGCATAGGGTAGATAGTTTGGAGTAGAATGTTGTGGTCTACCCTGTCAAAGACTTTAGATACGTCTAAGAAAATGAAGATACAAATAGTCCCTTGTTTCTATTGTGGTTAACTATATCTGTAAATGATAGTAATGCTGTGGTGGTGCTGTGGCATAGTCTAAAGCCATGCTGAGTTTTGGAGATTGTTTTGTAAGAGGTACTGAAGTAGTTGGGAATATACAACTCTCTCTAATACCTTGGATAGAGGTGAGAGAATTGCAATTGGGCGGTAGTTGGTGAATTCTAAGGAGTTGCCCTCTTTGTGCAGTGGACTAATGTGTGATGTTTTTGACTTCTGAAAGTGACCTGTTTATGGGGATGGACAACGGGATAGGCTATGGCGTCTGCTGTTATCTGAAAGAATTCCGCTGGTAGGGTGTCAGCAGCTAGTGTGGTTGGTTCGAGTTTTTTATGGAGCTTTGAAATTACTTCAGTGGGTACAGGGTGTAGGGAAAAGTTTGTGGTATTGTTTTGAGTAGTAGGGTGGGTTTTGCTAGCACCTGGTATAGGGCTACTAGTGGTATTGATGGCATTGGTAAGCGTTTGGACTGTTTCGGTAAAGAACTTGTTAAATTGTGTGGGAATGTTGTCATGGTTGTTTGGTAGTACTGGGGTGGGTGTGGTGGCTTTACCTGGGTAGATTATGCCATTTATTGTAGCCCGAAATTTCTTAGGGTTGTTGGCATATTTTTCCTGCATGTTTTTGTTGTAGTTAACTTTTGTCTAGTTAGATGTGTTTTTTGGCTTTGTTTCAAAGTTCTTGGTAGGTTTGCCTCAGATTACTGGTTTTGTTCTTTTGATATCGACTCCAGGCCAGACCCCTCTCTTTCATTGTAGTCTTAGTATCTTTAGTTAGCCATGGAGCATAGTTAGCTTTTAGTCTTGTTCTGGAGGGGACATGACAGTTTAGTATTTGCAGGAAAGTGGAGTTAAAGTACTGTACGGCCTCATCTAGAGATAGTAGTTTTAGGGGTGTCCAATTACGCCTTTGTAGTGAATTGATGAAGTCAGTCGTTTTAAAAGTCTTTCTGTTGCATATTACTCTGAGGTTGGGTTGGCTTATGTAATGGTCTGTTCCGAATTAGGTAGGTTGGTTGATGATCACTTAGACCGTCAAGTAGACGGCCAGAGTGCCATGCTAGAGTGGGGTCAGATAACAGAATCCAGTCGAAGATGGATTTGCGTTTTGAGGTTTTGTCTGTTCTGGTTGGGGTGGATATAATTTGGGTAAATCTATGGAGTTTAATGTGGGTAGTTGGAGTGTGGCTAGAGCAGTTCAGCCAGTCAATATTAAAGTTATCTAATAGTACAGTTTCTTGTGGCATGGAGTTTGAGATCCAGTTTAACAGGTTTTCCATTATAGTAGTGTTATTGCCTGGTGGAATGTAGCCACCTGCAATAATGATATGTTTGAGTTTAGTTTTAATTTGGCAAGGATTAGTTTAACATCTTTGATTTCTTGGGTGTTATAATTTGTTCAATGCTGAGATGATTTTGGAACAATATCGCTACCCCCACCTCCCTTTTTCTCTATTCTATATCTCCATATGATGTTATAGCCAGGGGCTGTAATCTCATTATTATGGTGTTCTGGTTTAAGCCATGTTTCAGTTAGCACTGCTATTTCTGGTTTATATACAGATAGTAGGGATGTAGGTCCTGGATTTTAAGTATACTTCTTGCATATATGTTTATGAAGAGGAGAGAGGAGGTAGGTCTATAGTACAGAGAGAGAACCTGGTTTAAGACATAGGAAGCAGGAGGATTAGGTAGCTTTCTGCTGCTCAGGATTGAAGGACTTAAGTGAAATTAGCGAGCTGGAATAACTTATTACAAATGATTGTGTCCTGTGAGGGAGATGCACTCCCACTCATTAAAAGGGACAAGTCATCAAATGTTGCCCGTTTTCTTTAGTGATGTTGCGATCCTGGTACTGGGCATGTGGGAGCAGTGGGAAATGGCTTCTTGTTTTAACACTTTGGGTGAGGTTACTCTTGAGTACGATTTTTCAGTGAGTGGGAATACAAATATCGTTATGGATTCCTTTCTGTACTAGGAGAAAGTAGGAATGAAAATGTTGATGCTACATGGGAAAGTTGAAACACTGCTCAGTGTTTCCTATTTACTCGTTGACTCCCAATAATTCTGATCAAGCTTCTTGCATGTCCATCAGTTGGATGAAAATGTTCAGATTGTTAATGTTTTCCTGATTTTATTCTGCTGTTGAAATGCCTATATTTCCTGTCCTAGTGAAGGTTGTGTGATCTGAAGCTTGCTGAATTCCCTTTTCCAGATGTTTTGGTAGTTGAGATTTTTCTGCTATAAAAAAGTCCCATCTTGCCAACAGTTAGCTGGTCTGAATCTAAAAGTCTCATTGGGGGGCTGGAGGTTGCTACAAAGAATGGGGAAACCAGTAGCAACTCTCCCACCCTTTTCTTCTGGTTTTAGAAGTCTGTGTCTGGCTTCTGCCCCTTATGGTAAGCTGACTTCTAAAAAATCCCTCCCTCCTTTCATTCCTGTTTTCTTTTATGTAACCCATTTACGTACTTTCCTACCTATTCATAGATCCAAAATAGCGAGTGCCCACCCAGCAAACCAGTATCGCACTTGAGTAAACCTCCCTTACCACAAATTGTCTCATGCTCATTTTCCCAGCGCTACCGTCTACTTGGTGCTCTCGTTTCCCAGCGCTACCGTCTACTTGGTGCTCTCGTTTCCCAGCGCTGCCATCTACTTGGTGCTCTCGTTTCCCAGCGCTACCATCTACTTGGTGCTCTCGTTTCCCAGCGCTACCGTCTACTTGGTGCTCTCGTTTCCCAGCGCTACCGTCTACTTGGTGCTCTAGTTTCCCAGCGCTACAGTCTACTTGGTGCTCTCGCCATGCTCTGAGAGGGTCCTGAGTTAATCCTGCTCTATTTTTGGCATACAAGCGATTTATTTTGCACTTCTGGTAACTGTTTAGAGTACTACTGATTTATTTGTTGATTTTTGCCTTTAAATCATTGTAAAGGTCCCTAATAGTTGAAATTGCTTTGGCAATATAGTTTGTTTTCTTGTAGCATTGTACTTGCAAGCAGTCTTTCTTGGTGTTATTACATCAGGAGGTTAGCAGTGCCCTGTATAGACAGAAATGCCAAGAAAAGAATTTTTATCTGTAAAATGTCCTTTAGAACTGAAATATGTAACTTAGTGTGGCTAAAACAAAGCCATTGTGTGGAGACAAGTTTATGCCAGCTAATTTGAACATTAAGCAGCCGTACTATCAAACCTTAGCAAATTCTAATCTAGTGCCAAACCCCAGACACCACCCAAGGAGACCTCCTATGTAATCCAGTCCACTACCTACAGTAGCCCATCTAAGTACAGGTCTGGACAACATGGATATGCAATTTCCAAATGTCTCCATACCCAGCTTGGTAGATACGGGCATTCTGAGACAGTGTAGCAATTCTCTTGTTCAGACATCTATTTAATCCTTAAAGGAACAAACACAATATGTGAGAGATTCATATACACAATTTCACTGGAAGCAAAAGTCTGGCATACAAACAAGGTGGTCAAGAACACACACACACTACATCCACCACACAGTGCCCAACAAACATAGACCAGCCTATGCTGAAGCACTAAAAAGCAATCTTCCCAAACCTCAAATATCTCCTAAGCCCATAAACAGTATAAGGATGCCTATCCTCAACGATCTCTAAAACACTCGCCAAAAGCAGCAGCAAATGCCACACGTGTCTACACCCAGTGACCCAAGAGCAAAGCCTATACGGCAAGCAAACGCATTACCCAGGACTCTTGTCATAGGAGACTCCAGTGTGCGACACACAGATGCTCCCCTCACCAGACTCAACAAGAAGATAATGGTTTGTGGATTCTGGCTCCAGATAAGCAGCTGAGTTACACATGCACTCAAGTCACTGTGCCACTGGTACCAGTATGATTCTGTCATAGTCCACGTGTGTATTAACCTAAGACATACTTACTGTAGACTCGAACGTCTCTCTTCGTAATCACTTTGAATATGTCTGTTAGGGCAGGTATGTGCCTTGCATTGAGCAGCATTCTGCCTTCACCAAGGACGATGCCATAGTATGAACAAAAGATGATTGATTTTAATAATGTGCACACTAGAAATTCCAAATAGTATTGTCTAAATGTAATTGTCCATCTGAAGTAAAGTGTTCAAACTACTAAAAAATCTAACTAATTTGTATTAACATTACCCAAGTTCAATTCTAAGAGCAGCAGACGTGTAAATTAGTTGTAAAAATATGGAAATGTGAAGATAAACCACAACTCTGTGTTAAGTCGTATTTAAGTGTTATATGATTAAGATAGTTAGACAATGCAAGCTTCGTACATAAACAACGTACGTGACAGTCTGTACAAGGGAAAACGGAAAAATGTGTAACATGTTCTCGTTTAAAACCGGAGTAAAAGCATATGATGTGCAATGCACTAGAGGTATAGAGGTGCGATTTACAGTGTGTATCAATATATATGTATATAAAAAGCCGTGGTGGTACAGCGGTAGCGTTGTTGCGTCACAGCAAGAGGTTCTCCTGTTTGATTCTCTGCTGGAGTGCCTTCTGCATGGAGTCTGCATGTCCTCCCCACGGTCGAGTGGCTTCCGAAAGACATGCGTGAATGGGTGTGCCTTCGCTGAAGGTTGGGTGTCGGGCTGGCAACTCGGCACCATAAAAAAAAAATCTGCTGCCAATCATTAGCAGACCGGAGTTCCGCTGTGGCGTCCCTTAACCGGGAAAAGCCAAAAAGACAAACAGCAACATCAATATATATGTATATCATATGTGCAGCAAAAGTTTTAAATTCACTATATGTTCGATATCACAGAAACTTTGTGCATGCCCATAGGGGCTATATCTTGGTGTCTGAAAATAGAATGGAAAAAGTGTCATAATTCTCGTTTGAATTCTAGCTACTTTTACAAAGAAGAGCTATATGTCCAATCTGACAAAAAAATAAGGGTATTGTAAATGTATAGTGTGAGTAACAGTAAGGCCTCATTAAGAGAGACTCTAGTAAAGAAATGTATATAAAAATATAGAGAATCTCACTACAGTCAAAAATCCAGCTAAGGAATATGCGTGATTAGTTATTAGTCTGATTCGGTGTTGCATATATTAGATCTAGAAATAAGTTTGAAATCTAAATACTCCTAATATAAGTTAATACTTTTAAATTCTAGAGTGCCCTTGACAAAAGAAAACTGGATTAAAAAATTCCAAAAAAAAGAAAAAAATCTAAAAACTTAAAAATATAATAAAATAAAAAAATAAATACGATAAGCAGTGTGCAAACTTTGTGTTTGAGATGTCCCACATAAACTATAACATTGTGCGAGTTCGGTTAATGAGAGATGCAATATGCTAATCTTCGAATTTCCAGCACACTTTTCAAAGAACAATAGTAATTCACTCCTGGAGGACGAAAGGAGTTTAGCCTGAGTTGCCTAACTGACTTGTGTCTTTCCGGATCCCTATCACATGGTCGACCGGCCAAATGATCGACTTTCATTTGGTCGACAAGCAGTTTTATGTTGGGGGCTTCGCCCGCCCCCACCACCCCCCCCTAACTATATATATCAACTCCAGGGTTGCACAACATTGGGGAGGGGGGAAATCTACCTGTCGACCAAATGAATTGTTGACCAACTAAAAGTCGATCAAATGGCTTGTCGACCATCTCAGGTAGACCCGTCTTTCCAGGGTGTTGACATCACCTTCCAGAAACTCACTCTAATTTTTGGAGTATCAGGAACCTGAAGCCAGTGTGTCCTGTTATAAGTGATCAAAATGTTTAGAGACAGCATTATTATAACATTTAGCTCGAATTTCAGCCAAGTGTCCTGAAATTCATCTTTTTTAGTTTGTTTATGGTTTTTCAATATAGAATGCCTCTCATAACTGTTGCACTGAGAACTGTAGACAACAAATGTAGAATTACAGTCCCCACCAGTATTAGTTTTCAGTTCTTTCTGCAGATATGGTCATATAAATGAATCACCCTCCTTTATGTAGTCACAAAAAGTGCAATTTGGGACACATTTCTTGGTTCTTCTGTCTGTAGGTTTTGCGTTGTTCTCAACCCAGCTGCTGCCCTTTCTATAAACAAATTGAGACCTGTCACCTAAAACACTTATTAGGTGTGTACTATAGCAATAACCCACGCCTGGGTGTGGGTTATTGCTATTATACCATGACATTATTTAAGAAAAGAAACTATTACTTTTCTTAAATAATGGCATAGTATAATGCCTGTTTACTGCCCTTCCGCAGATGTCTGGCATCCGCGGCAGTTCTGATGTACTCTTGGCCTGCGCAGTACATCAGAGCTGTGGGCAAAAGCAACGGAGAAAGCAAGATCTCCGTTGCTTTTTTTTTTTTTTACTGTTTCGCTATGTTAAATGGGTTTAACATAGCGAGACAGCTTTAAAATAAGCAACAGAGATGTCCGTTGCTTATTTTAAAACTGTCTCGCTATGTTAAACCCCTTTAACATAGCGAACATAAAAGCAACGGAGATCTTGCTTTCTCCGTTGCTTTTTTAAAACACTGTCTCGCTATGTTAAATGGGTTTAGCATAGCGAGACAGCTTTAAAATAAGCAACGGAGATCTCCGTTGCTTATTTTAAAGCTGTCTCGCTATGTTAAACCCATTTAACATAGCGAGACAGTGTTTTAAAAGTAGAGTTATACTAATGGAAAAAAGTCCGGGCGACCGGACCTTTTTTCCATTAGTATAACTCTATTTGCAATGTGCACGCTGGCCAATCAGCGTGCACGTTTTGGGGGGGTCATGGTGTAATTTCAGATATTATAGCCCAGTTTTCATTGATTATATCTTTTGATGTAGTGAAAGTTCCAAGAATATGTCAAAATACAGCAGTCTTTTGCCTTTTCTGTCCTAAATGATTTCTTTAGAATTCTCAGATGGTTGTTGAGGAATGAAGCGTTGTCATTTTTCAGTTCTTTGATGGGTTCAAGTAAGGAGTAAAGCTTGCTACCCACATACCCTCTGGCTAAAAAAATAATTTTTAAAATTCTTAAGGTTCTTGAGAAAAAGTTGGAGTTTTGAGGTGATACGTGCTTATCTGTATCCTCGGGATTTTACCATTTTCTGTTTTGTTTTTGGAAGGTGAAGACATCTGTAATGTAGAAGCTTGTTTACTCTGGTGGGTTTTCTGTATAAATCAGTCTCCATTCTCCCTGCGTTTTTGTCTTTCTAGAGTTCCACATCTAAGAAAACTGCGAAGTCAGGGCTGTGGGAGGAGGAAAGGAGTTGTCTGATTAAAGTAACTGATAAAACTGTTGAAGCTCTTTGATTTCCCCATCCCACACAATAAAGATTCTGTCGATAAATCTGAGGTAAACTGCTATGCGAGTCAATTAGTTTCAATCGTTTAAGATGAATTCCTCCTCCCACTTCCAAAGTGCGATGTTAGCTATGCTTGGGGCCATGGCTGGCCCATTGCTGTTCCTGTTGTCTGTTTGTATCCTTTGCCATTAAAAGTGAAATAATTACAGTCCAATACTATGTTCAGGAGCTTACCTAGTGTCTCACATTCTGATGCAGTAGCTTTGTTGTACTTCTAGTGCTTCTTGAGTTGCATGTATGCAGTACTGATGGGGGAGGACACTATATAAAGATTCAAAGTCAGTAGTAAGCAGTAAACTCTTCTGACATGGAAATGTTTGTGAATTTTCTAATACAATCCATGGAATCTTGGATGCATGTTATATTCTTCTCTGTCAGTGGTTTTAAAATGTAGTCCAGGTAAATGGCTGTGGCTGTAGTGAGTGAGCTCCCACTAGCAGCCACAGGTCACTAAAGAGGATCATCCTTATGTGGCTTGGGTATTCCAAAAAATCTAGGAAGCTGAGGGCTTGGTGTTTTAAGGTATTCGAACAGGTTCTCTGATATTAGTTCAGCACTTAGTACATATCACATAGTTTTATCTCCCAATCCACATTGTTAGATGACAGGAGGTTTTACACTAAACATACCGAGAACGACACAGAACATGCCAGTCTCAATTTTAATGTTGTAGGTGGAGGTATGCGTGAATAAAATACCCCCTCCTTTGTCAGCTTATTTATTATTTTGTTTGTTTACTGGGCAAGTCCAACTGGTCTAGAAGCCCTTTTTAACCAGAGGTCCGGGGAGAAAAGCTCCACATATATAAAAATAATACAAGAGAGAAAAATGGACATTTAGGTACAATTCTGAAATGAAATTACATAATTATGTACAATTCTCAAATAGATAAAACATTACAAAAGTTACAGAGCTGAACAAAGGGAAATCAACTAGTTTAACATAGTGCTAACTAAAGTGGTATTAAGTTTATAGAGAAATTTCATTCCCAGAAGTCAGGATTGTTGTACAGAGTTTGAGGGCAGAAAAAAAATAGTTATACAATGAACAAGATAAAATTTGTTTAGTACACCTAGGAGTGTACCATTCTAATACATGTTCCAAAGTTTAGATACAAGCACTGACAATGTCCCATGCATTGTTAAACAGAAATTTGGAGGAAGACTGTGGATTGGATTGCGGAATAGATTTGTGTCCCAACGACTCCCCCATCTGTGGAATAGACTCCCTCTCCATGTCAAGCAGAATACCTCACTAGCCCTCTTTAAGAGGAACCTGGATGACTGGATGGGAAACCAAAAATATATCCCTGGGATCCCACCTGTGTCCCTGCTGGACAGGGAAAACAGGTGCTGACTTTGTGGGAACATGGGTGAAATTCTGGGCAAGGCTTTTAAGGGCCTCTGGGATAATAGCGTAAAATCGTCCTGTGAATTCTGAGGAGGTACAAGATGAGGAGAAATAGAGATATGTTAGTGGGGAAAGAGGTTGGGAGAGTGGAGATGAGGGATAAAGCAGTAGAACTGAGTTGGATAGAGAAGTGGGGAAATAGTGCAGGAAAAAAAGTAAAGTGTCAGAGAATAGGATGACTCAGACTACAGCGATAAGGCAGTGACTCAGCTGGGGCATGAGCAGCAGCATAACCAGTTATTTCAAAGTAGCAGGGTAACTGTGTTAGAATGTTTAGGGATGGAACTCTATGATTTAGAGATGGTATGAATAGGGTCCTCAAAGCTGTTACTGGATTTAGAAACTTTTAGCTGGAATATATCTGATCTTAGGATTCTGTGATTGGTGAGAGTTTGTACCAGGTTTTGTAGAGCTGTTTTTTTCAGGTTGGTATACAACGGATTGAGTTTGTAAGTTGGGTGGATGATAAAAGGTTGGATAGTTCTAGCCGCTTTAGCTGGTGGAAAGCAATATAGTAATGGGTTCTGTGAGGAAGGTTTGCACCGAATTTGGCAGTTTTGTGATAACATACTACTTTGTTTAGGTCAGATTTTCCAAGGTTAGTGAATGTAGGGGAGACTTACAGTAATGTAGACAATAGGTGGGTTCTGGTGTTTGTCTGGAGGTGTTGGCGAGGTGAGTCTTCCCTCTATAGAGGGAACCTAATTTTATGTGAATTTTTTAATAGCAAGTGAGACATGTTTGTTAAATCTCAGACCATCTATAGTGACCCCTAGCAGCTTGGTATGTGAGACTGGGCTTGATCAATGTGTTATTGGAAGTAGTGATCTTAAAAGGATGACTTGTTGGATTTGTTAGTTATTGTAGAAGAGCATTAATTTGGTTTTATTAGAATTTAGAATAAGTTGAGAAGATAGCATTCAATGGCAGTAAAGGATTCTTGGGTAATACCTTGGAAGTTTTGACAAGGAGAGTACAGCACAGATGAGTGAAGTCATCTGCTTACTGGATGACAGTACAAACTCCACACCACTACAGGCCTTGCTAAAGAAGGAAAAAGAGGAGTCTGTCTTGAATTGACCCTTGGAGGGATACCAGCTGTAATGGGAAGCAGTGAGGAGTGTTTATTTTGCACTTCACAGCTTGTCGATCAGATAGTTGTGGAACCAGGAAAGTCTTTGTTTTGGTATGCTAAGGGATGCAAACTCATTTAAGGGCTTCTGGTGGGATTGACATGGCTAGAAAAATAGAGGACACAAATTGCCCATCATTTCTGAGTTGGTTGACTGTTTATGAAACTTAAGAGGCAGTTATGGTGCTGTGTTTGGGACGAAAGCCACGTTTGGTAGTGATTAGAAAGTTTTTTAGTCGATAGATGTTGCAGTACTTGGGACTAGATACATTTTCCCAAAATTCTAGAAACGGGGGTAGAATGGAATATAGGTCTATAACTGGAAAGATCTATAGAGGAGCCACCTTTATGTAATGGGATCACATAAGAAATTTTCCATAGTTGGGGATGTATTGTTCAGAAATGGATCTATTGATTAAGATTGATACAGGATGGCATCGGCTGCTAGCTTGAGGTATTCATTTAGTAGCCGATTCACAGCTAGTGATGTAGGTTTTAGTGCAACAATTTTTTTACTTGTTTGGTCAGGTTGTAGAAAGAGAGTATTGGAGTTAACATTGGTTTCACATGGAATGGCTAGTGAAGCGTTGTTGGTTTTTGAGTGAAAGTATGGAATTGGTGAAGGAGTTGAATTTGGGTAGTGATACTATCTGTAGGGGGTTGGGGTAGAGAATTGGCCTGGATGAAGTTGTCTGGTACCCCAGACCTTTTGCGGATTGTTTTGTTATTGTGTTGGATACTGGTATAGTAATGTTTTTCAGCATTTGATCTTTGGATTTATTTCTTATCTGACATTAAGGAGGCTTTGCATTTGTTGGCCTGGTAATGGGAAAAGAGTTTCTCTGTTTTAGTAATTGTATGGTTTTGTTAGTTAGCCAAGGGCAGTAGCTGGATCTAGTTCTGACCTTTCTGATGGGGGCCTGGATATTTAGGGGATCCAGGAATTTATTTTTAAAATACTGAATGTCTGAGTCTAAATTGAGATATTTTAGTAGGGACCAGTCACAACTATGAAGGAGCAATTTAAAAGTGTCTACTGAAGTTTTTGTTGAGTACTGGTTTGTATATCACACTTTGTGGGACAATCAAGGTGCCTAAGAAGGTAGGTGGGTAAGTGGTCACTTAGGTTCCTAGGTAGGTACTAGGCTATTGGCCCTAGAGCCTGTACCCTGGCTTTCGCCACCCAAGAAAATTATTTTCCTGTGCACCTGTCAAGCAGAACCACAGAAGTGATTCCCGGGGTGAATTTCCTATTACCCATCCAATCATCAAGATTTTTCTTGAGTGCTAATGAGGAGCTCTGTTTGACATAGGTAGTCTGTTCCAGAGTATGGGAAGTCTCTGGGACAGGAATCTATCCCTCCAGCATGTTCTGTTTATTGTGGTGACAAGGTTTAGGTCCTAGAGCTTGTAGCTCAGAGGGATTGGGATTTCTTTAAGTGGAGCATGTCCAACAGCTCTGGGTTTGACATAGCTTTGTATGTTAGGCAGAGATCGCCTCCGAGTAGGCGATATGCGATGGGAGTAAAGCTGGAGTTTTTTGAGATGGTCTGCGTAAGGCATCTGTTTGAGGCCAGTAATCCTCTTTGTGAGGTATTTTTGCGGCCTTTCCAGTTGTTGTAAATGTCTTGTGAGGTACATACCAAAAGGGGCGTTGTACTCTATAATGGGTATAATGAGTGATGAGTAGAGGGGAACAATGACCTCTTTTTTTTTTTTCTGGATGAGAAACCTTTTGTGATGAGGTGTGCCACGTAGAAGGATTTCCTGACCACTGTGGCGATATGATTATCAAAGGAGAGACTACTGTCCACCTGTGTCCGAAGGTCTCATCACACTTTCGGTGTTAAGTAGACTACCGCCTATGTGGTATTTCATGGGTACAGAGTTTTTACCAAAGGGCATGACAATGCACTTTTTGGCATTGAGCTTGAGACCATGTCTTTGATACCAGGCATCTGTCTCAGTGAGGTCCTTTTGTAGGCTGTCCACATCGTTGGGAGTTTCAATTATGGCTCTTAGTTTGCAGTCATCTGCGAATTTAGTTAGCCAAAGACCTTCTGTGTTGGCCTGTACTTCAGAGAAGTAGATACCAAACAGGATAGGACCCAGGACTGAACCCTGTGGTACTCCATTTGTCACTGGTCTGCAGTTGGATTTAGTCTGCTGCTTTCACAGCGTGGGTTCTGTCAGTAAGCCGGTTGGTAACCCATCTTGTGACACAAGGATTTATACCTAGTTTAGTGAGTTTATCTATAATTCCAGAGTGGGGGATGGTGTTGAACGCCTTGGCGAGATCTAGATAGGCTGTGTGAACCACCTTACCAACGGTGTGGGTTCTTTCAAGTAAGCCAGTTGACAACCCATCTTGTGACATAAGGATTTATACCTAGTTTAGTGAGTTTATCTATAATTCCAGAGTGGGGGATGGTGTCGAACCCCTTGGCGAGATATAGATAGGCTGTGTGAACCACCTTACCCTCAACTGTTGCTTTTGTGACTACTTCAAAGAAGCCTATCAGGTTTAGGAGACATGATCTGCCTTTTACAAACCCAAACTGTGTGGGGTCCAGAGTTTGGAGATCTCCAATATCTTTGTTTATGAGTTCCATGATGATGCGTTCCATGGCCTTGCAGACGAGGCCCGTCAGGCTAATGGGGCTGTAGTTCCCGGGGTCTGTTGTGGCCCCCCCCCCCTTTGTGGAGTGGGATAACTGTCGCGGTGCGCCATTCAATGGGCACAAAGCCTGAGGTTGAGGCTATGATTGAACATGGTACTTTGGTGGGGTGCCAGTTCAGTCTGTAGTTCATGTAGAAGGCAGCCTGGGATGTTGTCAGGTCCCATGGATGCTGTGTTCTTGGCTTTGGAGAGTGAAGTTTTTACTTGTGCAGCTGTGATTACAGGAACTTTGCATTCTTCCGGTATAAATATGGGCCCTTTAGGGGGTGTAAAGTTAGCACTGAACCCTTTAGGGGGTGAGGGGGTGTAAAGTTAGTACTGAACCTATCTGCCAGGATGTTGGCAATATCCGCTGTTTCTGTATATTTAGTGTCATTGTGCTGTAACTCGGAGTAGATCTGAGTGTTGCCATTGAGATTTTTGACATGGCTATAGAATGCTTTGTGGTTGTCTTTAGAATCCGTGGCAATTTTGTTTTCATAACTAGCTTTGGAGGATTTTGAGGGATCTTAGCTTCTTACTGAGGCTGACCAGGGTGTTCCTCCAATCATGGGATTTTACATTTTACTCTCTTTTGCAACAGTTTCTTTCTTTTGTTGTAGAGTTTGTTTATGGCAGAAGACCACCAGATTGGCTTCCTTTTTTTGCAGGATAGCATCTTGGTTCGGTTAGGGATAGCACGATCCATGCACTCGTGTAAGTACTTATAAAGTGCATTTGTGTAGGATTCAGCAGTCGTACCTCTATTGTCCATCTGCATGGGTGTATTGAAGTTTGCCACTTCTGTCTTAAGAAGCGTGAAGTTGGCTTTGGAGAAATTTTTTACGGTTGTTTTCCTAATAGGGGGTGGGAGCGGGATGTGGATGTCTAGGGTGATGAGCTTGTGGTTGGATCTGACCAACGAGGAGCTGACCTCTGGTGTGGAACACCGGTCACCCATGCTGGTGAAGACCAGGTCTAGGATATTGCTGCCCCTGGTTGGGGGTGTGGATAAGTTGATCCAAAGCATTGGAATTGATGATTTCCAGAAAATGTTGAGCAAAAGAGTTGGCACATGAGTAGTTTTCCCAGTTAATGGTAAGGGTAGTTGAAATCACCCATTATTAGAGTTGTTGGGTTGTACCTTAATGTTTTCCAGTGTATGAAGAAAAGAGGCGTGGGAATCCTGGGGCATGGTGGGGAGTCTGTAGCAAGCTACAATCTGGATTGCGGTTTTGCCCAGAGTTGGTTGAACTTGTATAATCTTGGATGCATTATGCTGAGCAACTAGCTTGGAGGTGTGGACATCCTTAATGAATATGGACACGCCTCCACCTTTAGTGTTTCGGTCCGGGTTTGGTGGCCGAAAGGTGTGGTATGAATTATAGCCTGGTAATGCGGGGTGCTGTCTGGAGCTTTGAACCAGGTCTCTGTCACTGCACAGATGTCAATGTTCTCCATTTTAAGGAGTGCCTCGAATGAATGCATTTTGAGGTTTAGATTTCTAGCACTGAGTAGCATTACCCTCAGATTTTGCTTGCTTGTACCTGTTATGGTGGTGAATTTGTCATTTGAACCTTGCCTAAAAAAGGCACTATAGGGGTGGCAAGAGCCTTTGTGAGTATCCGGAATCCCAAGGGCAACAGGTGCAGGTCGTCTCTGGCAAAGCAGCGTGGTCTGTCGATCATGCCATCCCAGGCAGACAGATACTGGATTCCCTTAGAATAACGCCAGAAGCTTAGCCAATTGTTAAAGTCAATCATTTTGTCCTTTTACTGTGGTGTCATTCTGGGTGATGGCAGGATGCTACTCGGGGCTAGGGTCATACTGGCCTGGGCTACAAGATCAGAGAGCTCCTCCATGTCTATTTTCATGTAGTCTGTCTGTGAGACAGCTTGAGTGGTAGCTAAGTGAGGGTTTATTGGTGAGTGTCCAGTCAAGAATTGACTGTTTGTTGCTATGTTTGTTTATCCTTGTAGGCGAGTGTATTGTTTGGGTAAAACCATGCAAGTTGATGCAATTGGAGGGACTTTTTTATGCCAGTCAGTATTAGTCCCCTATTGTTAAGGTTTCTTGGCTAAATGTGGCAGATGACCAAGAGAGAAGGTTCTCAATTACAGATGGGTTGTTGCCGAGGAGGGTGTTTACTGATAGTATGACAATGTGTTTATCGGAGTTGATTTTGAGGCGGGAGGCTAGCAAGTGTGGGTTATTTAGGTTTTATGGGTCTGCTTGTAGGTGTTAGATTTAGTGCATCTTCATGTAATTGCTACTCCTCCACCTTGCTTTTATGTTCTGTGTAGTGTATGAATGTTGTAGGCGGGGCATGATTTTGTTATTGTCTATGTGGGGTTTAAGCCAAGCTTCTATTAGGACTGCTGTGTCAGGGGTGTACAGGGAGAGGGAGGGTTGTAATTCTTGAATTTTTAATAGACTTCTAAGGTTCATGTTAATGAGCAGAATGTCTGAGCCCTTTCGAGGTATGTTGAAGGGGGAAAGAGGTGTTTCCTGCTTTGAATTGTTTGTTGTGTGCTAAATGGAACTTGTGTAAATGTGGGGTCTGGGTTTGGATGCATGTCACCACTTAATTGTAACTGTTTATTTATGAAAAGATGGGTGTAATAGTATACGTGATATTAGTATATTTGTAGATTACATGTAGTGGTTATTGTGTGAATGTATTTATATGAGAATAATTCTATTTTAGAGCTACTGAAGAGATGTGGTGCTGTAAAGATGTTACTATAAGAGTTCTGAGGTAGAGAGGGGAAGGATTGGTTGGAGAATGTATGTTGACAACTGCAAGATTGTGAAGAGTGGTGAGGCGGAAGGTTGCTGTGAGTAAGATGAGTGTGGATATGTGAAAGAGTACCATTGTTGTGTTTAGGGTGTTGACTTAAGTGATCTATACAGAATCTATTAAATTGAGAGAGTAAATGTATTGTGAGGGGGTAGTACTAGGGCTTGGTTATGGGAGTGGTTAAATTATTTAGAGGGAATTGGTTAGTGATTGGGTAATTGGTAGATGTGGGTGTAGTGAGGTTAAAGTAAATGCAGGTGGTGTGGGGGTGGGTAGGAATTGGGGGTAGAGAGTGGAGTAAGACTGAGCATAGCAAGGCGAACAGAGTGGGCAAAGACCCTAGCCTTGGAGTGAGAATTGCAGCAGAAAATCAGTCAGGTGAGATACCTCTTACTGTTTACTGGATAGCAACTAAGATGTTAATTCTATGCTGCGCAGTAGTAGTTTTGCTTCTAAAGTAAAGCCAGAGTGGTACTTTTAAACAGTAACTCCTTTGTCTAACACTGACTGTAATACTGGGAGGGGGGAACTTTTAAAGGGGTGAAGGACGGGGTAGGCAGCTGGCTTCCTTGGTGGCATGCACACTAGTCAACAATTTCTAAATAAGAACTGCACATTAATGGCAAAATCCCAACTGTTGGTAATAAGTGGTACGTGCGTTTCTTTGAAGAAAAATAAACTACCTACATATAACTTTTCAGTCCGCTGTGTCTGCAGGAGGCTGTTTAAGCTGATAAACTTAAATTTTTTAACATTGACCACGTTTGTGTGGGAGAAAGGGGTAGTGGGAGCAGAGTGCAGTGACTGTATAACAAGGAATTGAAATAAACAGTCGAGAATCACCACTTGAAAAACAGTGAACCAAACCACTACGATAGTTACAAACACCAACTAGAATGCTAAATTACAGTAAAATGACAGTCACTAACCAAGCATTTAAAGTGGCAGTACTCCTTTAGAAAACAGCATGTACAAGTGAAAATCCGGTGACATTGTGCACGCACATATACTTTAAGTGACAGAGTAGACACAGATGCAATGATCTAATTCCGACAATGCCATTACATGCAATTAACATAGTTAAAACAGTTCCCACTATTCGCTAACACTGGAGGCTTGCTTCTGATCGTTTGATAGTGTACACAACTAAGATTAGCTATTTTCCGCGGTTTTCATTAAAATATCCGTAAATAATGATCATCAGTCATACTGATAAATTGAGCATATCATGACGTACATTCCAGCAAGGTAATCCAGAAAATAATGTATACAGGTAAATAAAGTAACTAAAAAACAGTAAATTATTGTAAAGTACAAACAAATGCAGTCACAAGAAAACTTATACAAGGCAGTAAACGCCAGGAGACGAGCAGCTGCTTTTGGGAATCCAAAATGGCCCGTTCCCCTTAAGTAACTTTAGAGTGGCCGATGCCAGATGCAAGAGGGAATGGTGGGGCTCTTCAGCCAGTTATGTGATGTGATACCTTTGCAAGTCAAGACCCTGGCCTTGAAATGAGAACTGCAGCAGAAAAAAAGTGAGTTGGGTGAGATACTGACTGACACTGATACAAACGAGTTTGATTGTTTTTAGTAGTTTGAACTGTTTTTTTTTTACTTCTGATGGACATTTAAATTAAGACAGACAGTAAAACTTGGAATTTCTAGTGTGCACAGACCTGAAGAAGAATCAAAAGCAGTAAATTAATATGGTGAAAACATAATTGTATTTTATAATGATTTTTGTTTTATAAGGATGCAATAAATAGAGACAATTTTTTAGGAATGGTGAATAGCATGGTATTTTAAGTTTGCTTGGATCCTTTTTATTACTGTATTTTAAGGGCAGGAGTGGAGGTTGGTTTTTACTACAGCTGGACTGATTTGTATTTACAGTGGAAACTTTGCCACTCCCACTTCAACTGCTCTTTAGGTAATTGTTCTTAAATGTATTTAAATGTTACGGATCACTTATGTGTAGGTACTAATAAAGAAACTGCAAATTCAACATCCTGGATTGGATTTTTTACTTGATTTACTAAGTTTAAGAGATTTATTTGAGCAAACAGCTTCATTTTTATTTATTTTATAACAGTTAATACCAGTACTAGGTTCATATTTCAAATATGGGAAGTATGTTTGTATAGTTATTCCACTGAGAACACGTGGTGGAAAGTTTCTTACAGTGTTTGGTTCTTTATAGACTAAGAAATGAAGACAAAAGAGCAGAACAGTTGAAGAAGCTAGAGATGATGGAAATGAAGTACCTGAGAAAGGTGATGGGATGCACAATGTGGGACAGACGAAGAATTGAGGACATAAGAGCAGAAGCCGAAGTAACTCCAGTTGCAGAAAAGATCAAAGAGAACAGATTACGGTGGTTTGGGCACGTGTAGAAAAGCAGAAGACAATCTGGTGAGGAAGATTTGGGACAGACAGGAAGAAGGTTAGAGGAAGTGAGGACATCCAGCAAAAAGGTGGATGGATTGTGTGAAAGAAGATCTATGACAGGCATGAGTGTTGAAGGCACGAGTGTGGCACTGAATCGAGACAGTTGACGACAGTACCCCTGACCCCATGTAGAAAAATGGGAAAAGGGGGACATGATGATGAAATGAAGACAAAAGAGCAAAAAACAAAGTAGCTCCAATTGCCTAAAAGGTCAAAGAGAACAGACTGAGGCGATTCTAGCACATGTGCAGAAAAGCAGAAGACAATCTCTAGTGAACAAGATTTGGGACAGGCAGGAAGAAGGCAAGAGGAAACATGGTCATCCAGCAAAGAGGTGGATGGCTTGTGTGAGAGAAGAGCTTTGACAGTCACATGAGTATCAAAGAAACCAGGAGAGTGGCATTGAATATGGAGAGATGGTGACAGTTGATATGACCCCGACCCCATGTAAAAAATGGGGGGGGGGGGGAAGGGGGTTGTTGATTATGATGTCTGTTCTAAAGAAGCAAGTAAGAGCTAATAGGGAAGGTAGTTCATTGATTAGGAGTTGGTAGGATACTGTGTTAGATGCTTTTGATAGATCCAGGAACAGTAAGGATATTGACATTGTTTCTGTTAGTATTTATGGTCTCTAAGAAATTAAGCAGAGCTTTTGTGCTGTGGTGTGGTGTGGTTGAAAGCCTTGTTTATGAGATGAGTTCTTCAGAGTTTGGAGTGTGTGCCTCTTTCTAAGACTTTTGCAATGAGGTGGTGGTTGGAGAAGTCTGTGGCTTATCCATCTTTGTCAAGTGGTGTATTATGTGATTTTTTTTTCCATGTAGTGGGTACGTAGTTTTTTGTGATCTGTTTGAGTATTGAGATGGGGCATGCCAGGACATCGTTGGCTAGCTTGAGGTATTCAGGTAGGAGTTTGTCAGTAGGTGATACAGTGATTTTCAGTTTTTGAAGGTAATTTTTAATAGTTAAGGTAGTTATTGGAAAGAAAAGAGAGAGGTATTTTGGTAGGGATAGAGAGATGGGAGGATGGATTAGATTCTAGTAGAGGACACAGATTGAATGAAGTGTGAATTCAGTGGCTGTGGGGTCTGTGTCATTTTGTGGTAGGAGATTGGGTGGTGGTTTGACTGGGGTATAGTAGGGATTTTATGATTGTCTAGAATTGCTTGGGATTGTGGTGGTTTGCCGTGAAGTGAGTGAAAGAATGCAATTTTGTCTAGTTTGACAAAGTTGTTTACATAGATTTCCAAGTTCTCTAAAATTTTGCCACTTTTGGGGTGTTCTTCTATGCCTTCCACTCTCTGTTTAGCGTGAGCTGTTTAGTTTCTTTGAGCCATGGAGCATGGTTGCTTTTGGCTTTTTTTTTCTTTGATCTTATAACAGCTAGCTCATTTAGTATGTGAAGGAATGCATTATTGAAATGGGTAACATCTTCTAGTTGTAGGTTAAGGGTATTCCAATTGTATTCGGAGAGGTAATTTATTAAAGTGTCTTTAAGAGGAGGGGTCTCGATAACATGTTTTAATGCCATATGTTTGGGGATATGCTTAGTTTGTCCTGTAATAAATGTAGAGAGATGGTCACTGATGTCTGAGAGACGGCCAGAGGTGGGTGTTTGAGGGTGAGGTGGTAAGGATTCAGTTTGCTAGTGAGTGGCTGCTGCCGTATTTGTCAACCCTAGTGGGTAAGGGGATTACTTGAGTGCAATTTAATAGGTTAATAGGGTAGGAGAGTCAGTGTTTTACAAGTAAATAGTCTCTTAACATCCCTAAGTATTATAGTTTATTTACCTTAGTGGAAAACCATTGTCTTTGAGGTTGGGAATGTTGTTGCTTGGGAGAGTATATACGGCAGGAATGCTTGTTTAGGTGTAACTCTGTAATAGATATTTCTGTGTTGGGATAGTTCGGGTGATTCATTGGGTATCTGGTGGTGTTTAGTGTGTTTGTGTTGCAGCCCCTCTAGCTTTTTGTGTATCCTCTCATTTGTTATTGTATTGTATTCTGGGGGAAGGATTTATTCATGTTTAGTGTTTGGTTTTAGCTAAGTTTCAATGATTAGAATGTCTGGATTGTGTGCTGCAATGCATGCGTGAAGATCTGGAATTTTGTTATAGATGTTATGACATCCCTTCTCTGGGCCAGTAATCAAGGAGCCTGAAACCTCACCACTGACACTGGAGAGGGGCATTCACTTGGAACAAAAATAAATACATACAGTGTTTCCAGATGCAGCTGTCTGCACCAAGCACAGTTTCCTTTAAGAGCACACAGGGAATGCACTTTGTCTGGAGGCTGGGTTTCCCTCTCTACAGGCCCCCCCAGTAAGACTCCCCACTGGCACAGCTGTAGAGTAGAGTCCTCAGCCGAGTGTTCCAAGCAAAGTCCTCCACCTCCCTGTCTGTGAAACTAGTGCTCTGTGTCCCTGCTCCAAGTAGCCAATACACACCCTCCGAGATTTAATTTGCATGCGCATGGACACACATGTGCACACACACAGTGGAAAGTCTGGTACAGATTTAAACTTGCTCTGCTGCCTTTGCCCAGGCTATAAGGTAGATGTCCTGTTTTCATGTTGCAGTATTCTAAACATGAGGGATCCTCTGCCTGAGGCGACCCATACGTCCAGGTCATCTACAAAAGCTTAGCCTGGCTGCTGTATTGTGCATGGGATGTCACACGTAGGTATCATAAACTGTGGGCCATAAATGTGATGTCTGCACGCACTGATCTCAGAACTTCTCTGCTGCCAGTCGAGCGCCAGCTTGCTTGTTCAGCTCTGCGCTGAGTGACTTCTGAAATATAAGTACCCTTTTGGGGAATCTCTTTTTCTATTTTGGTTGCTGTTTTGTCTTGCTTATTAGTTGTCTGTCCATGTCATCTAGGAAGGGAAAATGTAAGTGCGGACGTCAAATTCAATACTGAGTAAAATTAATACTAATGCAAATGGTAGTGTTTGTTCAATGCAGCAAGGCTTTCAGGAGCAGCCACAGTGTCACCAAGTAAGTACAAGTACTGTCAAAGGTTAAAATATTCTCTAAAAGACCAGCCATAATGCAAAGTTTAAATATATTTAATAATAAACAATAAAAAATCATGAAAGTACTAAATGTCTATTTACAATAAATGCCAGAGTTTTAATCACAGGAAATATCAAAAAACACAGATGGATAGATTCAAACAGATACAGAAAATGGTACTTCACTAAGCTCGCTGTATTTTCCTGACTGATCTAAAGAATTACTGTTGCCTACTTAAAGCAAGGCAAGATGAAGTGGGTTAGTGGTCTTCTGTCATGTTTCAAAAACTTTGCCTTGAGACTTCTGTCTTCTCTACTATTAAAACATCATTTCAGTGCTGGATTAGAGTGACATCAAATACATCTGGTCATCTGACTGTCTGGTTCCCGCACTACCCCCCCTTACTAGAAACTGAACCAGAATCTAGCACATAGGTGTTTACCATACATACAAATAGAACTTTGCTGAGATGTGTTATAACATCTGGAACATATAAAACCATTTCAAAACTTCCACCCTTCCAGGGTGGCAATTAGTTCACCCCTAAGGACAATATACAGTAAGATTCCTAGTCCTGGTTTGTACAGACATTTTGTCTCTGGCTGCAATCAGAACTGTAAGATACAATCTTTATGGCTGAAGCCAGGTAATTTATTTTCATACTATTTTTCAAAGTTAGCTGGACTGAGATTAACCTGGTCTCTTCCAGTATCACCTCTTACAAATATATTCATTTCAACAGTTACAATACAGTCTGACATACAGGTGTATTTTTCTGTCCAGCAGGACCCACTGTTGATACATTTACAAATATGTTTTCAACACAAGCATCTGTACAAATCAGTTTGATACACAAATAACATAAAATTCTTTACAAAGCTCCTGGTAGCTATGCTGGCATATGTTACACATCCACTGCTCTACTTCTCCTAGCATAACTGGTAATACCTCACATCATCACAGATGCTTCTGAAGTTTATTTGCATTAATAGTGGGTTGTGGTTAGGATTAGTGGGTTGTGTATTGGTAATGGTGGAAGCTGATGAGTTGGGTGGGGTTTGGTTGGTTTGAAGGGATAGCCCAGGGTCAGAGAGTGGAAGCATAGTGATAGAAGTTGCATCATTTTTTATGTTTATCTCTTAGGTCTGATACTGATACGAGTCTGGTAGTTGGCTCTCTTTGCAACTGTAATTGAAGTGGGCCTGTGTCCTAACGGGTAGAGGCTGTGTGAAGTTTTGTAGTTGGGTGGGTAGGTGGATGTTGACTAGGAATATAGAATTGCTGAAAATACGGTGATGGGAGGAACAGTGAAGGATGGTAGGATGCAACAGTAGTGAGTATGCCTAGTATAACTGTGAGAGTAGGCTGCAAGAGTAGCATATTATGCATTAGTTAGAGGAAAATAGTTAATCTGGGTGGAAGTTTTATTTGCTGTTATTGTTGAAACGTGGCCAAGATAGTAAAATCATTCTATGTCACCCAACTTTTAAGTAACAGCATGGCATCCAGGTCCAAGGACGTTATAGTGCCTCTTTATTTGGCCCTTATCAGACTCATCATTGAGTGTAATGCCCCCTTTGGCATGTACCCAACTAGACTTATGCCATATTTAGAATGCCCATAGTGGTTCCTTACCAGGAGAATCCAGGATATAAGTACATAGGGTTTTAAGGCTATCGGTAAAGACAATCTATGTACTTTCTGTCCTAGTGGTCACTGAGAGACTATCTCTGCCTAATATACAAGGCATCCTCCGATCCAGCTCTGATGGACCTTTTGCACATCCACAAAACAAAACCGCATCAGAACCATTAGAGCCAAGGATTTCAATTTTGCTTGTGACATAAATAAGACTTTGTGGTGAGACAGATGTGTCCCAGATCCGTGTGTTCTGGGACAAGCTGTCCATCCATGTGAAGCAGAGTCCATCCCTAACCCAGTTTGTTTAAACTTGACCAATGGATGGGAAGTTGGAAATTCACCCCAGGTCTGACCCCCATGTCCTTGATAGTTTGAGCATAACAGTCTCTATCTAACATTCCCGCCACATAACCTTTAAAAACCTATTGGATCAGCTGCTGGTCGACACCCCCACAAGAGGAGATTATATTCTGGACCTGGTACTAACCAACATGAGTAGCCACTGTAGCACCCCTACAGTGTCATCCTCCTTGGTAAGATCAAACTTTAAAACGATCACTTTTGAAGTCACCATCTCCCCCACCCTTATCAGGATCAAACAAAAAAACTTTTCCAAAGCGGACTACAATCTCCTGAGAGCAGGTATAAGCAGCTTCACAGCCATCATCCCTTCAGTTGGAACTAGCTCTGATGTCGAAGCCTACACCAAAAAACTATATACTCACCTACATAGCTGTATCGACTCAGCAGTACCTGACAGGACCAAATCATTTTCCTCAAGGAAGAGTAAACCTGTCTGGTGGACAGCAGCAGTAAACAAACTCTAATAAAATGAAAAAAAATTGCTGTCAAGGACCAAGAAGGAACAGGTGCAAAGTTGGAAGCAATCTCTCCTTTGTCTGAGCAAGCAAATAAGGTCACTGGTGAAATCCTCTAAGGCTAACTTCGAGTACAAATTGGCAGCATCCACTAAGGACGATCACAAGGCCTTCACATATGTCCGCAATCTAAAAGGTAACACCCAAATCTGCTCTGAACTGGTGGTCAAGAACACCACATACACAAACGCTGTAGATACAGCCAGCCTGCTGGCAGACAGGTTCAGTGAAAACATCACCCCCCCCCTGCCCCCCCATCAGTAAACCAGGACATCCCCAGCACCTGCCCCTCCCCTCATCACCAGTGAGCAGGTCTTTAATGCCCTCTCAAAAGCAAAAAATACAGTCTCCATGGGACCCAACAACATCTGTGGCTGCATCCTACATGAACTTGGGCTGCATCCTACATGAACTCGGGCATGAGCTCTCAGCTCCATTAGGCACCCTATTCAGTCAAAGCCAGAGCACTGGCTTCATCCCAACTGAATGGAAGGCAGCCACCGTCATCCCAACTGAATGGAGGGCAGCCACTGTCATCCCTCTACACAAAGGTGCAGCATCCACTGACCCAGGAAATTACGGGCTCATCAGACTATCTAGCCTGATCTGCAAGGCCATGGAACGCATTATTGTGGACCTTATAAACAAGGACATTGGCAACCTCCAAATTCTTGACCCCACACAGTTTGGTTTTGTCAAAGGGAGATCATGCCTATTAAACTTGGTCGACTTCTTCGAAACAAGTCACCAAAAGCCATGGACAAGGGAAAGACCGTGCAAACCACCTACCTTTCCCAGCTAGGCATCAAACCCGTACGTTACTAGATGGGTAGCTAACTTGGCTCACTGATGGAACCTACTCAGTCAAAATAGGGGAAGCCACCTCTAGTAGTAGACCCATAACGAGTGCTGTGCTGTACTCCAAGGATCAGTCTTGGGGCCTCTGCTGTTTGGGATATACTTTTCTGAGGTGCAAGCCAAAACCAGTGGTCTGTGGCTGGCCAGGTTTGCAGATTACTGCAAGCTGGGTGCTGTCTTAAATTCCCCTAGTGATGTGAACATCCTCCAAGAGGACCTTACCCAAACTAATGACTGGTGCCAGAAGCATGGCCTCAAACTGAATGCTAAGAAATGCATCATTATCCCCTTTGGGGAAAATGGCGCCCCCATTAATTATCTCTACATACTAAGCATGCAGTCAGTATTGAGGGACTTGGGCACCCAGGTTGATAGCAACCTGACTTTTGTCCAGCACGTTGCCTCCATTGTAAGGAAGCTTTCTACATGGCCCACTTCATAAGTAAGGGCATTTCATCCAGGAACAAGGAGATCATAACATCCCTTTACTCCTCCCTTATCAGACCCATTATCGAGTACAATGCCCCTTCGGCATGTACCTTGCCAAGCACTTGAGAGACCACAAAGGTCAAGGGTCTCAAATACCTATCTTGTACAGATGGGCTAAAAGCCCTGCTCTACTCAGTCTCTAACAGACCACTCAGAGGTGACCTGTGTCTGGCATACAAGGCTATCTCAGACCCAGCCTTGATGGAGTTGCTGCATATCTGTAAGTCAAACTCCACTCATGCAACCCGCACGCAAGGCCTCAACTTGGTCTGTAACATTAATAGAACTTGTTGGCAGGACAGATTTGTGTCCCAAAGACCCCCCCATCCGTGGAATAGACTCCCTCTCCATGTCAAGCAAAGTACTTCTCTAGCCCTCTTTAAGATGAACCTGGACGACTGGATGGGAAACAGAAAATACACCCCTGGGTTCCCACCTGTGTCCCTACTGGGCAAGAGAAACAGGTGCTGACTTTGTGGGAACATGGGCAAAAATTCTTGGCTAGGCTTATAAGGGCCTCTGGGCCAACATCCTAGTATCATCCTATGAACCTATGAACATAACACCCCCCCCCCCCAAATAAATGACCATGCTGCATAGGGACGCAGATGGGTTGCATGGTTAGGCTCATACAGGTCCTGGTGGTAATTGGTGTATTGTATACCTATGAACCTATGGAAGGTCTTGAATGATGGTCTTTTATCCTGGGAGTGTTGATGGAAAATAGCAGCCTGACAGCCATTCTCATAAAATCGATCACTTGTAATGCAGTGTAATGACCACCTGCAGACTCTGCCCTAAGCTTACCTGTATTTTTAACTCGCTAAAAAGCAGGCTTGAGGATGTCATGTAGCACAGTGCAGAAGAAAGTGTACCCAAATTTATATGGTGCAGCATTAAATTAAATGGGCTCACCAGGCTGTGCGCAGCAACATTAAGCTACCCAGTGTATATTTTTGTGCCTCTGTCATGTACAGTGCATTCATTGCTGCCTTGCCAGATCTGCTGCCCACTTGAAGTCATTACACAGATCTTAGTTGTGCTACCTGTAGTAAGACTGTTAACTGCCATGATGCATGTAATGTGGACCTCAGGTTGAACGTGTTGTGTGCAGGCAGTGGTGTATCTACAGCTGTCAATATTTAATTGTGTGTTAGTTGCCATAGCATACCTTTGCATGTGCTACACAGTGAGCACCATTTATGCATGGCTGTACTACAGACTGTGTAGGGCACCACTAGCATGTCCACACTGGCCACTGTACTGTACAGGAGGTCATTTCTCAAAGTTATAGTTGCACTGTTTGCTGTGCATGCAGATGTGATCTGCAGCTAACTATGGCTATATGGACCATATTGCCTATTTTGCATCTCACAAAGGTGTCTTATGAATGGGCATGCCAGGTGTATGGCAGTAGGATGTAAAGACAGTCATATTTTTGGCATTTATCATGAATGCGTGACTGTTTGTATTTCATGAATCTGGAAGACCCATCTAGGTGAGATTTTGTACTCTTAAACAATTCATCTATTGCCACATGGCATTACCATGGGTCAAAAGGATGAGCACTGCTGGCAACAGATGCAGGTCTGCTTCCAAATGAATAATAATGAATTACTGTGGTCAGTACAGGTCAGGGGATGGCAGTGCACTTGCTATTGGATGATGCATTTGAGGAATGTTAAACATACTGTGGGCAGTGATCTGTTGAAGGACTGCAGTAAACTCAAGATGGTTCAAACCTGGTTTCATGGCGCACACAGTGGTGGTCTGATTACAACACAGACAACCAGAGTTTGATTAAGTCCCAGATTGAAGGAGCCCTGCAGGAAGTGGGAGAAATGAAGGGGGTGTGACACTGTCCTGGGGAGTACCCGCACTTGGGAACATACAGGGGTGTGGCACTCTCTCCTGGCGAGTACCTGCACTTGGGAACATACAGGGGTGTGGCACTCTCTCCTGGCGAGTACCTGCACTTGGGAACATACAGGGGTGTGGCACTCCTCCTGGCGAGTACCTGCACTTGGGAACATACAGGGGTGTGGCACTCTTGCCTGGCGAGTACCTGCATTTGGAAGCATGCTAGTAGCAACATTTACTTGGTAGAGACTTGAAGTGCAAATGGTGATTTTTCAAGGAGAGGAGCTGGGCTGTCCGTGAGGAGGCACTGCTTATATGAGTGAGGGGGGGATGCCTTTGATGCAGTGTATTGCACGCTTCTTTGGTATTTTGCTGCTTGTCTGTGAAGTAAAGGGCAGCATAATTTAAAAAAAAAAAACTACTGCTGCTGATGGCTGGTTGAGTGATGGCTCCTCCCGGTCATCATTCACCACTGTGATAGGAAAAGAACAGGGTGGCAGACCAGGAGCTGGCTGAAGACTGAAAGACACCAGAGGCAAAAAAGGTAAAAGTAAATTACCATTATGGTCCAAGCTAGGCAATCTGTTTACTAGAGGAAAAGCAGCTGAGCAGCATTACTGACTGTGGGCAGGAGACCAAGACAGTGTGTGCAGTAATATAATGGTGCAAGAGTGGGAGGAGAACTGCTGACATTAGCAGGATGTTTGGCAGAACTGCTGCTAGAATTCACTGATGAGTGTTTACATGGGTCTGTTCGAACTCACTTGGATTGTTTTACCTAAACTCCTACAGCCCAGTCATCTGCCATAGGATATAGAAAGGGTATGCATTGTATATCAGTACTGCTGTGTGTGTGTGTGTGGGGGGGGGGGGGGGTGCTGCACCTCTGCAATCCGATGGTATCGTTTCCATCCGCCTCATCATGTGGGTTTATTGGATTAGAGGCCAGCACTTCAGAATCTTTAGCTCCAAAGCTACTCCTTATCTGCCATCATGCTCTGCATAACTAAATCTCCACAAGATTGTTTACTGCTGTTCCGAATCAGATGTTTTATTTGAAGCTGCTGTGTCACACAGTTTGCCTCCTCTTCTTCTAATATTGTTTTTGATAGCTAGTTCGTAGTCTTAGAAGCAGTTTACCTGTTTGGTGTAGTCTAATAGTTATTGGGCTTGAGCTCTGCTTTATCCTATGTCTATTTGGTGATAGTGTTAGGGTAGAAATTTTCTCTCTGCTTGCATTACATCCGAGTGATGCCTCCAAGTGCATCTGCAGTTACCTCTTATTGCTCCTCTAGGCATCAAATGTTACTTGTTCATACTTGCATTAATAATTCCAAAATCATGCTGCATGCAAAGTATCAGAATATTTTATCTTGAAGCATACATTATGGCAAACACAATTGAATTAATATCTGACCTCTGTAAATGAGTATCTGTTAGAATTGTAAGGTGATAACTTAATTTTTAAAGGCTCAGGCCACACCCACTGGGAGTTAAAGGTACACACTCAAGAGTTGTACTGGAGGGAATGAGTTGGGATTTTCTTTCTATTCCAATTGTTCTTGCCTCTATTGCTTAAATAAATTCCTGGCAGTGTGACCGTTTATTTTGCTGTCTTAGTATATCTTGTGTGTTGTCCATTAATGTGCATTTCTTCAGTTGTATGTCACTGATTGTTGTGTACTATGGCTAAGATTTGTGACTTCCAAAAATGGTCGAGTTGCAGGCACAAGTTGCCCCCCTCAAGATGCCCAATTTCAGCTGTGTGCTGCTGTTTAGGAGTCGCACACTTGGAATTGGATTGCTAGGCCTGTGCTGCCTTCAGAGCCAGGGCATTGGCTGATCTCAGGGTGAATCTTGTAGTGAAAGGCTTGCTTCTCACCATTTCTACTGTACCTACTCAGGCTTCTGCATCTCCTTCAAAAAAAGTCAGTGGAGAGAGAGGAGAAAAAATACAGGAAAAGGAAAGAGAGGTCAGGAAGTTATCTGTTGAGGATGAGCTGTAACCAAAGACCCTAATGCCTTCTGCTCCTGTTTTGGATCTGGTGTCTGTAACCCCTGGGTACCAATCAGATTGCCATGGTTTGACATACCAAGTCCCTTCTTGTCAGCAACTCCAGTCAATTAATTTTTAGCCATTATACCAGCTGCAGAGTTTTCCATAGTACCTTCACCTTAAGTACAGGTTTCACCTTTCCAGATGCAAGAGATTTGAACAGCCTTTGGGAAGCCATCCTCTACAAGTTCCTGGAGGTCTGGGAGGGCATCCAAATATTTTTAGTTCGCCTGATGAAGCTCATGTGTACCTTCCTGAAGGCCCAAATGGGCCTGTAAATCATTCCCTTGCCCTCTGTCCTGAATGCAGGAAGAGCTGCACCTTCAGTCCCATTACTAATTGCTCCTCTCCCAGTTCATCTTTCAGCACTGGTAACCCTGGATCTGATGTGCGTCATGTCTTTGATGCAGACAGCATGGTTGTGCCTGGCACTGACCTCTGCCTTGGTGTTTGGCACCATTGCAGCCATATGCATCCTAAAGCCATAGGATTAGGGTGAAAGGTTGGGGAGTCAACTTTGAAGTTATCCGAGTTATCCCTGCCCTTGAGCATCAGGCCTGGATAGCTCAGCTGCAGTTTCATCGTCTGACCTGGCTGGGGCTGGGATTTCTCCTAGGTCTATGACTCGAGAAGGCTTCCTTCCCAGTTGACCGACTTCATTGTTTAACATTACAGAGAGGATTTTTGTCTTGTGTAGAGAGAGGGGAACGTCACTTCTACTGTCAGATTTGTCCTGATACTTCCATCCTTCTAAGGTCTTGGTTTCACATAAACTTGTCGGGACAACCCCACAAAAAGGTTTTGAGCAGCCCCCAGACCAAGAACTCATCTGTTGCCTCTTTGTCCCACTTCCCCCTGGCACTTCCTCTCAAGGAGGTGCATAAGAAGAGCCTCTACCAGAAAGGTTTTTAATAGTAAGTGGACAAGATTTTCTATTTGGTATATTTCCAAGCGGCTGGATCCCTTCTCTGCCCCATTTAGAGACAATATTAGATTTTCTAGCTGGTCTTTTTCAGTCTGGGTGTAGCTATTCCGTAATCAAGGTCCATCCTCTAGCCATCTCAAATTTCCTCCTCTGTCAAGGCCCTATACCAGTTATTCCTCCAGTTGTCCAAAGCATTTTTGAAGGGTACCTTTTTACTCAGAGCTCCAGTAAGGGATTCTGTTCCTCCATAAGATTTCCACCTCCTCCTCCAAGCCTTGACCAGGATCCCAGTTGAACCAGTTGTCACTGTAATTTGTCATGGAAAACCATCTTCATAGTTTCAGTAACTTCAGCCAGAAGAATTTCAGACCTTCAAGCCTCGTCTTGCATTCCACCTTACCTTATTTTTCATAACGATAGTTTCTTTGCAAGCAGATCGTTCCTGCCTTCCTTTCTGCCTAAGGTGTTCTGAGTCCAATCTAAATCAATAGATTTAATTGCCAGTTTTCTTTCTAAACTGCAGTAACAAGGTCAGATATATGCTTCATTGTTTGCATATCCATTGCCAATTGAGATTCTGTTTTGTACAGGGCAAAATATATCAGGAAATCAGACCAACTGTTTGCCCTTCTCTAGAGCTAAGCTTGGGAAACAAATTTCAAAGGTAGCTTTGTCCAGGTGGCTTTTTGATTGCATTTACTTTGCTTATACCATAAAAGGTTTACCTCTACTCAACCTGTTAAGCCAAAAGCCCACTCTCCTAGGACAGTAGCTGCCTCAGCAGCATTTTTAACCATGCTTTAGATGATTGTACTGCAGCTGCCTGTTCTGATCCTCGCACCTTTGTTTCCCATTGCAAATGAGACATTCAGTCTGCATCTAGGATGAATTTTGTTTTCATTTTGTGTAGTATTCTCTCCTCTGGTCCCACCCATTTGTATGGCTGTGGACTCTGTCCCACAAGTTAAGCCAGACAAAAAAAGACGTTTGATATGAAAGTTACATACTTACCATAACACTAGATCTGTGTCTTCTGTCCATCTCAAACCATCCTTCCTTCTATCCCCTTCCAAATTGCCACTGGTAATTTGTGACTCTTGAGGGACCAGGTCAGTCCGAAGTATGTTGTTGAGATCCTTTAGCATACCCTGAGCATATATACTGTGGGTGCTACACTGTTGCATGTATGGATACTTTCTCCATGACTTTTTAGTCTGTACTGTTCATGTTTTCACCATTGTGAAACCCTTTTGTGAATTTAAGGTGCATTTATAGCAACAGTATCCTCAGTCTCTTACATTTTTATAGTTTTTACATTTGTATAATGTGCATCTACTGTCTTTGAATCTCTCCTTATGTTAAGGAAGACCTATTGTTGTACAGGTTCATGTAAGAGTTGAATTATCTGTCCCAGGCCCTCTTGAACCTCTCCACTAATTCTACCATATCTTTGGTAGCATATTCCAGTTTCATTGCTCTCTATGCTAAGTAGCAGTACTTTCTAATTTTTTTTTTTTTTTTAAACATTAAATCTCGTCTGATACCTGCACACTCATCATACAGGCCACACTGAGTCATGTTAGAGTCTACTTCTGACCCCCCTTTCACTTTAGTATTGTTCCATGATCAGATTAATGTTACTGTACAGTGGCCCCCTCTAACATCTGGCACAACAAGTTATTTGTTGATTTAGTGTTTTAATTTTGTTTTAACAAGACTCTTAATTATCCTCTAAAAAAATATCCGTTACTAAACTGTTTTAATATCCCTTAGCTCCAGTTTTCTCCCCTTGGCATACACTACATTGGATCCTAGGTAAATATCAGCAGACAAAAGTTTTCCTTGTACATGCATTGATGCATGCAAAAACGCACAACAAATTTTATTTAACTGAATATTTCCAATTTGCTTTTGCAGTCTGTCACTCTATAGCATCGTGAATGATGTGAAGTAAACCTTCCCTGCATTTCACATGGTTGGTGTACTCCAGTGGCAGTTGCACTGGCCCAGTAGAGGCTCTTGTTTTATTTTGTTAGTGATTAATGAAAAATAATATTTTACATGTATGTATCTGTTTTCCAAATTCGGACGTGGAAATGTGTTTTGTAACAGAATTTATTAGTGACTAATGCAGGGTATATTGTTTGGTAAAACATGTATGAAGTTTAGATGTTCTTCGTTCCCCATTGCTGCAGTCCTTACTATTGGGTATAGTCCGCTGTCCAGTCGGCCCGAATACCAGAGTATATGGCTGACGTCGGTCAGGGCGCATTAGACTGACGTCAGTACGTCAGGGTACTAATGCGCATGACCGACGTCATATCCTCAGTCTTTTTTGCCGCATGGTCCGATGCAGAAGCAGTTTTGCGAGTGCAGGTTGGCGTTCTGAAATATTTCCGAAACCGGAGTTTCAGACCGAAGCAGAGTTGGCTAAGTACCCCGTTGGGGAACATTTTGTTTTTTTCTTGCCTCAGTATTTAACCGGATGTCAGAAAAAGTGAATAACTGTATTTCTTGTGGGAAACAGATACCTCATAGGGATTACCATACCTTGTGTATACCTTGTTTAGGGCCTGAGCACGACGTTGTTGGTTGCCGCCTTGTGCTAGGTTTAACAAACGCACTATTAAGAGGAGGTTAGACTGTGCCAGGTTAGTGTTTGGGAAGCGTTGCAATTATAAAATGCCGCCGGATGCTCCGGCCGCTTCGCCAAGAAGCGCAAGGACAAAACAGCGAAGCCTAGGGTTGATGTACCGGCAGTCCCGGATTCCGGTTCTTTAGAAGGCTCAGTGGAGCCAGAGGTTTTGCCAGGAGTTTCCATGGAGTCTCAGGCAGAAACTTTACTGTTACAGGATGTGCCTTCTCAGGAGGTAGGCCAGGCTGCGGGGCTTCTCAGGTAACTGTTCTTCCCTCTCTTCCCAAGGTAGTTAGAGCCTCTCCTTCTGTTGCCAAAACTTCTTTGAGAGGTAGGCCAAGTTCAGCTTCAGTGGGGGCTTCTCCTAGCATTTCGGGTTCTGTACCTAAGAAACATATGCTTAAAATGGCAGAAGATTTGATTACTATGATTAGAGGTTCTATGCCCCCTCCTGATAAGAGGCCTAGGGTGGAACCGGAGTTTGATAGTTTTGAACAGTGTTCAGAGGCTTCTGAGTCTTCTGCGGAAGATTTGCAGGAGTATCCTCCTTATTCTGATTCTGATGTGGATGATTCCACTCCTACAGCTTCTCCTCCTGAGGATTTCTCATTTTCAGAGACTCTGCATTCCATGAGGGAGCACTTTAAATGGGAAGGCCAGGATTACTCTGATTTCAGGAAAAGGCTTAGGGAATTCTTGTTTTTACCCCAGCATAGGCCCTTAGCTATACCTCCTGTGTTGAATGTGGTGGAAGATGTTTTTGCAGAGGCTTCCCTGAACCCTGACTCTTTGCCTCCTGCTCCTGTTAAACCTGATAGGTATTATAGGGTGCCCCAAGCTCATAAGTATTTGTTTGAGTCCTAGGGCGGACCCAGAAACTGTTTCTCAGGGGCCTAAAGGTGTTAAGGCCTCTGTGGTTAAAAATCCTGTTCCCACTGATAAAGAGGCAAGGGCTTTGGATAGGTGGGGAAAGAAAGTGTATACTTCTTCCACTCTAGCCATGAGAGCGTTGAATTGTCAGTTTCACATGCTAAAATATCAAAATTATCTCCTTTCACAATTGAAATCTAAGGTGGATGCTTTGGCGGAAGGTATTGAGTGTAAAGAGTTGCTGGATTTGGTTCATGTGTCTGAACAAGTGGGTAAGCATTCTTTGCAATGTGGTTTTGATGCTGTACAGGCCTCCTCGAGGGTGGCTGCCACTAGTTCTGTTCTTCGCAGGCATGCCTGGTTGAGGGATCAGAATTTAGCTGAGCATGTTAAAACAAGGATTTTGGATGCTCCTTTACAGTCTGATGTGTTGTTTGGTTCGCCTGTGGAAGCAGTTTTAAAGAAAATGGAGGACAAAGCTAAGTCTATGCAAACTGTTAAAGATTTTTGCAGGTGCAGCCACCAAGTTTAGTAGAAATTGGCCTGCTAAGGGGTGGACATATCCTGCTTATGATTCCCAGTCTAGGGGTAGGTCTAGACGTGGTAGGGGCAGGGCTCAAGGTTCTTTTAGGCCTAGAACAGGGAGTTCACCTGCTCAGACTTCTGGTGAGGGCAGGGGTCAGTCCTTTCGTAAACAGACCCAATGACCTGCCTTTTCAGCTGCCAGTAGATTCTCGTCTGGCAGCTCCTTTGGGAGGAAGACTGTCTCTTTTCAAAGAAAATTGGGATTTAATTACTCAAGACAGATGGGTGTTGGATATCATTCACCACGGTTACAGATTTTATTTCCATACAATGCCCGCTTTCAAAGGCATGACAGACGTTCCTCCTCCACAAAGAAAAGAGGCTCACAAGCAAGTTTCTCAGTTACTCCAGATGGGGCCATTCAGCCAGTCCCTGTATCAGAAAGGGGCCTAGGATTTTATTCTCGCCTGTTCCTAGTACCAAAGAAGGGGAACACGTGGAGACCAATTTTGGATTTATCTCTCCTCAACACTTATCTGGACATTCCCAAGTTCAAGATGTTGACGTTACAACAGCTTTTACCTCTGCTGGGCAAAGATCACTGGATGGTAACTTTGGATCTCAAGGAAGCTTACCTTCATGTGCCTATAAGGCTAAGTTGCAGGAAGTATCTGCGGTTTCGAGCTGGAAATTCTCATTATCAGTTCTCTGCATTGCCCTTTGGCTTATCTACTGCCCAGAGTATTCACAAAGGTTCTGGCTCCAGTGATAGCTTACTTCAGGCTACAAGGAATTCAAATCTGTCCTTACTTGGACGACTGCCTGATTCTGGCTCAAGAAAAGGAAGACCTTCTACAGCATCTGGAATATGTTATAGCAGTGCTAAGATGCCTAGGGTATTCTGTGAGCGAAATAAAGTCCAGTCTAGTACCCTCTCAAGACATGTGCTTTCTGGGTGTGAGACTGAATACAGCAGCCCAGATGGCCTTTTAACCCCGGACAAACAAAAGAGTCTATCACTTTACTTCCATCAACTATCTCATCAGTCCGTGCTGACTGCAAGGACAGTCCTTCAAGCATTAGGGTTCATGGCATCTTGTATTCTGGTGCTTCCCAATGCCAAACTGCATATGAGGAAGCTACAATGGTATCTCAAAATGTATGGACACAGCACTGCCAGGATTTGGACACTGTCATTCAAATAATACCTTGCCTTCAAAAAGAATTTTTGTGGTGGGCTCAGGAATGTCACCTAAACAAGGGACTCTCTGTGACCCGGCCAGAGGCGAGTCAGATTTTAACGACAGATGCCTCGGACATTGCTTGGGAGCTCATCTAAATGGAAAGTGGATACAAGACAAGTGGCCTGCCAGACTACAGCATCTACATATCAACATGAAGGAGATGTTAGCAGTCCAGTTTGCATTAATGGCTTTCAAGGAGTTACTTCTTCCAGGGCAGGTGTTGATTCTAACAGACAACACAACTGTCATGTGGTACATCAACAAGCAAGGGGAACACATTCTTATCCTCTATGCAGGCAAGCAATGATTTTATGGGAGACTGCGCTAAGCTTGCAACTAACTCTTCAGGCAAGGTTTCTGCCAGGAGCACAGAACTCCTTAGCAGATGTGTTAAGCAGACAAATCATGGATCCCCACGAGTGGAAACTGGATCTTCATGTATTTCAGAAATTGACAGTGTCATGGGAACTCCAGACATAGATCTGTTCGCTTCTCCACTAAACCACCAGCTGCCAAAGTATTGCACAAAGGGGTTTCATCACACAGCTTGGAAAGTGGATGCTCTGTCTTTCAGTTGGAAAAACCTTCATGTGTATGCCTTTCCACCTCTGCCTCTTCTTCCAAAGGTACTATTAAAGGTCAGACAAGACAGGCCAAGGATGATTTTGATAGCTCCAGATTGGCCTCGGCAACACTGGTACCCACTACTACGGAGTCTGGTAAAGAAGCCTCCATGGCCTTTACCTCTGATTCCTCATCTGTTATCTCAGAAGGACGGTCATCTGCTCAATGTCAAGCTTCACTCTCTTCATCTAACAGCCTGGCATATTCTGTGTTGAAACACAGCAGGTCTCAACTTCCTCAACAAGTTTTAAATGTGATTATGGAAGCTAGAAGACCTAGTACAAGGAAAGTGTACGCAGAAAAATGGAAGAGATTTTTATTTTGGAGTACAGCAAAGAATTTGGAGATTTCTGAGCCTAATTTGAGTGTGGCTCTTCAATATCTTACTGAGTTATTGGACAAAGGTTTGTCCTTCTCTTCCATTAAGATTCATGCTGCAGCAATTTCAGCTCACTATGATTGTGACCCACCATTGTTTTCGCATCCTTTGTTCAAGCAGTTTCTTAGAGGGGCAAAGAATATAAGACCCCCACGTAGAGCTCCTACTCCTGCTTGGGATCTCAATTTTGTGTTGGAAAAACTTACTCTACAACCTTTTGAGCCTGCGGCTACTGCTGAATTGAAATACTTGTCATGGAAGACTGCTTTTCTGTTGGCTATTACTTCTGCAAGAAGGGTGTCTGAGTTGCAGGCCCTTATGGCAGTAGAGCCCTTTTGATTTTCCATAAGGATAGGGTATCATTACGTACTAATCCTTCCTTTATGCCTAAGGTGGTTTCTAGTGTGGCTTTAAACCAAACTATTCATTTGCCTACTTTTTATGCAGACCCCCAAAATAAAGGGGAAAAGATTTTGCACACTTTAGATGTACACAGGCAATTGCGTTATTATTTAAGCAGGACTAAGGATTTTAGGCAGTCTCAGCAGTTGTTTGTTTCTTTTGCTTTGAGTTCGCAGGGCAAGCCTGTGTCAAAACAAACTATTTCTAGGTGGATTGGCTTTTGCATTGCATTTTGTTATTCCCATCATGGCAAGGAGATTCCAGCTGGGATTAGGCCTCATTCCACTAGGGCTACTGCCACTTCAACAGCATTTCTAAGGGGGGTGGCAACTAAGGATATTTTGGAAGCAGCTACTTGGAGTTCAGTGCATACTTTCTCTAAGCATTATCACCTTCCTATCTACTCTGTCTAGGGCTGGTTTTGCCACAGCTGTTTTGCAAGGCATGTTGTCAGCTCCTGCTTCTTTATGATTTGCCAGCCTCCCTTACCTCTGCTTTGGGATTCTACCCAATAGTAAGGACTGCAGCAATGGGGAACGAAGAACATAGTACAGTTTTGTACCTACCATAAATGTAGATGTTCGAGGATCCCCATTGCTGCAGTCCAATTTACCCTCCCTCCTTCCCCTCTGTGTTTAGGGGTGGTTGTGTAGGTGAGGTTACTTGCTGATATTTTTGTATATATTCTTGTATATGTTGTACATATTTTTGGTGCAGGTATTTTGGGCCTTGTCTTTTTAGGGTCTTCTGACATCTGGGGCAAGAAAAGACTGAGGATATGACGTCGGTCATGCGCATTAGTACCCTGACGTACTGACGTCAGTCTAATGCGCCCTGACCGACGTCAGCCATATACTCTGGTATTCGGGCCGACTGGACAGCGGACTATACCCAATAGTAAGGACTGCAGCAATGGGGATCCTCGAACATCTACATTTATGGTAGGTACAAAACTGTACTTTTTGACATCTTGACAATTCAATTAAGATGTATTTTGGACATGTGCTGTACTCTCCGCCCTTAGTAGAGGTCTTGCATCCACTTGTTATGGAAACCGAGCATAATGCAGCATTCCAGACTCGCACTGTGAAATGGCCATACTTGCATTTGTCTGAAAGCTAGTATCATAATTCTGTTGTAGGCTTCAGAAAATGTCTATCCTTTTGACAGGAAAAATGCCCCTTGACTGTTCTTTCCAAAGGGATATCTGTGCAGCTTATTGCTGAATTTGACACCTCCATGCTATCAATACAGGGAGTTTTTCACATTGTTATGTGTGCTTCTACTTATAAAGCAGGTTGCCTTTTCTGAAGAAATGTATATATAATTTTTGCTTCTCAACTAACCACAATCAACAGAACATGCTGGAGGGGCAGGTTCATACCCCAGAGACTGCCCATGCTATGGAATAGACTTCCATACATGTCAAACAGAGCACCTCACTGGCCCTCTTCAAGAGAAATCTTGATGAGTGGATGGGAAATAGAAAATTCACCCCGGGGATCTCTCCAGTGGCTCTACTCGACAGGGGCACTGGGAGGTAATGTCGAGTAGCATGATGCCAAGGTAATCCTATGTGCTAGGCTTGTAAAGGCTCCAGGACCATTAGACTAGTACACACCTATGAACCTTTGGTGTAATGACAGCTCACTAAAAGTGTAATCTGTGCTGCATTCCCAGTCCTAAACAAAAGTCTGTTACCCCTCTATAATGGAAACAAAATTGAATATGGTGCAAAACTTTGATAAAATAAAAAGGGCGTATCCAAGTCTTCCCCCCCCCCCCCAGAGTGCTAAAAGTTTCATATAATTAACCCAGGGCACTCTGTTCAGAATGCACCCAAGGCTGCAACTGAACCCTTGAGAATTTCATTGCAGCACATTGTCCCACTCAACACATGGAGTTTTGATTTTGGCAAGTTTGCCGTTCCAAAGCTTGTTTTCCTTTAGGATAATTATATGTGATTTTTTTAGTTGTAATGTAATGACAGTAGAAAAGTAGGTGGTATTAGACATACGCAGCATTCTCCCATCCTGAGTATAAGGTGTTTGGACATTTTTCATCCATTATTGCAAGATGGTGGCAGGTGGCTGATCAGGATGAATTTTACAAATATTTCTTAGTAGTTTAGCTAACCTTTAAGCTGTCTGAGGCATTCTTTTGTGGTTGTATTTGTTGTGGTGATCATAGTGAATCTTGTATGGTTAGCTGCTGATGAGTTTTGTTATCTGAGGAGTTAACTAAATCTTGATTCATCTGGTTTGACATGTTTAACTTGTTACTTTTTCTGTTGCATCTTTACATTTAGTATTCTGGGTGGTCCTGGGATACTTCTTGATGTAACATGCAGTTTTTAAGTATCGCCGCAGCTCATTTTTGAATTTTTGGATTCATGATTACTTGTGCTGGGGTTTGGCCGGGTTTACCGATTACTGCCATTTGTTATTCAAGACTGTTACTGCGTCTTGACTTTTTTCCCTTTTTTTGTTGAGGACCTCTTTAGTGTGACTTGATCTATTGCATTATGTATATGAGCCTTAACCATATAGCTCTAAGGTACATCTTCAAATTGGGTAATCTTAAATCACCTTGTTCTATTGGAAGGATCAGCTTATCCCACTTCTCTTGCCCTCTTCCCCTCCCTGATGAAATTCCTTCCACTGTTAATTGTCCACAGCGACTCCTCTGCTTGATAAAAATATGCCTGACCTGTATTAAAAATTAAAGGAGTTAAAAACATTTTCACTAAATTTCCAGCTTGTATCAACTTTTTTTCTAGTGTCTTCCCACACATCCTTAGCTGTCATAACAGAATTGTTTTTATTCCATACTCCTAAATACTTTATTGCATGTCTCCTTAATTATGGCTTTTGTTGCAACAAAAAAAAAACCCTTACGCCCACCTGGGCAATTTCTCCTGTCTTTCTCCCTCGTTCATCTATGGAATTCACCCCCGTCCATTCAAATCACCCCAAAGCACTCCACCTTCAAGACCATGCTCCATTGCCATCTCTCTTCTCACCGGGAATGCTCATGCTCTCCCCCACCTGACTCTCTCTTTGTATCATTTCTGTTCCCGCTCCCTTTTTTCCTTTCTCATAACTCAACCTATTCACCTCTCACTATTCTGCTCTTCTCCTCTAATTCTTCCTACCGCTCACCTCATGAAACTTTAAGTGCCTGCACTCTGAATTATACTTATGTACTCCAAAATACTTGTTTTAATTGCAATCAGTGCTATGTTGCAACACCTTGCTCAAATGCTATTATTCTGTCTTCTATGTTACTGTTTTTAGTAGTTTTGAAAATTGTATTGTACTTAACTTTGTTGATATTAGGTTTGTAATAATTGCATAGGGAGCTTTTCTCCCTGGGCCTCCATTGAAAACTGCCTAATTTTGGCCCAGTGGACTTTCCTGGTTAACAAACTGCAAATAGA
Organism: Protopterus annectens; assembly: GCF_019279795.1. Taxonomy (NCBI): domain Eukaryota; kingdom Metazoa; phylum Chordata; order Ceratodontiformes; family Protopteridae; genus Protopterus; species Protopterus annectens. The sequence continues at coordinate 355,071,706 of NC_056744.1, forward strand.
TAAATAAAAAAATAAATTCATGTATGGCCACGTAAGTTTTTTGCTATAATTCTTTGCTTTATATTCATTTATTTGTTATCTCTAAAATACTTAAAACTGTCCCAAAATGTTCCACAGTACTAATATGTCCTTTTCTGGATGTATCAAGTACAAATGATCTGCAGACAATTGTACATTTCTCTATTCCCATACCAGTTATATCCTTGAAATTGTGAATCCCTATTTTCTTCGCTGTAAAGATAATTCAATTAAAGGGGGAAGAGGACATCCCTGCCTTGTTTCTTTTTTTATACACAGCTTGTTGGAGAGGAACTCTCCCACATTAATTCTTGCTTCTGATCCCTGGCACCACCTTAGTAATGTGTGCTAACCCTCCCCCTAATTCTAACCCTACACCTTAACTTAAACAAAAAATTATCACTACCATAAAACAAGACAGTCTCAATCACAAACAGGTACCAATGCATACATGTATGTACATGCACCACCAAAACTACCCTTTACCTATCCTGTAAACATTTGCACACCCACACAGTATATATCCAATTTACCTGTTATGACAAAGCACATAGCCAATAAAGTGTCTGCTCGGTAAACTGGTCATTTGAAGAACCTTGTACTTTCAGCTGTTGACCAGCAGTATGCCCAACTAAACAAACTGCCCTCCCCCATCTGCACAATTATTACTGAATTTTCATCTGCATCCTTCAAAGTGAAGGAAACCAGAATTTTCTTCTCTGAAATGGCACTTTCGAGTGTGACTGAACAGCTACAATTCTGTACTGAGTGCACTGTGGTGTCACAGCTTTTACATAGATGTTATCTTCCACCCCGAATGCACATATTGTATTTTCTTTTTTCTGGCTTGAACCTAAAAGCAGTCCAGCTGGATCAGTGCTCTAAAGAGATTAAACAGATTAACAAATGTTTATGTTGCCGAACTGCAAAATGTGCTATCATGTTTGCAGTATGTCTATATCTGTGGTTGTGCCATGTGTCCAGCCTTTAGGTACAGTTGGAAAATGGAGACCATTTATTCACACATCTGTGCAGCCTGTGGCCACAGCCTGCTAATTGTGAAGAAGTTGAAAGCAGCAGAACACACGTTTAATCTTTCAGGATGTTCCACCTGCAGGAAAGACATTGGATGTGTTCTGTGGGACTTTTGTATGATCAGTGTGCAGAGTCCTGCCTGTAATTGAAAGTTGAGGGCAGGATAAAGAGCCCCCAGTGACCTTTGTGATCATTGGGATCCGTCCGTTTCCTTGACCACCCATTTGTTACTTCTAGACTTTGGAGTTGGGTGGTGGGTATTAAATTTCACTATCCGATGGGGACTGCTGTATTTTGTCTTGTTGGTGGAAGCACGTGTGTGCGTATACCTCCCCCGTCACTTGCTGTTACCTGTTACTTCACTTTGTCAGCAATGCTAGTAGTTATTGTGAGCAGGTACGTTGATTTTACCTCATGTTCTTCATCTTTCCTGTTCCTAACTTGCCCTGCAACCAGTGTGAGTGTGCTTAGCAGATGCAAGCTCTGTTGTACTAGACTGTTTTATTATGAAATTGTATGTCAGATGTGTGTGAAATTCTTATGGTGCTTTATGACCTGAGCATTTCACAAAAAGAATTAAAACCGATAAATGAGTAGGGTGAAAACAAGACGCATTAAAGACATGGTATTAAAAAACAAAGGAGTTTACTTGAAAAGAAAGAGTAATAGTTTTGTTGTCTCACACTGTTAAATTTCTTCTCTGTATATTTTCATTTCTAGGTGGGAATATGATGAGAGTTATTGTGATGCAGTAAAGAAGACCTCCCCATATGATACGGGTCCCCGCTTGCTTGACATTATTGACACAGCCATCTTTGATTACCTCATTGGGAATGCTGACCGTCATCACTATGAGAGTTTCCAGGATGATGGAGGAGCCAGTATGCTGATCCTGCTCGATAACGCTAAAAGGTATCACCGCCATGTTAGTGCTGCATTAAAAGTGCTGCAAATGTCTCTGGTTATGTAGTGGCAATTTGTTAAATTGTTTTCAAAACAATTTACTTGCTAACTCTACCATGATCCCATAAGACCTGATTATTATGTTTTGCTTCTACACTGATTTTTTGGCCCTACATGTAAACAGGTTGTTTCTGCAAAGTGGTTTTGCATGTACTTGTCCTGAAAGCCTCACTGCTATTCAGAAAAGCGGTCTCTTTAGTTGTGATATCTTATCAGTACTTTCCATTTTTGATTATTTTACATACAGTAACCAAAACAGAGTGGATAGCTGTACTGTTTTGGACTCACCATTTTGGAGATGTTGCAGTTTGTCAATTTCTAATGGCTGTTCTTAATGTTTCCCTACCTTCAAATGTCTCTTTTTGTACTGCTTTCAGATCCGATTGGCTAATCGAGCTTGAATGCAATACACGAGCTGCTAACGTTAAAGGCAAACAGCATGTTGAATATGTGGATTTGTGTGTAATTAATTACCAAAACTGTGTTTTTGCTGTAGTGTTTAAAATGACAAATACCACTTTTTCACTGTGTGCTGATGGTGTAGAGACAGAACTCTGACCAGGAGACACTAGTTTAACAGTTTAGCTGCTTGATGACACAGGCAGTGAGGGAGGATGGTTGCACCCACCCTGGGGTGAAGTGGGGCACAAACCTCCCATGTGTACTTTCTGAGGAGGGGCAAAGGAGAGTTGGAGTTTTGGCCCAGCAATCCACAGTGTGGTGGTAGCTTTCATTAACAAGTGTGTGGGAATGCATGCACTCATGAGAAGGTTGTTGTAGGGCCCTGTGGGGAAGCATGTAGTTCACTCTCCCAGTTGGGGTGGGGTTAATCTAATCCAAAAAAAGGAAAAGCTCTTATTGCATGCACACCTGTAAGAGTAGAAACAAAATGCTTTTTGCCAAAGTGGTGATCCTCTCCAGAAAAGCTCTTCTACCTTAGCGGATCTGAAGGACAGAGGTCTTCACTGCTAGCGAAGGATGGTCCAAGTCCATTTGAGGGAGCATTGGTGGTTGGTGTGGTACAGGGGGAAATAGAAAAATAACACTTTTCAGGGAGTTTATTGTATAGGTCTGTTGTATTAGCAACGCAAGATGGAAGTAATTGTAATATGTCAGCCAGATATCGTATGTAATATGCATGCTTGTTTATGAGCTGAATGTATTTAAAAAAAAAAAAAAGAGAGCAACATCCTGACTGCGCATTCCCTTACCCATTACATGACACTGTCTCTGAAATGGCAGTTTAACAAAATTCTCAGAAAATACTTCATGACAAAACTCCAGAATTCACTTAGTTGTTGTTTTGTGGGTATGAAAGACATGCACAGGTTCATATTATATGTCTGTGTAGTACTGCTTTGAATTTATGGGAGCACCCCCCCCCCCCAAAAAAAAAATGTACACAGTGTAGGCTGACGTTGCTTATTTTAATAGTATATTACACATCAGCTGCTTCCCATAGAGTTTCGTAGGTAAACAAAAAAAAGGGGGGGGGGGTTTGATTGCTACTTTGCCCCATTTATGGTGTCAGCAGTGACCACAGACAATGCCTGGAGTGTTGTGAATTTTTTTAGTGGAAGATCAGCTGTGGAAGAGTAAACTGTTGCAGCAATTTGAATGCATCTGCAGCTGTTCACTAATGGTCAAAACTGGACAGAAGGCTAGTGCCCTCTGTGTCTAAGCAGTACTTAATAGCAGGTAATTTGTTAACTAAGTATAATGTGTTGCAACATGGCAAGGAGAGCAGTGAGGTGGTATGCCAGTTAGTAGCGCATCATCTCACTGCTACTTAGTAGTGATATTTGTATGATTAGGGTGACTTAAAGGTTCATAAACCTAGGCTTAAAAACACCTCCTAGGCTATTAGCCTTGTAACTTTGCTTTCCCATATGTAAATGACCGCATAAATTAACCAGGGACATTAAGTTGGGTTTATGTGGCCAAGCATTTACAAGCCCCCTCTGTCCAATAGGGAGACAGGTCAGTCCAGGGTGAGTTCTGCTCTCCATCCATTGGCCTAGGCTGCATTTGAGTTGGGTCAGAGACAGACTCTGCTTCACATGGATGTTCCAAAGTCTGGATAATCTCTTGACATACCAGTCCCTCCGATATGGTCTGTTTGTTTTGCAAAAGGGGTTTAAGTCCTTTGATCAGGTATATCTAATACAGTTAGACTTCTCGATCTGCAGCAAGTTCATAAGTCCTGGATCAGATGGTCTTTGTAAACCAAACATAGGTCATCATAATCGTCAAACCTCTTTTCCCCATTTTCTAAATGGGGTCAGGTTGTCATGTCAGTTGTCACTAATTCTGTCAATTCAGTGCAACTGTCCTACCTACTTCAACAGTCATGTCTGCCTTTTGCAGGTTTTCTCTCTCACAATCCATCCATTTCTTTGCTTGACACCATGTTGTCTTGCTTACTTCCTGTTTGCAATGGAGGAAAAATGCACCAAACCACTCAAAACAACAACAATCCACAAAGGCACTTGGGACGGAGCATACCCAAACACAGGTTGAAATAATTTAAACACAAACACTTTAAGTCATTGCGTTTTTTGTCTGTAGGACAGACTTCATCAGATGTGAAATCCAAACAGAAGTAAAACTCTTAAATACAAAAAAAAACACATCAGATGAAGTCTGTCCTCTAGACGAAAATGCAGTGAATTTGTTAGTGTTTGTAGATGAGGGTAAGGTGGTTCACACAGCCTAGCTAGATCGTGCCAAGGCTTTCGACACCATCCCCCACTCTGGAATTAGATAACCTCACTAAACTAGATATAAATCCCTGTGTCACAAGATGTGTTGCCAACTGGCTCACTGACGGAACCCACACTGAAAGTAGCAGACTCCAAATCCAACTTCAGACCAGTGACGAGTGGAGTACCACAGGGTTCAGTCCTGGGTCCTCTCCTGTTTGGTATCTATTTCTCTGAAGTACAGGCTAACACATAAGGTCTTTGGCTAATGAAGTTCGCAGATGACTGCAAACTAGGAGCCATAATCAAAACTCCAAAAGTTGTGGACATCCTGCAAAAGGGCCTCGCTGACACAGATACCTGGTGTCAAACCCATGGCCTCAAGCTCAGTGCCAAAAAGTACACTGTCATCCCTTTTGGTAAAAACTGTGTACCCATGAACTATCACATAAGCAGTAGTCTACTTAACACCGAAAGTGTGATAAGAGACCTTGGGACACAGGTGGACGGTAGTCTCTCCTTTAATCACATCGCCACAGTAAGGAAATCCTTCTACGTGGCACACCATCACAAAAGGTTTCTCATCTAGGAAAAAAGAGGTCATTGTTCCCATCTACTCGTCACTCATTAGACCCATTATAGAGTACAACACCCCCTTTGGTATGTACCTCTCAAGACATCTACAACAACTGGAAAGGCCACAGAAATACCTCACACAGAGGATTACCGGCCTCAAACATGCCCTACACAGACAGTCTCAAACTGCAGCTTTACTCCATCGCATATCGCCTACTCAGAGGCAATCTCTGCCTAACAGAAAAAGCTATGTCAAACCCAGAGCTTTTGGACATGCTCCACTTAGAAATCCCAATCCCTCTGAGCTACACGCTCTAGGGACCTAAACTTTGTCACCACAATAAACAGAACATGCTGGAGGAATAGATTCCTGTCTCAGAGACTTCCCATACTCTGGAACAAACTACCTATCTATATCAAACAAAGCTCCTCATTAGCACTCTTCAAGAAAAATCTTGATGATTGGATGGGAGATATCATTTCAGTGGCTCTGCTCGACAGGGGCACAGGAAAATAATTTTCTTGGGTGGCAAAAGCCAGGGTACCTTTTGGCTAGGCTTATATAGGCCCTAGGGCCAATAGCCTAGTACCTACCTTTGAACCTATGGTGTAATATGGTGTTTCAACCTGTGTTCAGTCTGCTGCTTCCCAAGTGCCTTCTTCCTGTTTGTCCTAAGCCATCTTCTCCAGATTGTCTACTTCCCTGCACTCGTGCTAGAGCATCATAATCTGTTCTGTTTGATCCTCTCTAGGTGTAATTTCTCCAAGTGTTTTTGTTTTTAATACCATGATAGGAATGGACTCCATTCCTTAATCAGGATATACAGCTAGTGTTCATGAAATTGGTATTTGTCTTTGTTAGCCAACAGGGCTCTTCTCAGCACCAGCAATGTGCCCAGAATTGTTGCCTCCTATAGGTAATATCTGGTTACATGCACTGGTGGCATATTTAAGTATGACTGTAAATTCTGTGTAGTTGGGACTACTCTATGCCATCATTTCTTCACTTGCACACATCATCCCTCTGGGAACCCATTGGGGTCCAAACACTGTTTATACTTGTCTCAGTATCCTTGTACATAGCCTGCACTAATGTTTCTGGGACTTTGAGCCATCACAGGATTGCCTGAATTCACTTTCTTGTGACCTTATATTCATTCTGCAAGTCTAGGAATGCTCAGTTGGACTCTTTCCTTTCCTTTACTCTAGCTTTTTCTTAACCATCTGTCTCACTGTAAACATTGGTCAGTTGTGCTGCATCCTGATCTGAATCCGAACTGCTCATCTCCCTTCTTTCTTTCTGCTACCCTGCGTATTCGTCAGTCACCTTCTCCAGAACTTTCATGTAGTGTCAGAAACATGATACTCTATACTGCTGCAGTTGTGGGTGTCCCCTTTTGTTCTTGTGTACTGGCACAAATATGCTTATTCTGTAGTCATCTTGGATAAATCTTTCTCTCCATATTGCTGTTAGTACCCTGAGGAGCCATTTCTCTTCTAACTCACCCAACATCTTGATCATATCTGCCATGACCTCAACTGAGCCTGCTGCTTTCCCGGACTCCATTTTCATTAGTGCTGTTCTTAATACTTCTAGGATGGGCTTCTCCCCTTTCATTGTAGGCTTTGTCTATGGCAGTACAGCTTCTGTGGGGTTTTCTTCACTCAGAAGCTGCTGGAGTTGATCCTTTCATTTGCTGTTGATATCCTGTGAACTGGCGAGCATGTTATTGCTGGCATTTCTTATGAATGACGTCTTATCTTTATCTTTTTGTGTTTGCCTTGCAGCCTAATAGTTTTTGTCATAATCTGAGTCACTTTCTAGAAACTGGTAGAGTGCCTCTGATGCCTTGATGTTCTTCGTGTTTCACTGTTGCAGTCATAACTGTAGGGTGTTCCTGCCAGCAGGCAGCCCGAGGTCGGCCAGAATTCCAAAGTCTGGGTCCGGTGTCGGCTGTGTTACCAGCAAGTACCCTGACGTCAGAACGCAGAGGTATAAAGCTGACAGCCGACGCCATTTTCTCCAGTCTTTCTTGCCATGCGGTGGAAAGCAGCTTGCAAGTCGTTGGTTGGCGCATTCAGAACAACGTGCTTTGATTGTCGTCGGTCCGAAGTTTTCTACTTCTCTTCTCAAGCTAAGTACCCCGTTGGGGAAACTTTTTTCTTGCTCCTCCGATGTCAGAAAAAGTTAATAATTGTATATCGTGTGGAAAACAAATACCTCATAAAGATTTCCACTCAGTCTATCTTGCTTAGGCCCTGACCACGACGTTTCTTGCTGTCGGTTCTGTGCCAGGTTTAATTCTCGCACTATCAAGCGTAGGTACGATTGGGCCTTGAATTATTTCGGTAGATGATTCAATTATAGGATGTCGTCGGATACTTTATCGACAACCGGAATTCAAAAGAAACGCAAAGACAAGGATAGGCCTCCGAGGTCCAAACAAGATACTTTGCAGCCGGAGCCAGCTTCGGGTTTGGCGGTAGTCAGTGAGACGCTTTTGCAGCCCCTGTCGTCCGCCACTTTAGAACCAATGGCCGACACGGACTCCCATGGGGAGCCTTCTAGGCCTAGTATTTTATCTGCTGCAGGACCTTCAGACGTCGCTCCTTCAGATGGGTCCAGAACCGCTGTGCAGATACCGGCTTCTGAGGGGGTTTTCAGGCCTTCTCACATCACTATTTCTACAAAGGCAAAGTCAAAGACTCCTGTTAAACCCAGGGTTTCTGCTCAAGCTTCCTCAGATACAGCTCCCAAGTCCCAGAAGCAATTACTACAGATGGCTGAAGATTTACTGACAATGATTAGGGGTTCTCACCCTCCTCCAGAAAAAAGGCCTAGACAGGATATTCCTTATGATTCATCTGATCAGGCTTCTGTGTCTTCTGTCTCTTCCTCTGACCAGGATTATTCTTTTCCTCCTTATGAGGATTCTGATGCAGAGGACTCTATTCCCTCTGCTTCTCCCCCTGAAGATTTCTCTTTTGGGGAAACCTTACATGAAATGAGGGAGCATTTTCATTGGGAAGGTCAGGATTATTCTGCTTCCAAGAAGAGACTTAGGGAATTTCTCCTTCTCCCTCAACACAGGCCTTTGGCTATTCCGCCTGTACTTGATATTGTGGATGATGCTTTTTCTGAAGCTAACTTGAATCCTGATTCCTTGCCGCCTGCTCCTTCTAAGCCTGATAGAGTCCCTGACTCCCATCAATTCTTATTTAAGAACCCTTCTGCTGATCCTGAAACCATTTCTCAGGGTTCTAGGGCTGCTAAGGCCACTTCATCTAAAAATCCTATTCCCTCTGAAAAGGATTCTCGTGCCTTGGACAGGTGGGGCAAAAAGGTTTGCACTTCTGCTACTCTTTCTATTAGAGCTTTAAATTGCCAGTTTCACATGTTCAAGTATCAGCAATTTCTTTTGTCTGTTTTAAAGCAAAGGCTCTCTACCTTTCCTGCATGTGCAGAGGACAAGGAATTACAGGATGTATTGCATGCAACTGAAAAGTTAGCAAACATAGTTTACATTGTGGTTTTGATGCCTTGGAAGCTTCTTGCAGGGCCGCAGCCTCTGGTACTGTCATCAGGAGACATGCTTGGCTTCGTGAGCAGAATTTACCTGAGCAGGTTAAGGCTAAACTGTTAGATGCCCCTGTTCAGCATGATGTTTTATTTGGATCCAAGGCTGAGGAGGTTATTAAAAAGATGGAAGAAAAAGCAAAATCTATGCAGACTGTCAAAGATTTTTTACAAGTTCAGCCTCCTAGATTTTCTAGAAATTGGCCCTCCAAAAATTGGTCCTTTCCCACGTCTGACAGGCCTCAAAGGGGAAGATATAGACACTCCAGAGGTCGGGCTCGGGCGTCTTGCAGGTCAAGACAATGGACTGCTTCTTCACCCAGAAGGGGAGAAGACAAACCTCAATCACAAAAGAAGCAGACCCAATGACTCTCTTCGTTGGGCTACAGGTCCTCCTTGCCTGGAAGCCCCTCTCTGAGGAAAACTTTCTCTTTTCTACCAAAATTGGACTCCTATTACCCAGGACAAATGGGTTTTAGACGTGATTTTAAGAGGCTACAAATTCCACTTTCATACTCTGCCAAGGTCTTCGGGTTGGCCGGATCTGCCAAAACATCAATGGTCAGAGGCCTTAAATCAAGTGGACGCTTTATTGGCCATGAGAGCCATAGAGCCTGTTCCACTTCCAGAGATGGGAAAAGGTTTTTACTCCAGATTGTTCCTGGTCCCAAGGAAACAAAACTCATGGAGACCTATTCTGGACCTCTCAGTATTAAATACCTTTCTGGAGATTCCAAAATTCAAGGTGCTTACTCTGCAACAACTTCTTCCCATGCTCTTCCAAGATGCTTGGATGGTGACATTGGACCTGAAGGAAGCCTATTTATACATTCCCATCAGACAGGAACGCAGAAAATACCTTAGATTCAAGGCAGGTTCGAGACACTTTCAATTCTCTGTACTGCCCTTTGGCTTATCTACTGCGCCCAGAGTCTTTACCCAGTGTCTGGCTCCAGTAGTAGCTTATTGCAGACTCCAAGGGATTCAAATTTACCTCTATCTGGACGACTGCCTTATTCAGGCGGACAGCAAGGATCTTTTACTTCAACATCTGCAGTTTGTTCAGCGTCTTCTCCTACTTCTGGGATTTTCAGTGAACACAAAAAAGTCACATTTGATCCCCTCTCAGCAAATGATCTTTTTGGGAGCTCTTCTAAACACAAGCCTACAAAGGGCCTTCCTTACTCCAGAAAAGCAAGTACAGCTGGCATCAATTTTCAAGACCTTTGCTACTTTGACTCGGCTCACTGCAAGGAAATTCCTGCAGACACTGGGCTACATGGCTTCTTGCATCCTGTTGATTCCAAATCAAGGCTTCATATGAGAAAACTTCAATGGTAACCACAAAAACACGAACCTCCTCCGAACACAAAGTTCACCAACACAAAATAGTCCGCTGTTCTGCCCAATGAAGGGATTTCCTCCAAACTCCAATGAATATTCCACCACCGATAGTGTAAGGAATATATAAATTTATTATTAAAACAGTTTAAACAAAGTTTAAACACAAACAAAGCAGCAAACAACACCAGCAGTTCGTCTTCCAATTAACCTTTTGATTGAGCGCGCTTTCGTCCATAAGCTACTGGACTTCATCAGAATCTACATACTCCATAAGGTTAAGCCCTTAAATACACATCTAAAATATTTAATTGTTCAATTAACCACAATTGGTAACTGATTCAAATTAACCTTTTAAAGGTATATAGTGTGTTAGAACCATGCCTATTGCATTCTGAACTACTTAAAAAAAAAAAAAAAAAATATATATATATATATATATATATATATATATATATATATATATATATATTGTTATAATAATATATTGTTATAATATATATAAGTGCCAGATAAATATATATCCAACCACGCCGCTATTTACATACGTACATATAATGAATGTGTTGGTATAAGCATTACTTGTGAATGTATTGTCAGGAGAAATCGTTCCACTAAAAATAAATAACAGAATATATTATTGTATACAATGTTTAAAATAAACATATATCTTATACAAATGTATAGACCAATATATAAAGTAAATAAATATAAATATAAATATGGATATAAATATCAAATATATAAATATATACAAATGCATAAATATAATAATAATAATTTAAATATGTATAAAAATATATATATATATGAAATGCATAGCATAAAATATTACATGCATAAAATGTATATACATAAATTTATAAGTGATAGTTAAAAATGGAAAATGGCAAGATTGTAGTAAATCAATGAGTAAGTCTACTGAATGTCAACATTTTACATATTCTGTTTTGGGTTACTGGCTAACAATTTGAGTACTGGTTTTATAGATAAATGGTCATTCAGGCCCATATTGCAGCATACATCTAATCTCATCTGCCAAATAAGTTCCCTGTATTCCAAAAATGTTTCCCAGTCTCCCCCTCTATCACATGCCTTTACTTCTTCCAATACCCAAAACTTAATGTTTGCATTTTTGCACATACTAACATGCCTATATAAGGCGTTTTTTCATTTTTCTTTGTCCCTCATATGTTCATATATTCTAGATCTTAATTGTCTTTCAGTTTTCCCCACGTAATATGCCCAGCAGTCCACACAGTATGCCAGGTATACTACCCCTCTGATATAACAACTGTAGTATTTATTACTTCTAAATTTATGTCCTGTACTTTTTAACCATAATTCCTTACTACCTGCCAAAAAAGAACATTGTGCACATCTTCCACACTTAAATGTACCTGATTTGAGTTGTGCTCCCTGTTCCTTGTGTGCACTTTTCTTAAATTCAAACATTTTCTTTAAATTTGTGTTCTTCCTGTAACAAATTTTTAATGGTTGTTGGAATATTGATGGCTTATTGGTCATTCTAGAGAACATATTCCAAACATCATTAATACTTTTTCTTAACCAGCCTAAACCATAAAAATATGTTAGTGTCAACCGGGGTATATTTCCTACATGGGTACCCACTGTACTTCCATCATTATTATTAGTAATAGCACTAGTAGACTCATTACCATTCGTATTTGTCATGGGGATATTTTCCAAAAGTGGCTTATATTTAATATTCCGTTGTTTCATAACTTCTTTTTTAACCTTCTTTATAAGACCATCTGGGTAACCTCTTTCACTAAATAGATTATAAATTATCCTCATCTCTTCCATGAATTCTCCCCTATCACTGGTCATTCTAGAAGCTCTTATCATTTGCCCCTTCACCACATTTTTCTTTACAAATAAGGGGTGGTCACTCTCAAAGTGGACGTATGAATTGGAAAAACAAGTTTTCCTATATATTCTAGATTTGTATTTCTTATCAGTTTTGTTTTTACTAATAGTAACATCTAAGTAGTTTACTTGATCTAATGTCAATTCAAAAGTAAACCTCAGGAACGACGTGGTACTGTTAATATACTGAATAAAGTCTTTTATCTGTTGGGTCGTGCCATCCCATACAATAAAAATGTCGTCCAGAAATCGAAAATAATTCACAATATAATCTTTGTAGTTCGATTTAAACACAAAATTCAGTTTCCAAAACAACATTATAATGTTGGCATAGATGGGTGCACATGCCGACCCCATTGCCACGCCGTCCTTTTGATGGTATATGTCCCCTTGAAAGTAAATAAAATTATTTTTTAGTACTAGCTCCATACTTTCTAGAACTAATCTGAAGTCATTATTATCCAAAAACCTGAAATCCACCAACATTTGCTCAAACCATGCAAGTCCTACATCGTGAAGTATAACTGAAAACAGGTCTTTTACATCGATGGTTATGAACAAATATCTATCCTGGTATGGGATTTCATTGAATTTCCTCAGAAAATCCCAGGAATCAATCAAAATGTGGGGATAGTCCTTATTGAATAATTTCAATTTTGTATCTACTAGTATCGCCAAAGGTTGGGTTTTTGAACCCTGAGATGTAACTATAGGTCTCAAAGGGGGGTTGTCAACCTGTTTATGTATCTTTGGAATCCCGAATATTTCCGGGACTATAGGTTTCGGGACTTTCAAATAGTTGTACATATCTATGTCCATTAATCCTTGTAATAAATTGTCCTGAAGGGTATAGTCTATCTTCCTGTAACACATGTTCATCTCATTCCTAGATACTATGTTGTACCTATCTTCATTATTCAAAATTTCCAACATCTTCTTAGTGTAGTCCCAGTGATCCATAAGGACTACCCCTCCCCCCTTATCAGGTTTCATAACTCTTATCTTCTCATTTCCTTGAAGTTTTATGAGAACATCCTTTTCCTCTAGTGTTAAGTTACAAAAATCTTGTATTCCCTTATGGGATCCAAACCCTTGTCTCACCATATTTAAAATTGTTGTTTCAAAATTCAAAATTTCAGTTTGAAGGGGGGGGGGGTTAAACACACTTCTCCTTTTTAATTTTTGACTGATGGTATTGTTGGTGTCCTGAAACATCAACCGCAGGTTCAACTTTCTTGTAAACAATTTTATATCTATCAGCACGTCTTCCATCCTGGGCTTTCTCATAGGTACAAAAGAAAAACCTTTTGTAAATAAACCAAAAAAGGCGGGGGATATTTCTAATTCAGTGAAGTTATAGATGTGAAAATTGTCCTTGAAGTGTATGTTACATGGGGCCAGATCTATCGGTTCCCCTTCATTAACACAATTTGATATTGAAACCTCCTGACCATCGCTAATATTATTTGAAATGTCATTTGTGGTATTAATGTCCCTATTCATACTTTCTATCAATCCAGGGGCTATTCCTTTATTATCATAATGTAAACATTCTATCTGTATCTCGTCACCCCTTGTTGTCTTCTCTGGTAAGAATTCCCCGTTGCCTCTGCATATGAATAGTGTTGACCCTGATTCTTGATCTGCTCTGATCTCCGGAGCCCCTGATCTTGTCCTAAAGGGTCTTGTTGACTATCTCTCTCATCCTCCACAAAACTTCTATTCCTATTATTATAAAAGGATTCATTGAAATGTGGTTGGAATCCATGTCCCACCACTGAGTCATCCCTCCTGTTCCATCCACCAAAAGTTCCCCTGTTGTTGGTCTTATTTACAGGATTTACATAAGCTCTTCCTTCCCTATACTCTTTTAAATCCCGCTCAATTTTACCCATTTTCCTTTTGTAGTTTTTAGTAACATTAAAATCAACCTCCTGCAATACACCACAATATAAATTCTTGTATTCTTTTACTGTAAACAAAAGATCATTGCTAATGTCATCATATAACTTGTCAACACATTTTTTACTTTCATTTAGAATTTTTTCATTACTATCTATCATGGCTTTTAAAATCAATAAACCACAGTCATTAAGCAGTTCCGTGATGGTATTAAATAAGTCTTCGTTATTGCGTACATTATTAGGGTATTTTATCAGTCTAAGTCCCTTCGGGACTATCTTCTGCTCCACACATTTCTTCAAATACCAGTTATCCAAACTAATATTACGGTACCTGTTAAGCTCCGTTTGAAGAAGCTTACATTTGTCCTTGTACCGGTAGTTGTCATCGGAAACTTTATTGTCATCATGTCCGTTTGTTATTGAAAACGATTGAGCCATTCATTAAAAGTTATATTATTGTAGCCCTCCAAGGCTTGTTGTCCTCTGTTCAAAAAGGTTTTCTTGTTGTTGTTATAACTACCCGCTCCTTCCCGAACTTCAATGGTACCTAAAGAGTGTATGGTCTCAGCATTACCACAGCCTGGAAACAATGATACCTCTGATTCCCTGCCTCCAAAAAGAGTTCCTCTGATGGTCCAGGGCTTGTGCTTTAAACAAAGGGAATCCCTTTCGTCTACCTCATCCTGTTCAGATCATAACCACAGACGCCTCGGATTATGCTTGGGGAGCTCATTACCTAAACAATTGCCATCAGAGCTATTGGACAAAGAAGCATCTGCCCTGGCACATCAACTTGAAGGAAATGTTGGCAGTTCAAAATGCTCTTTTAGCCTTCCAGAGTCTTTTGCAACCAGGCCATCTTCTGATTCGCACAGACAAATACCACAGTCATGTGGTACATAAGCAGGGGGGCTCTCACTCTTGCCCCCTTTGCAGACTAGCCATGAGTTTATGGGACGCAGCTCTACATCTGAATCTGCATCTTCAAGCTCAATTCATTCCAGGAAAACAGAATCTCTTGGCGGACAGCCTAAGCAGAAATCTTTTGGATCCTCACGAATGGATGCTGGACTCCCAACATATTCAGCAGGATTACGGCAGTTTGGGGTTGCCCTCGGATCTGTTTGCATCTCATTTCAATCATCAGCTGCCTCTCTTTTGCACCAGGTCCTTCCACAAAGCAGCTTGGAAAGTGGATGCCCTGTCTTTCAGCTGGAGGAATCTTTCGGGATATACCTTCCCTCCTCTTCCTCTTCTGCCTCTGGTATTACTGAAAATAAAACAGGACAAACCCAAGATTTTCATTTTGATAGCTCCAAATTGTTTTCGGCAGTTTTGGTATCCAACTTTAAGGCACCTGTTCTTGGAACCTCCATGGATTCTGCCTCTGTTTCCTTCTCTTCTGTCCCAGCATCAGGGTCAGATGTTACACACTCAAATCAAGACTCTTTGCCTGGCAGCTTGGCTCTACAAGGGCCTTTGATTCCTTCTGCTTTTCCCAAACAAGTTTTGGATGTTCTCTTAGAAGCTAGGCGCCCTAGCACTAGAAAATCCTATGCTTCTAAATGGAAAAGATTTTGTATTTGGATGCGGGATCGAGGTTCTGATCCTCTTTTGCCTGACCATTTTACTTTATCTCTGACCTCCTGCTTAAAGGCCTCTCCTTTTCTTCCATTTAAAATTCATGTTTCTGCTATCTCGGCTCATTACAACACTGATCCCCCCATCTTCTCTCACCAGCTGGTGAGACAATTCTTGAGAGGGGCTAAGAACTTAAGACCTCCCAGAACTCCTCCTGTTCCTGCTTGGGATCTTAATTATGTTTTGGAAAAACTAACTTTATCCCCCTTTGAGCCTGCGGCTGCTTTGGATATCAAGTTCTTATCCTGAAAGACAGCTATTTTATTAGCTTTGACTTCTGCCAGAAGGGTTTCAGAGTTGCAAGCTCTCATGGCTGTAGAACCATACCGTATTTTCCACCAAGACAGAGTTGCCTTGAGGACCAATCCTACATTTATGCCTAAGGTGATTTCTAAAGTGGCTTTAAATCAGACTATTCACCTTCCTACTTTCTTTCCAAATCCTCAAAACAAGGGGGAAAGGATTTTGCATTCATTGGACATACACAGGCAACTTTGTTTTTACCTGGATAGAACTAAAGATTTCAGAAAATCTGATCAGTTGCTTATTTCTTATGCCTCCAGTTCTCTAGGCAAGGCTATCTCTAAACAAACTATTTCCAAATGGATTGCTCATGGGATAAGGTTTTGTTACTCTAACAGTACCAGGAATTTGCTTCCCAAAGTGAGAAGTCATTCTACTAGAGCAGCTGCCACTTCAGTAGCTTTTCTCAGAGGAGTTCCTACCAAGGACATTTTGGAAGCTGCCACTTGGAGTTCAGTGCATACATTTTCTAAGCACTATAATCTCCCTTTGTATTCTAAGTCTAGGGCAGGTTTTGCCTCTGCTGTCTTGCAGGGTGTTCTGGCTGCACCTTCTTCTACATAACCTCCTCCCTCATCACAGCTTTGGGATTCCACCCTACAGTTATGACTGCAACAGTGAAACACGGTGAAACACGAAGAACATAGTACAGTTGTGTACACCTACCATAAATGTAGATGTTAGAGTGTCTTCACTGTTGCAGTCGGTGTTTCCCTCCCACCAATCCCCTCTACTTATTCTACTCCTTTTGTGGTGTATTTGTGTTTCCTTTTTGGACACCTTTTGGTTACTATGGGGGACTTCTGACATCTGGGGCAAGAAAGGCTGGAGAAGATGGCGTCTGCTGTCAGCTTTATACCTCTGCGTTCTGACGTCAGGGTACTTGCTGGTACAGCCGATGCCGGTCCCAGACTTTGGAATTCTGGCCAACCTCGGGCTGCCTGCCTGCAGGAACACCCTACAGTTATGACTGCAACAGTGAAGACACTCGAACATCTACATTTATGGTAGGTGTACACAACTGTACTTTCATTGTTACTGAAACTGCTGTCTTAGCCTCTTTAATTACTAATTAGTATTCTTTCTTAGCCATCTTTTCTTTCTTTTTTTTTTCTCCAATAATTTTTATTTTCATTTTACATTTGCAAAAACCATAACCATTCCATATTTACAAAATGACCATATTTGCATGTTATACATTGTGGATAAAGTAGAAACATGTCGGTCATACAACATACCTAATTACAATATATACAAAGATGCTTTCCCAATTAATTTAGTTAGTCTAAAGACAGCACATAGAAAAATGATTCTACGTCCATAGTTAAGCTGTGTACTCGTGGGAATACTTCCAGTTCATTTAAGATATGGTGTACCTGATGCTTTATGCTAATAAGATATTATAGGACTGTTCCAGATTGCTCGGGCTTTCATATTTTTGTTTCTTTTGTCCAGTACTACTTTATGTACTAATAGACATTTAATAGCAGATTTCTTGAATTCCTCCCAAGAGATACTTACAGGATCTAACCATTTGCAAGCTATATATAGCTTCATTAATAAGAAAAGGGTTAGCTTGTTTTCTTGAGATGTTGGCCGGGAGGATGTGTAAAAGAGTCTATTCCCATGTTAGTGTTGATGCTTGGTACCCCATTTTTTGCAATTGTAAGTTAAGGGAATTCCAAAGCTTGAAAACGCATTTACAACTCCAGAATATATGTATTAGGTTGAAATCAGGTCTTTAAGGTGTGGACAGTATGGGGACTTGGTTACATTGAATTTGTGAAGAATTGCTGGGGTGAAATAAGCGTTATTATTAATCATGAGTTGCGTGTGGGAGAGTTTTTTTTAAGTGGAATAGTTTTCAATGTTAAGTTGATTTCCTTTTCTATTTGCTGGTCATCCCATATCTGATTTTAATTTTCTCCAGTAATTAGAGAAGAGAAGATCTTTCTGGAATTTGATTTCCCCTATCATTTTGTATGAGTTTGTTATGGTTTTCCTTGACATTAACATAGTCTTCCAAAGTAGGGTACAGTTTTCAATGTCACTTTTGAGTATGGTAAAGTTTTGGAGGTAAATAGAACACACCTCTTTAATTTGTCTTAAAATTATTATATATACTTTAGGTAAGTTTAGATTACTTCTTAATTCATGAATTGTGCTATTGAGGAATGGATAGATATCTTGGATTATCTTAATGCTTTAACAGAGGGGATGAGTCTAGGTTTAGCATCTTGTTGTTTATTTTTGTTAGGATTTTTATGGAGGGGTTGTAGTATTAACATAGCTTGTCCAAGGTTTAAGGAGTGAAAAAGTTTTTGTATATACCTATAGTATATTACCCAGACCAGTGAACCAATCTTTGCCGAGGGGTCGTACTCTGCTATTCTCAGTATTTTATTAGTGTTGATAATATAGTAGTAGGTTTTGAAATCTGGCAAGTTCCGACCCCCTTTGTTCTTGGGAAGTGTTAGTTTTTGATAGGAGATTCTGGTCTTTTTAGGTTCCCATACAAATTTTGCTAAAAGGGTATGAATTTGTTTGCCAATTTTATTCTGTATAGTTATCTGAGATGTCATAAACAGATATATTAATTTAGGTATTATGTTCATTTTAATTATTGATACTTTAGACAAAAATGGTAGTTTAAGGTTATTCCATCTTGTACATTCTTGTGTTATGTTTTGCCATTTAAGAGTTAGTTATGTTGGTAGAATTCCTTGTTGTTCTGAAAGAAGAGAGGTATTAGGGAGATGAGTCTAGGTGGCCTTAAGGGGAATATATTAGTTTTATTAAGGTTTAATTTGTAGTTAGACATGTATGATAATTGTTCAGTTGTGTTTATTATATTGGTCTTGTCTGGGCTTGGTGTAGTAAAGTATATGTTTAAATCGTCTGCAAATGCTGAAAGATAAACTTTGAAGTTATGTATTGAGGGAGGATTATGATATGTATTTTGTTTAATATATAGGAATAGGGGTTCTAGGTATAGGTTGAAAAAAAGGTGATAGCGGGCAGCCTAGTCTTGTTCCATTTTTTATCAAAATTCTGTTTGACCAGGTTTTGCTTATATATATATATATATATATATATATATAAGGATGTATATGGATTACTGTAGAGCATGTGAATGATCCGTATAAAATTGTTAGGTATATCAAAGTGAGGTAACGTTTGCAGCAGGAATTTAAGATTGACCCCCATCAGAAGCCTTGTGGGCATATGTACCATCATTGTGAAGATGTCAGTATTTCTCTGATTTGCAAAGGATATTAACGCTTCTAATGTTAGCGTGTTGCCACTGGTCTGTCTACGTGGTGTAAACCCAGATTGTTCTGGAGAAATGATTTTCTCTATCAGATTTTTAACTCTATTTGCGAGTATTGAGGTCAGGATCTTGGTGTCTATATTTAGAAGAGAGATGGGTCTTATAGCTATCTGGATTTTTAGGGTCTGCTTGGTCTTAATTTAAAAATAGTTTTAGAAGCGTTAAAATGAATATCATGTATGTTTATTATATAGCTGAGCACGTGGTATAATAATTTGGCAACTAGTGGACTGAAGGACTTATAAAATTCTGAGGTAATACCTACCTGGGGCCTTGTGTGGTTTTAGATGTTTAATTGTGGTTATGTCGTTAATGGAAATGTGCTCCGTTATTTTTTTATTTATTTATTTTTTTTTGTTGCTCTAAATCTAGTTTAGGGAATTTTAGTTTTCGAAGAAAAAGATCCCTAGCCTCGTTCAAGGCTTGTAGAATTTGTTGTCCATATGTTTGAGTATGTATTTGTTCAAATACTTTGATAATTTCCTCATTTCTTGTATAGTTTTTCCCTCAGTAATTTACTTCTGCTATAATTGAGGTGGATTTTTGTTGAGCGATAATTCTGGCCAGTGCTCTGGAAGGAATTTGGGCTGCTTCTGCATAATTAGTCAACTGTCTTGTCTCATAAAAAGATAAATTTCTGTTCTCGAACATATATAGATCTCTCTCTAGTTTTAGGAGGTCCATTTCCGTTTTTATTAGGGTTATTTAGCAATTCTCTCTCACTTTGTTCTGTTTTCTCCTTTATTTTATGTTTCTCTTTAAGATGGATTTTTCTATAATATGCTGCTTTTTTAATGAAATTTCCTCTGATTTGTGTTTTGGTAGTCACCCATTCTATATCAATTGGTGTTTGGGATTTGAAGATATTTAGAAGGGATGTTTTTAATATATCCTCAATCTCTTTTACTACATCTGTTTTGAAGAGCAGATTATGACTTAATGACCAGTTATTAGCTCTATTTAAAAACCTTTTTTTGTCCCAGTTGATACTCTGTGTAACTTTGGAATGATCCGACAGAAATCTAGTGTGTATGACTATTGTAGGGTCCATGTTAATGAGTATGTCTGAGATTAAAAAGGTCTGTTCTCGCCCACATTTTATGGCATCGGGAATAGAATGTGTAGTTCCCAGTTCTGTTATCTTTATCCTCATATTTAAAGGGGTCATGTAGTTTGAAGTCTAAGTTCATTTAAAGTTATTGTAGCTTGTCTATTATGTAGTTTGGTCAGGTTCGATTTATCCTTTTCTGGGTTTTGATGCGTGTTCAGTCACCACCAATTATTAGATAATAATCTTCCAGCTGGTGTAGAATTGGTTACAATGACATGAACAAGAGTTGTTGGCTGCTACAAGGTGCATACACATTTAACACCATTATGGGTTTTGGAAATACCGTGTTAGTAAAGGTTACATAACACCGCCTTCCCTCTTTGTCAGCCTTAGTTTCAAGTAGTTTACCCTAAAAATGTTTTTAATTATTATGGCCACCCCAGCACTGTTAGTTTTGTTCCCAGAAGCTATAATTTGTCTTATCCACTTTTTCCCCCAATATCTGTCCATTGCTCTGAAGTTAAATGCGTTTTTTGTATTAAGATGAGATTAGCTTTGGTTTTCAGGGCTAAATGCAAAAATAGTTTCCTTTTTTCTTTTGTAGTCCTTTAACATACCACGTTTCAATTTCCCAAATTTATGTGGTAGATATGCTTGTTTTAACTAATCTGTATGTTAATTTAGATTTATGGTCTTTGTATGTGTTATAGTGGTCTTTGTATGTGTTATAGTGTGTCATTGGAAAGCATCTAACTATTCCCGTCCCTACACTTTTCCTACCCACTATACCCCTGGGCCAGGAATAAACGGGAGAATACAATGTGATTTTAGTATGTACCATAAGATTCCCACTAATATTAAATTGTATTTTTTCTTTATGTATAAGTTTGTGATATGGTATCCCCCTTATGTTACTAATATACAATACGGACAAAGCTTAACAGACTAGTTCTCTACAAAAAAACGCTGCTGAGTCGTATCCCTAGTCTCAACCTTTAAACTCTTATACCATTAGAGTAAGTACAAAACACACAGCTTCTAAGTTTATGATCTGTTCCTCCTAAAAGTGCGTTTTTAAACAACATGTTAATGATCAAATTATCAATTAGATATGGCAAAATATACAACATGTAACCTATATTTTTAAGCTAGACATGTCATATTTAAATGATCCTTCTCCATATATTTCTCTTACCTTCCCTCTTCTTGTATATATAAATTACCCAGCTTCTGTGTTCAGGCATTCTTCTGCAGCAATCTATGACAAACTCAGATTGCATTATTGGCATCTAAATAGAAGTGGCTATATGAGGGAAAAAAAGGGATTGCAAGCTTAGGCAGGTATATATATACTGTCAAGACTTGCTTGTTTAGATTATATTTATATCTTCTGCAGTCAACTAGGTTGTATTCATATTGTCATATAATTCCTCTCCTCTAAACTTCTTAAACTCTCATTCCTGCAATTATTCCAGTGAAACATCATTATTTCAATCCAGAACCATTTACTTAGTCTGGTTCTGCCAGACTCGCATCCAGAAATTAAGATTGGATTATTTACAATAAGCTTGTATTGGAGAATCAAAGTCACCATTTTGTTTTGGTAAAACAGTACCTTATTATTCTGATTATTCAAAGTCATGTTTGCAGGATTTACTTGTCATCTTTCAGTCAGTTGTCTTATTAATTGTTTTCTGTCAATTTTTGTGATTTTGAGTCAGAAATCACTTCTTGGTCTTGCTGTACCTTTCTTTCAGGTCGTTTTGGTTTTATAGTGGAGCTTTTGAGCTCGAAGGGGGACTGTTTTAACATACCAGATTCCTGGGAAATGGTGTCACCTTATGTTACGCGCATCGCGAATGACAGTTGAATTTTAGTTCCTACCTGGTTTTCATTTCCTTTTCCTGTGTTCCTCGTGGCACCCATAGTTGATTTAAGGGCCTAGGCAACAAGGGGAAGCTCTGTGTATCCCATCAAAAACGCTCAAAATTGGACCGATTTTTACTCTAGGGTTTTTAATTTCCAGACATTTTATTTTGTTTCTGGATGTGCTTGAAAACTGACAGGAAAGTCTCTCTTGCTTCCTTGGGGTTAGCAATCACGTGTTTAACATATTTTACATTGAAAATTAGAAGGTTTGGGTATTTCATCTGGAACTTTATTTTCTTTTCTATCAGAAACTTGCAGTATGGAGGTAGAGGTTGCATTGCTTGCCTTATCTGAATGGGCAGATCTTGAGCAAAGGAAATGTTATTATTCCAGGTGAGTGTCCCTTTCTTCTTGGCTGCAGAGAGTATTTTATTTACATCTTGATAGTTTAAGATTTTGGCATACACAGGTCTCTATCTCAAGGATGATTGAGCTTCTCTCAGAGTTCTGTGGGCTCTCTGTTATTTGTTGTGTTGCTTCAGAATCATCTAGTAAAGATAGTTGGTATTAGATCAATGTGTGGCACAGTTTCAGGTGTTCCCCTTGATATTATTGGTTCTCCAAGCTCTTGCTTCTAAATCTATTATTTTTGCTTGTAGATTTTGCAGCTCTTTGTCATGGGAATCGGTTCTCTGAGATAGAGAGTCTAATTTTATTTTATTTTCTATATTATTTTTGCTTCAGATTTTTCAATTCTGGTTAGAATTTGATTAAATGAGTTTCCAAATGTTTGAAACTGTGTGGATAATTCCTGTATTGCTTCTTGAATGGGTAATATCTTCCAGGCTAGCTGGCTGTTCTGACTTGGTTTTATTTGCAGGTTTCGCATTGTCAGATTGCTTGTTTGTCCTCTGACTTTTGGGAGTTGTGTCTTTGTCTGGTGGAGTTGTGTCTTTGTCTGGTGGAGGCTAGTATCGAGAATTTGGCTTTAGTTGTTAGTCTCCATATTATTTTCTTCTTTCAACATCTTGCTTTTAGGTACGTTTTTCAGACTTTATGTATGACTGCAGGGCCACAGCACCACATGGCTACAGATAACTTAGTTAATCCTTTTGTTTTAAAAGTAAGCTGTTGCTTTTTTTCCCTTCTTTTGAATGCTGTTTCTTGTCTGGAATAGATATTCAGTCATATTACTTTGTTTTTTAGTCTGCACTGTCTTCTGGGTTTATTATAATCCAGGGTATTTCAGAGAGCTAGGTGCTTGCAGTGCTTACAGAACAGCAGCCATCTTGAACTCCACTTGGTCCATCTTTTCTCTCTGTACAGTCCATTCTTTTGATGACTACCTCAACATCTGCATACTACCACCAGCTTTCCTTGTATACCTTTCTAAACTTGGCTTGGTCGCATATCTATTCTATAGATGTTCATTCACTGTTGCAGTCATTACACTTGGGTTATCCTGCTAGTAGGCTACCCGCTGTCGGCCTGAATTCCAAAGTCCTGGTCTGGCGTTGGTTGCTGTCGCCTCTTCCCTGACGTCAGTGTGCCAGGGGTATTTAAGATACAGCCGACGCCATCTTCTTCAGTCTTTCTTGCCGTGCGGTGCCCGAAGCAAAAGCAGTTCGCAAGTGCCGGTCAGCCGACTCCTGAAATTTTCGAAATTGAATTTCAGAACCAAAGTCTTCAATAAAGCTAAGTACCCTGTTGGGGAAACTTTTTCTTGCTCCAGACCGATGTCAGTAAAAGTTAACAATTGTATTTCTTGTGGGAAGCAAATACCTCATAAGGATTTTCACTCTTACTGTATTCCTTGCCTAGGCCCTGACCACGACGTTGCTAGTTGTTGGTTTTGTGCTAGATTCAACCAATGCACTATTAAGCGTCGGTTTGATTTTGCTTTACATTACTTTGGCCGAAGGTTTAACTACATAATGCCGTTGGAACATAAAAAAGGCAAAGAAAAGGACAGGCATCCAAGGTCCAAAACAGACTATGAAGCCTCTTCTAGGCCAGTCGCCAGTTCTCAGTGAGGCGCTTTCGCAGCCCCTGACACCAGCTACCTCAGAGCCACAGGCTGCCTCTGACTCCCACGTGGAGACAGCTAGGCATCTGGAAACTCAAGGTATTGGGCCTACGGAAACTATTCCCTCAGATGGGTCCAGATCCGCTGAGCAGGCATCTGCTTCTGAGGGTTTTTTCAGACCTACACAGCTTACTATCAAGTCCACTTCAGCAGCCAAGGCAAAGTCTAAAACACCACTAAAGACAAAGAAACAAGTACAGCATTTTCCTGGACAGTCATCCATGCCAAAGAAACAGATGTTTAAAATGGCCGAGGACCTAATTACTTTGATCAGGGGTTCCCATCCCCCTCCAGATAAAAGACCTAGGCAAGACACTGACTGACTCTTCTGACCAGGTCTCTATTTCCTCTGATTCCTCTTCACAACAGGGATATTCTCTTCCTCCCTATGAGGACTCTGATGCTGAAGAATCTATCCCTTCAGCCTCCCCTCCCTGAGGATTACTCTCTTGGGGAAACCTTGCACACCATGAGGGAGCATTTCCATTGGGAGAGACAGATTTATTCAAAGGCTCCGAGACACTACCTCAGCACAGGCCCCCTGCTATATCCCCCCTGTACTAGATATTGTTGATGTTTTTTCTGAATCCAGTTTGTCTCCTGATTCTTTACCCCCTGCACCAGTCAAGCCAGATAGGTACTACAGGATTCCAGACTCTCATAAATTTCTTTATAAAAACCCAGATGCTGACCCAGAAACAATTTCTCAGGATCCTAAAGGGGTCAAGTCTTCCACTGCAAAAAAAACCCTGTTCCCTCTGATAGGGATTCTAGAGCACTGGATAGATGGGGGGAAAAGTTTACACTTCTGCTACTTTAGCTGTAAGGGCTTTAAACTGTCAGTTTCACATGCTTAAATATCAACAATACCTAATGTCTTTGCTAAAACAGAAAATGCTTACAAGCTCTGAATGTCCTGACAATAAGGAAATGCAGGATTTATTGCATTGCAACTGAACAAGTGGGAAAGCATACTCTGCAATGTGGTTTTGATTCATTAGAGGCTTCTTGCAGAGCCGCAGTTACAGGTTCTGTCATTCGAAGGCATGCTTGGTTAAAAGAACAAAGTTTACCTGATCATGTTAAAGCAAAATTATTGGATGCTCCATTACAGCATGATACTTTGTTTGGTATTAAGGCAGAAGAGGTGTTAAAGAAAATGGAGGATAAAGCAAAATCAATGCAGACAGTAAAGGACTTCTTACAGGTTCCGCCACCTAGATTTAGCAGGAACTGGCCTTCTAAAAATTGGTCCTTTCCAGTGTCAGGCCACAAAGAGGCAGATAGATGCCCAAGAGGCAGATCTCAGCCCCAAGGCTCATACAGACCTAAACAATGGGGTGCTTCAGCCCCAAAGGTGGAAAAGACAAATCACAACCTTATAGGAAACAGTCACAATGATTTCCCTCTACAAATGCCAAGCACTTACCTTTTGGCAGCTCCCTTAGGGGGAAAACTAGCACTTTTCTCACAAAATTGGCACATGATCACCCAGGACAAATGGGTACTGAATATTTTTTCTCAGGGTTACAGGTTCCACTTTCACACCCTACCAAGGCCAAAAGGTATGCCAGACCTGCCATAAAATCAATGGGCAGAGGCACAAAAACAGATTTCTGCTCTCATGGACATGAGAGCTATTCAGAAAGTACCACAGCAAGAACAGGGACAAGGATTTTACTCAAGACTTTTCTTGGTACCCAGAAAGGACAAAGCCTGGAGGACCAGTACTGGACCTGTCAATTCTAAATACTTTCCTGGATGTTCCAAAATTCAAAATGTTGACACTGCAGCAACTTTTACCCATGCTGGGTAAGAAGACTTGGCTAGTTACTTTGGACCTCAAAGAGGCATGCCTGCATGTCCCAATCAGACAATCTTGCAGACGATACCTCAGATTCATAGCTGGCTCAATGCATTACCAATTCTCTGCACTGCCCTTTGGCTTATCTACCGCGCCCAGGATTTTCACAAAATGCCTGGCACCAGTAATTGCATTTTGCAGACAAAAAGGAATTCAGATATATCCCTACTTGGACGACTGCCTTATTCAAGCAGAGAGCAAAGACATTCTACTAAAGCATCTGGTGTTTGTAAAAAGATTACTAATTTGCCTAGGGTACACAGTAAACGAAAAGAAATGAAAACTAGTGCCCTCTCAAGAGATAATATTCCTGGGTGCAAACTTAAATACAACTGCCCAGATGGCTTATCTCATGCCAGACAAACAAAAGCAACTGACTCATTACTTTCAAATGATGGCAACAAAGACCCAGCTACCTGCAAGAAAAATTCTGCAGGCTTTGGGATTTATGGCATTCTGCATCCTGCTAATTCCATATGCAAGACTGCATATGAGGAAGCTACAATGGTATCTAAAAAGTGTTAGGACTCCACATTGCCTCAGCCTAGAAACAATAATAACTCTTATTCCCTGCCTGCAACAGGAAGATTCGATGGTGGGTACTGGCCTGTCACCACAACAAGGGACAGCCTTTCACTTCACCTACAGCCAGGCAGACACTAACAACAGATGCATCAGATTATGCCTGGGGGGCACACATGGCAGGAAAATGTATTCAGGGCACGTGGCCCGCAGACCAAATGCATCTTCACATCAATCAAAAAGAGATGCTAGCTGTACAGAATGCCCTGACAGCCTTCAAGGATCTACTGCATCCAGGACAACTGTTACTAAAGACTGACAATACTACAGTTATGTGGTACATAAACAAGCAAGGGGGCACACATTCCTTCCCCCTCTGCAGGCAAGCCATGACTTTGTGGAACACAGCACTGACCTACCAAGTACATCTACAGGCACAATTCCTGCCAGGAAATAAAAATGCTCTGGCAGACTAAGTGGAAACCTCATGGACCCTCACGAGTGGAAACTACATCTACAGGTCTTCAGCATGATAGCAAGGAAATGGGGATGCCCAGACATAGATATTTTTGCCTCCCCTCACAATTGCCAACTACAGAGATTCTGCACAAAGACTTGTCACTCACAAGCATGGAAAGTGGATGCTCTATCATTCAGCTGGAAAAACCTAACAGTATATGCCTTTTCTCCACTGCCTCTCCTTCCCAAGGTGCTCCTAAAAGTCAGACAAGAGAAGCCAAAAATGATTTTGATTGCCCCAGACTGGCCACGCCAGCACTGGTACCCAATCCTAAAGAGCTTGTCTCAAGGCCCAGCCTGGACTTTACCTCAAATTCCTCATCTTCTGAC
Source organism: Protopterus annectens (assembly GCF_019279795.1). Taxonomy (NCBI): domain Eukaryota; kingdom Metazoa; phylum Chordata; order Ceratodontiformes; family Protopteridae; genus Protopterus; species Protopterus annectens. Next base: position 355,099,228 of record NC_056744.1, read on the forward strand.
TCAACAAAACAATCAGATCCTGCACAGGCAACTCAAAACCTTAAATCTGGCTGCACGGCAGATAATATAGCTACTCAAAACACACCTCTCTCTAAAGCTGTTATGGATGTCATTTTGGAAGCCAGGAGGCCCAGCACCAGGAAATCGCACCAGGAAATCTTATGCAGAAAAATGGAAGAGATTCTGTGCTTGGAACCAGGCACAAGGACTTGAACCACTTGTTCCAAATATTCCTCAGATTTTACAATACCTAACTGAGATGCTGGACAAAGGCCTATCCTTCTCATCAATTAAGATCCATGCCTCTGCCATTTCAGCTCATTACAATACGGAACCTCCTATTTCTTCTCATCCACTGCTAAGACAGTACCTCAGAGGGGCAAAAAACATTAGACCCCCAAGGAGAGCACTGATGCGTACATGGGACCTCAACTTTGTCTTAGAAAAGCTCACACTGCCTCCTTTTGAGCCAGCCAATACAGCTGATATAAAATTCTTATCATGGAAAACTGTTCTGCTCCTAGCAATAACTTCAACAAGAAGAGTTTCAGAGTTACAGGCATTAATGGCAGTGGAACCTTTTATCATTTTTCAACCAGACATGGTTTCTCTAAGGATAAATCCAACATTTATGCCAAAGGTAGTATCCAGTGTGGCTCTTAACCAAACCATTCATTTGCCAACTTTTTTTTCCAAATCCCCAGAATAAAGGGGAGAGACTTCTGCACTCTTTGGACATGCACAGGCAGCTACACTTCTACTTGGACAAAACAAAAGCTTTCAGAAAAACTGAGCAACTGTTTGTAGCATATGCTGCAGGATCACAAGGAAAGGCTATCTCAAAGCAGACTATTTCAAAATGGATAGGACACTGTATTCGTTTCTGCTATGCACAACATGGCATGTCAGTCCCAAAAAATATTAGGCCACATTCTACCAGGGCAGCAGCCACTTCAGCAGCCTTTCTCAGAGGAGTACCAACCAAGGAAATTTTGGAGGCTGCAACTTAGAGTTCAGTGCACACTTTTACCAAGCATTATCACTTGCCTCTCTACTCTAAATCCAGAGCAGGCTTTGCCACTGCAGTTCTGCAGGGCCTCATAGCCACTCCTAATCCTGTTTAGACCCAGTCGCCCTACCTCTGCTTTGGGATTCAGCTCAAGTGTAATGACTGCAACAGTGAAACATGATGAACATAGTACAGTTGTGTACCTACCATAAATGTAGATGTTAGAGTGTATTCACTGTTGCAGTCCAGGTTACCCACCCTCCATCCCCCCTTTCTTTGCTGGGATTTATCTATACTTTTCTATCCTATACAACCTATGTGGTGTATTTGCTTGCAGATGAAGGTATTGTTTTTATTTTACTGTATGTTTTTATATGCAGTATGTATTGCCTACCTTCTTGGGGGCACCTGACATCTGGGGCAAGAAAAACTGAAGAAAATGGCATCTGCTGCATCTTAAATACCCCTGGCACACTGACGTCAGGGAAGAGGCAACAGCAACCAATGCCGGACCAGGACTTTGGAATTCAGGCCAACTGCGGGTAGCCTGCCAGCAGGATAACCCAAGTGTAATGACTGCAACAGTGGGTACACTCGAACATCTACATTATGGTAGGTACACAACTGTACTTTCTCACAAATACTGTTTTGTGGCACTGCCTGCTTGTGTCCCAAGTATTTCCTTGAACTTTTGTGCTTTCTCTCCAGTCAACTTCCAGGCCTTCGGCCTAGTCTGTGTTGACCGTAGAGCCATTTGTAAACACTGCTTGCAGCTGATTCTGACAACCAGTGGTTTATGCTGTGGGGCAGTTTCACAGGGGATGACTGTAATCGCTGATTTTACCCCAATGCCCTTTCCTTACTAGGAGGAAGGTTGCTGGAGTCGCATGTTGTCATACTTCTCAACTGTACATATTTTGTCTCATATTTTTGTTCCTTTTTTCATAAAATTGTGGTCTTCTGGCAAATTAGTGGCAAATTATTAAAGACTGAAATTAGAAAATAATGAGACATTTAAGTTTCAGACTTTGTATCTTTCAGAAAATTTATACTAATGCAAAAGCTGTTATTCTATCAACTTTCTAAGTTTGTAAGAGCAATATTTAAAAATTGGCCCTATTTTTTGGCCTTTGTCCCACTTTGATGTATGGCTTTGTACAGTTTCTTGCTCTGAGTGGTTGAGAGGTATGCGTGTTGTGTGTAAACTTGACTCTCTCTTGCTGAACTTTGTGTTGGCCAGTGTCGAGCCATTTTCCAGATAGAAGTCGAGAATGGCCACTGCTTTATTACTGTTGCCCTACTCATGTGGACCCAGGTAGTCCTCGCATCCTGTTCCGTCTGACCCAGTATGTGCATTTGGTTTCACTTTACAAGCGCGTTACCAGAAGAGCGAAAGTGCAGTTGCTTGAAACTGCATGTTTTTGAATGCTAGTTTGCCGAATTGGTGGTAGGTGTGGTGTGTGCTTTTTTTCCGGTATGCTGTCAGTTTAAGGTAAGTGGTGTTTAGGTAGGAAAGATGGCGGCTGATGTGTGGTTATGTTCTGAGGGTCAGGTAAGTTTGCAGTTTTTAGGGTTTTGTGTAGGAGTGTGGTTTGGTGTAAGGTTTTGGGAAGTTTTAGAAGTTGGTTAGGGTAGGTAGGGGTGTGTGTGTGTGTGTGTATTGAAAATGAGGTGTTTTTTGTGTGTGTAGTGTGTGCTTTTTCGTGAGATAGGTATAGTAGTGTGCAGTGGGGAGAGTAGGGCGTGTTACATTGGGTTTGTCTGTTTTTTCATGTTAGTGCGACCTCGGAGTTGGTATATATATGTAGTGGGGGGTGTGAGGGGCACAGCCCCCCACATGAGGGTGCAGGAGGGCTTGCCCTTCCACCCCTGCTTATAGGTATGGTAGTGGTGTGTGTTTTTTTTTGTTATTTTAGCGTGTTTAGGTCGGGAGAGGGTTTTGGTATTGGTTTTGGATTGTTGTTCTCTGTTATGGGTACCACTTTTGTGGGTTTTCGTGTTTTTGCAGTGTCTGTGTTTTGGTCTCGAGATACTGAAATTCAAGATTTCGGTATCTCGAGCTTGTAAAGTGAATCCGTGTATTCATGTTCCCTGTTATCAATACCAATTCGTGTCCTGCTTTATCTAGTAAATCCTGTAACTGCTGTGTTGGTGGAGGCACTCCTTCACTGTCACAACCCTGTTGTGAGGCTTAGACTGTGATTATGAATAGTGCCCTGTCGTTACACTAGAATCTGATTGCCATGACTGTTGCTGATTCTGATGACATCCCTCACTGTCTTCAGAAGCCTCCCCCTCACCATAATTCCCCCACCATTTCTAGTCTGTCCTCCCCCTGAGAAGTAGAGGCTGGATCCCAAGCCAAGTGGCTGCACTGCCCTTTATTCTCCTGTCCTGAATACAGAGGATGTCCAGCCTCCTCCTTACCATCATGTCATCCACTTCTAAGCTGCATCCTGTCAGTTTGTGTTTGGCAGGTTGATTGGTTTCACTTCCTGTTAAACAATTATCCCAGGTAACTGAAGCTGGGCAGCTGGACACCAGACGGCAAATAGCTTGACCCAGGGCTGCTGGGCTCTTAATGGTTGGTGCACACAGGCCAAAAGAGGCATACCCCTTCCACCATTGGCATTGGTTCCTGGAATAGGTCGGTGTAGACCACTTATCCCCAACAAATACCAATGGCCACTTTTTGGTGACATTAGTCAACATAACCAAATCACATGAAACCAATCTTTACTGAGTGGTCCTTTTCCTGTCACAATGGTCAGTCTGTGATCCATGATGTTCTGTCTTGAGGATATTGCATACCACAGTTGCTGTCCAATAAGCACCATCTAGAGTCAGTGCTGCTGCTCATGACTCCATTCTTGAGTGAGTTTGAGGTAGAAGCGAAGCACGGAGCATGTTTTTGAAAAGTGGGAGGAGTTAGGATTGAAACTTGTACCATATGCATGGGAAGAAAAGACCTTAACTATTATGCAGAGCTGCCATATCAAATCCTACTCAGTCTCTGCACTGAATAGCCAGTTAGTAATATTTAAAGAGGGGTGCAAGTTGGTGTCCAAGTTGTAGTTTCACAGTTACTTTGGGCAGATATATTCGTGAAAAAAAGTTGCAGTGGTAGCTGCTGCTGATATGGAGATGGCCTTAACATCCCCAGTCAAGGTTTTACTTTGTTGTCATAGGAAAGGTTAACACAGTTAAGTGACCAGTAAAAAGGGCTGTCTGTTAACCCTGCTCTTTCATGAAAGAAATGCATTAATTAGGTTATCTTTACAGTAATTCCCACTTGACCTTTGTTCATTCATGTTGGGCAAGGTCATTCCCCTTTTTCTTGTTTATGGAAGAAATTCAAACTAATTTCCAAAACTACCCTGGACAGAAAAAATGTAAACATAACACAAAGTGCTGTCTCAAGGACATTTCTGCATTGTGGCTGCTCCTTGAAATGGTACAGTCACAGATGTTTGTCGTGTTTCACTGTTGCAGTCATCACTGTAGAGTTCTTCCTGCCGGCAGGCAGTCCTCGGTCGGCCAGAATCCCAAAGTCTGGGTCCAGCGTCGGCTGTTCAGTCATGCTCCCTGATGTCAGAGCGCTAGGAGTACAAAGCTGCCAGCCGACGCCATGTTCTCCAGTCTTTCTTGCCGTGCGGTGAAAGCAGTTCGCAAGTGCCGGTCGGCTGACTCCTGATATTTTTTCGTGCTTCAGTCCGAAGACTTGCTGCTTCTTCTCATTGGGGAAACTTTTTTCTTGCTCCAGTCTGATGTCAGGAAAAAGTTAATAATTGCATTTCTTGTGGGAAGCAAATACCTCATAAGGGTTTCCATTCTTACTGTATTCCTTGTTTAGGCCCTGACCACGACGTAGCTAGTTGTCGGTTTTGTGCTAGATTTAACCAACGTACGATTAAGCGAAGGTACAATTTTGCTTTTCACTACTTTGGTAGGCGATTTAATTATAAAATGTCGTCGGACATGCTTCCGACTACCGGAGTTCACAAACGACACAAGGATAAGGACAGGCCTCTGAGGTCCAAATCAGACTACATTTTACAAGCAGAGCCAGCTACAGGTTCGGCCGTCATCAGTGAGGTGCTTTCGCAGCCCCTGTCGTCGGCCATTTCAGAACCGATTGCCGAAACGGACTCCCACGAGGAGGCAACTAGGCCTTTGAGCACTCCAGCTGCAGGACCTTCGGACAATGCTCCCTTGGATGGATCCGGAGTCGCTGTGCAGGTACTGGCTTCCAGGGGGGTTTTCAGGCCTACACAGCTTTTGATAAAGGCAAAGGCAAAGACTCCTTCTAAATCTAAGACACCAGCCCAGGCCTCTTCTGATCCGGGACCCAAATCTCAGAAACAGCTACTTAAAATGGCGGAGGACTTACTAACCATGACTAGGGGTTCACATCCCCTTCCAGACAAAATGCCAAGGCAAGAATTGGATTGTGAATCTTCTGATCAAGCCTCTATTTCTTCAGTGTCTTCCTCTGAACAGGAATATACTTTCCCTCCTTATGAGGATTCTGATGCTGAGAAATCCATTCCATCAGCTTCTCCCCCTGAGGATTTTTCTTTTGGGGAAACTTTACATGACATGAGGGAACATTTTCCCTGGGAAGGACAGGAGTACTCGGAATCTAAGAGAAGGCTTAGGGATTTCACTTTTTCCCCAACATAGACCCCTTGGCTATTCCTCCTATTTTGGATATTGTGGATGATGCCTTTTCTGAGGCTAATTTAACTCCTGACTCCTTTCCTCCAGCCCCTGCTAAGCCCAACAGATATTTACAGGGTCCCTGACTCCCACCAGTTCCTTTACAAAAATCCTACTGCTGATCCAGAAACCATTTCTCAGGGTCCTAAGGGGGTTAAAGCCGCTTCTGCTAAAAACCCTATTCCGACAGATAAGGATTCCAGAGCTTTGGAGAGATGGGGCAAAAAAGTGTACACTTCTGCTACTTTATCTATTAGGGCTTTAAATTTCCAATTTCATATGCTAAAATATCATCAATTTCTACTGTCTGTTATGAAACAAAAGCTGGGTACCATTTCTGCATGTGCAGATAATAAGGAATTACACAATTTGATGCATGCCACTGAATAAGTGGGGAAGCATGGTTTACACTGTGGTTTTGATGCCTTGGAGGCTTCTTGCAGGGCAGCTGCCTCTGGCACAGTCATTAGAAGACATGCTTGGTTAAAGGAACAAAACTTACCTGATCAAGTGAAAGCAAAGTTACTGGATGCTCCTTTTCAGCATAATGTTTTGTTTGGGTCTAAGGCTGAAGAGGTGATAAAGAAAATGGAGGATAAGGCAAAATCCATGCAAACAGTTAAGGATTTCTTAAAAGTTCAGCCCCCAAGATTTAGCAGAAATTGGCCAACTAAAAATTGGTCCTTTCCCAGCTTGGACAGGCCTCAGAGGGGTAGATATAGGCGCTCCAGAGGGAGGGCCCCAGCACAGACCTCTTACAGACCTAGACAGTGGAGTGCTTCCACCCCCAGGGGTGGAAAGGACAGACCTCAATCTTATAGAAAACAGGCTCAATGACTCCCCCTGCATGGCTCCAGGAACTTCTCTCCTGGAAGCCCCTCTAGGAGGAAAACTCTCTCTTTTTCAACAAAATTGGACTTGCATAACCCAATACAAGTGGGTTCTGGATGTAGTTTTAAGAGGTTACAAATTCCACTTTCATACCTTGCCAAGACCAAACGGATGGCCAGACCTACCAAAACAGCAATGGTCAGAGGCATTAAACCAGGTGGGATCCCTCATGGCTATGAGGGCCATAGAACTGGTTCCACAATCAGAGACGGGCCAAGGTTTTTACTCAAGACTCTTTCTAGTTCCCAGAAAGCAAAATTCATGGAGACCCATCCTGGATCTGTCAGTCTTAAACACTTTCCTGGACATACCAAAGTTCAAGATGCTTACTCTGCAGCAGCTCCTGACAATGTTGAGCAAAAATGCATGGATGGTGACATTGGATTTAAAGGAGGCTTACCTACACATCCCAATCGGACAGGAGTGCAGAAAATACCTCGGGTTCAAGGCCGGATCGAAACATTACCAATTCTCTGCGCTGCCATTTGGCTTGTCTACTGCGCCCAGGGTCTTCACCAAGTGCCTGGCACCAGTAGTAGCTTATTGCAGACTCAAGGGAATTCAGATTTACCCTTATCTGGACGACTGCCTTATCCAAGCAGACAGCAAGGATGTCTTACTCCAGCATCTGGAATTTGTTCAAAATCTTCTCAAGTACCTGGGATTCACTGTGAACATAAAGTCAAATTTGACACCCACACAACAGATAACTTTTCTGGGTGCTCTTCTAAACATAACAACCCAGATGGCATTCCTGACAGCCGAAAAACAACTGCAGCTGGCTTCAACTTTCAAAACCTTGGCGTCAATAACTCAGCTAACTGCAAGGAAATTCCTGCAGGCTTTGGGTTACATGGCCTCCTGCATCCTTCTCATACCAAATGCAAGACTACATATAAGAAAAATACAATGGTACCTAAAAAGTGTATGGTCCCAGCATTGCCACAGTCTAGACACACAGATTGCTGTCTTGCCTTGTCTACAAAAGGAATTCCATTGGTGGACCATGGCATGTCTTCACAACAAAGGGAAAGCCTTCAGTCTGCCTCCAGCCAGCCAAGTGTTAACCACGGACGCCTCGGATTACGCATTGGGAGCCCACTTGCAGGGAAAAGGTCTGCAAGGTTTTTGGACAGAGGATCAGAAGCACCTACTTATCAATTTAAAAGAGATGTTAGCTGTACAGAATGCCCTCTTGGATTTCAGGGATCTTCTACAAGCAGGACAACTACTGATACGGACAGACAACACCACAGTTATGTGGTACATAAGCGAGGGGGTTCACACTCCTGCCCCCTTTGCAGACTAGCCATGACTCTTTGGAACACAGCTCTAGCTTGCAAAGTGGATCTACAAGCTCAGTTTCTGCCATGGAAACAAAATATTCCGGCAGACAGCCTGAGCAGGAACCTGTCAGACCCACACGAGTGGATGCTAGACACCCAAATATTCAAGATGATTACAGAAGCCTGGGGCTGCCCGGACATAGATCTATTTGCATCCCCCCTCAACCACGAGTTACAGATTTGTTGCACAAGGACATTTCACAAACTAGCATGGAAAGTGGATGCACTATCATTCAGTTGGAGCAACCTATCAGAGTATGCCTTTCCGCCACTACCTCTTCTTCCACGGGTGTTATTAAAGATCAAGCAGGACAAGCCCAAGATGATGATTTTACTGGCCCCACATTGGCCTCATCAATTTTGGTACTCAACACTGATGAATCTATCCCAGGAGCCACCTTGGATTTTACCTCTGATTTCAAATCTTTTGCCCCCAACACCAGGGCCAGGTTCTGCACTCTCATGTCAAAACTCTCAGCCTGGCAAATTCAGGGTCTATGATTAATCCTTTTCTTCCCAAACAGGTCATGGATGTCATCTTAGAAGCCAGACGGCCTAGCACTAGAAATTCTTATGCAGGTAAATGGAAGAGATTTTGCACCTGGATGCATGCTCTGGATTCGGATCCCCTCATTCCTAACATCCCACTGATTTTACTTTACCTGATGGACATGCTACATAAGGGTTTATCCTTCTCCTCCATAAAAATACATGCCTCGGCTATCTCTGCACATTACAATACATATCCTCCAATCTTTTCCCATCCACTTCTGAAACAATATCTCAGAGGAGCAAAGAATTTAACCCCCCCCCCCCTAGGACACCACCCATACCTGCCTGGGACCTCAACTATGTTCTGGAAAAACTCACTCTGCCTCCTTTTGAGCCTGCTGCCACATCTGATCTTAAGTATTTATCATGGAAGACAGCTATCCTGCTGGCTTTGACTTCAGCCAGGAGAGTCTCCGTTACAAGCACTCATGACTGTGGAACCTTATATTATTTTTCACCAAGATAGGGTGTCTTTAAGGACTAATCCTACTTTCATGCCTAAAGTGGTTTCCAAAGTGGCTTTAAATCAAACCATTCACCTGCCAACTTTTTTCATTAATCCACAAAATAAGGGGGAAAAGATCTTGCATTCCTTGGATGTACACAGACAACTTAGTTTTTACCTGGACAGAACCAAGGATATCAGGAAAACGGAGCAACTGTTTGTTTCTTATGCAACAAATTCCCAAAGCAAAGCTATTTCAAAACAGACCATTTCTAAGTGGATTGCTCATGGAATCAGATTTTGTTACTCTCATCATGGAAAGCAAATCCCAGGAAAAATTAGGACTCACTCTACCAGAGCTGCTGCTACTTCAGCTGCCTTTCTCAGGGGAGTACCTACCAAAGATATTTTGGAAGCTGCAACTTGGAGTTCAGTGCATACTTTCTCTAAGCACTATACTCTCCCTCTTTACTCTAAGTCTAGGGCAGGCTTTGCTTCTGCAGTCTTGCAGGGTCTTCTAGCTGCCCCTTCTACTCTATAACCACCACCCTTTATCTTAGCTTTGGGATTCAACCCTACAGTGATGACTGCAACAGTGAAACACGATGAACATAGTACAGTTGTGTACACTTACCATAAATGTAGATGTTCGAGTGTCTTCACTGTTGCAGTCTGGGTTACCCTCCCTCCTGACCCCTCTTATATTTTCATTAGTGTGGTTTCCTGCTTCACCCTTCTTCTGAGGTGTATTTGCTTCAGGGTATGGGGTTTTGTTGTATGTTACTTTTTTGTTTTACTATTCGCCTTCATTTTTGGGCATCTGACATCTGGGGCAAGAAAAACTGGAGAACATGGCGTCGGCTGGCAGCTTTGTACTCCTAGCGCTCTGACATCAGGGAGCATGACTGAACAGCCGACGCCGGACCCAGACTTTGGGATTCTGGCCGACCGAGGACTGCCTGCCGGCAGGAAGAACCCTACAGTGATGACTGCAACAGTGAAGACACTCTAACATCTACATTTATGGTAAGTGTGCACAACTGTACTTTCTCATTAATCTTGCATTCCATCAGAGCAAAACACAGTGACAAAGAAGTTGAGAAGGGACGGAACAGACCCTCATGAATGGGGTTGGCATAAGGGGATGGGAGTGGGTATTATAGTTTGTTTTTACATCACAGGCACACAATGTACTTGGTTAGATTCTCACCTTGGGAAGAATGGCTTGTCAAAAAAAAAAAACTCCCACAAGATGGGGAGTTTAATATACCCCACTCTCAAACATCTGCAACTAACCTCTTGATAGAATCCCTTTTAGGCACTTATTTTTAGAGGATGTTCATCAGGTGCTAGAGGATGAAAGAAAACCTGATAGAAGTCTTACATTGGAAAGTGGAAAAGATTTTCTAGCTGATGCCTAGCCAGTAACTAGAGCCGTAGCAGGGGGCTGGTGCTTAAATATTACTGTGTGTTACTAGCCTCTGGCCTCTTACTCATCTGGCAGCCTTTTCAACATGTCTTCTCATGAATCCTCCACTTTTTTCTATGTTTTTGGTAGAACAGATTCTTAAGGGAGTTTTACATCTAAGACCTTCTCATAAACAGGTTGCTCCTTCCAGGGATCTTTGTGTTGGAAGAGTTAACCATGTCTTCATTTGAGCCTGCACATGAAACAGTCTTCTAATGTTCTGTTCAGATCCTCAGAACCAGGGAGATAGGATTCTGCATACCCTGGATGTACTGGCTTGACAGAAGTAAGCCCTTTAGAAAAGCTTATCAGCTATTTGTTATGTCGGGTCAGTGAACAACCAGTGTGTCAAAACAAGACTATTTCCAGATGGTTGTCCTTTTGTCATGCCAACCACGGTAAATCAGTTCTAGGTTAAGATAAAAGTATAGAGGCGGTCTCTAGTAGAGGCTTATCTTTGATGGCATATTGGAGAGGTATGGACTGTAGAATCATTCTACAGGCAGCTACACAGTCCTCTGTACATACCTTTACAAGGCACTACAAATGGGATTTTTTTCCAGGTATGGGGGAGGCTTTGCTAGGACCATTCTCCAGGGCTTCCTAGATCCATTTCCTCCAGGTGTGGTAGACTTTGGTATTCAAACCTTGTAGTGTAAAGGCTAGTGCGGCAGTGGGGATGATAAACCTAGTACAGTTATGGAAGTTGCACTTGCCCATAACAATAGTTGTTAGAATTCCTCACTGCTGCAGTAGTCTCAATAACCCTCTAACCCCCTATTTTTGTATGCAGTTACTTGTTGGGATATAACTTTTTCTTGTTTTTGTAGAGCAAAATGAGTCTGCTCCTTAACTTTTCCTCAAACTCTGCGACTGTTTTCAAGTATTTCAACTGCATCCAGAGCCATACAAGCTAAGACAAGAATATTTTTCTGTTTACTGCACTTGTACTTTGTACAGTGATGACAAATGTTCTTAGCATTTTTAAAGCATTTATGTAATTTTATGGGAAAAAATCATCTTTCACTTTGCTTGCTTTTTCTAATTGTTTGCCTCCAGATCAGCCTGCAGAATGGCAAATTAGCCAGGGACCTGGTTGGTTGTTGTGTAATCTGCCCTTGAGACCCTAGAAATGACCCTAGGAGACCCTGGTTAAAACCCAGTTTTTTTTTCTTTTAAACAAGAAATATCTGAATTGAATTATCACTTAAAATATTGGCAATCATTCATTTGTATTAAATGAAAACGAACCATATTTACATCAGTTGTAGGCATCCTACATCACTGATCTTTCCACTTATTGTCAGTCAAACATTACAAAGCTTATTCAATTCTTGCCTTCCCTTGAACCTCAGTCCTCTTCCAAAACATTATTCTGCATGTATTTTTCCCTAATTTCCCACTTTTGTTATGTAATTTGTTCCTACCCTTTTCTAAAGATCCCACTTTTCAGTTGTTTTTTCTCTCTTACTATATTCACTACTACTAATACAGTTGGTTTAGACTTTTTCCATTTTCAGTTGTTTTGTCTCTTACTGTACTCACTACTAATACAGTTGGTTTAGACTTTTTCCATTTTCAGTTTTCTCTCTCACTGTACTCACTACTACTAATACAGTTGGTTTAGACTTTTTCCCTTTTCAGTTTTATCTCTTGCTGTACTCACTACTACTAATACAGTTGGTTTAGACTTCCATTTTCAGTTGTTTTCTCTCTTACCGTACTCACTACTAATACAGTTGGTTTAGACTTTTTCCATTTTCAGTTTTTTCTCTTACTGTACTCACTACTAATAATACAGTTGGTTTAGACTTTTTCCATTTTCAGTTGTTTTGTCTCTCTTACTGTACTCACTACTAATACAGTTGGTTTAGACTTTTTCCATTTTCAGTTTTCTCTCTCTTACTGTACTCACTACTACTAATACAGTTGGTTTAGACTTTTTCCATTTTCAGTTGTTTTATCTTACTGTACTCACTACTACTAATACAGTTTAGACTTTTTCCATTTTCAGTTGATTTCTCTCTTACTGTACTCATTACTAATACAGTCGGTTTAGACTTTTTCCATTTGCAGTTTTCTCTCTCTTACTGTATTCACTACTACTAATACAGTTGGTTTAGACTTTTTCCATTTTCAGGTTTCTCTCACTGTACTCACTACTACTAATACAGTTGGTTTAGACTTTTTCCATTTTCAGTTTTCTCTCTCTTACTGTACTCACTACTACTAATACAGTTGGTTTAGACTTTTTCCATTTTCAGTTTTCTCTCTCTTACTGTACTCACTACTACTAATACAGTTGGTTTAGACTTTTTCCATTTTCAGTTGTTTTATCTCTTGTACTCACTACTACTAATACAGTTGGTTTAGACTTTTTCCATTTTCAGTTGTTTTCTCTCTTACTGTACTCACTACTACTAATACAGTTGGTTTAGACTTTTTCCATTTTCAGTTGTTTTCTCTCTTACTGTACTCACTACTACTAATACAGTTGGTTTAGACTTTTTCCATTTTCAGTTGTTTTCTCTCTTACTGTACTCAGTACTACTAATACAGTTGGTTTAGACTTTTTCCATTTTCAGTTTTCTCTCTCTCTTACTGTACTCACTACTACTAATACAGTTGGTTTAGACTTTTTCCATTTTCAGTTTTTTCTCTCTTACTGTACTCACTACTACTAATACAGTTGGTTTAGACTTTTTCCATTTTCAGTTTTCTCTTACTGTACTCACTACAACTAATACAGTTGGTTTAGACTTTTTCCATTTTCGGTTGTTTTTTTCTCTCTTACTGTACTCACTACTACTAATACAGTTGGTTTAGACTGTCAGTTGTTTTTTCTCTCATATTCACTACTACTGATACAGTTGGTTTAGACTTTTTCCATTTTCAGTTTTGTCTCTTACTGTACTCACTACTACTAATAGTTGATTTAGACTTTTTCCATTTTCAGTTTTCTCTCTCACTGTACTCACTACTACTAATAGTTGATTTAGACTTTTTCCATTTTCAGTTTTCTCTCTCTTACTGCACTCACTACTACTAATACAGTTGATTTAGACTTTTTCCATTTTCAGTTTTTTTTTCTCTTACTGTACTCACTACTACTAATACAGTTGGTTTAGACTTTCAGTTGTTTTTTCTCTCATATTCACTAATACTGATACAGTTGGTTTAGACTTTTTCCATTTTCAGTTGTTTTGTCTCTTACTGTACTCACTACTACTAATACAGTTGGTTTAGACTTTTTCCATTTTCAGTTTTCTCTCTTACTGTACTCACTACTACTAATACAGTTGGTTTAGACTTTTTCCATTTTCAGTTTTCTCTCTTACTGTACTCACTACTAATACAGTTGGTTTAGACTTTTTCCATTTTCAGTTTTCTCTCTTACTGTACTCACTACTACTAATACAGTTGGTTTAGACTTTTTCCATTTTCAGTTTTCTCTCTCTTACTGTACTCACTACTACTAATACAGTTGGTTTAGACTTTCCATTTTCAGTTTTTTCTCTCTTACTGTACTCACTACTACTAATACAGTTGGTTTAGACTTTTTCCATTTTCAGTTTTCTCTTACTGTACTCACTACAACTAATACAGTTGGTTTAGACTTTTTCCATTTTCGGTTGTTTTTTTCTCTCTTACTGTACTCACTACTACTAATACAGTTGCTTTAGACTTTTTCCATTTTCAGTTTTTTTCTCTTACTGTACTCACTACTAATACAGTTGGTTTAGACTTTCAGTTGTTTTTTCTCTCATATTCACTACTACTGATACAGTTGGTTTAGACTTTTTCCATTTTCAGTTGTTTTGTCTCTTACTGTACTCACTACTACTAATACAGTTGGCTTAGACTTTTTCCATTTTCAGTTTTCTCTCTTACTGTACTCACTACTACTAATACAGTTGGTTTAGACTTTTTCCATTTTCAGTTTTCTCTCTTACTGTACTCACTACTACTAATACAGTTGGTTTAGACTTTTTCCATTTTCAGTTTTCTCTCTTACTGTACTCACTACTAATACAGTTGGTTTAGACTTTTTCCATTTTCAGTTTTCTCTCTCTTACTGTACTCACTACTACTAATACAGTTGGTTTAGACTTTTTCCATTTTCAGTTTTCTCTCTCTTACTGTACTCACTACTACTAATACAGTTGGTTTAGACTTTTTCCATTTTCAGTTGTTTTGTCTCTTACTGTACTCACTACTACTAATACAGTTGATTTAGACTTTTTCCATTTTCAGTTTTCTCTCTCTTACTGCACTCACTACTACTAATACAGTTGATTTAGACTTTTTCCATTTTCAGTTTTTTTTCTCTTACTGTACTCACTACTACTAATACAGTTGGTTTAGACTTTTTCCATTTTCAGTTTTCTCTCTCTTACTGTACTCACTACTACTAATACAGTTGGTGTAGACTTTTTCCATTTTCTAGTAATTGCTTTTTTGGCAACCACCAGAATTAAACTCAGCAAGGCCGTACTATATCTTGGTAATTCCAATTCTGTATCATAACTCAAAAATTCATTAGTTACACCAGTTTACTCACCCGGTATTTCTGTTAGTGTAGTCTACAGAGAATTTTCACAAGTCTGCCAACTCATTACACTCAGAAAAATATATGATGCCATTCCATTCCTATGTTGCAGTATTCTGAATATGGATTTACCATTCTAGTCTCTTATATGTACGGCCAGTATCCAAAAGCTTTCAGTCTCTCCTAGGTGTGCAAGACGTCAGGTCTAGACGAGAGTGCGTGGGCCATAAAAATGACATCGGCACACACCAACCCTCAGAACTTTCCAGCCACCAGTCCGTACGCCTGGTGTTCCTGCTTTTGCTGGCAACCGATTCAAGTTTCAAGCTAAGCACCCTGTTGGGGACCTTTTCAGTTCTTCCTTTTGTATTATTGCCTTTTCATGTCATCCAGAAAGGGTAAATGTCAGTGCAGCTGTCAGGTCCCTCATAAATGCACCCACGATAAGTGTGTGTTCCATCTTGGACGGTCGCACGATTATAAGGCCTGCCCTATTTGCCAGCTGTTCATTCTGAAAACGTTGCGCCATTGTTTGCATGCGCTCAGTTTGTACTTAAAGAACCAACGTCTAAAACAACTTGCTTTGCGTATGGAGGGCTGATCGGATGTTGCCTCTGAACCACCAAAAAAGGCCAGATATTTATGGCCTTTAACACTTGCTGAGCCTCTTCTGGCCGATCCACAACCTGTAGCCGACATCGGCCTGGTCTTGGGATGTGGATCCGGCGCACCAGATGATGTTCGTGTTACACTGCTGCAGTCATTACACTTGGGTTATCCTGCCATCAGGTGGTCCCGCAGTCGGCCTGAGTTCCAAAGTCTTGGTCCAGCGTTGGTTGCTGTCACTTCTTCCCCGACGTCAGTGCGCTAGGGCTATACAAGATGCATCCGACGCCATTTTCTTCAGTCTTTCTTGCCGCGCGGTGCCCGAAGCAGAAGCAGTTTGCAAGTGCCGGTCGGCCGACTCCTGAGATTTTCGAAGTCAAACTTCAGATCCGAAGTCTTCAATAAAGCTAAGTACACCGTTGGGGAAACCTTTTTCTTGCCTCATACTGATGTCAGAAAAAGTTAATACTTGTATTTCTTGTGGGAAGCAAATACCTCATAAGGACTTCCACTCTTACTGTATTCCATGCCTAAGCCCTGATCACGACGTCATTAGTTGTCAGTTTTGTGCTAGATTTAACAAACACACTAAAAAGACGTTTGGATTTTGCTTTGCACTACTTTCGCCGAAGGTTCAATTATACGATGCCGTCGGATCAGCCGACTACCTCAATACCAAAAAAAAACCGCAAAGACAAGGATAAAGACAGGCATCAGAGGTCCAAAACTGATGACGAAACCTCTTCTAGGCCAGTCGCCGGTTCTCAGTGAGGCGCTTTCGCAGCCCCTGACACCTGCTACTTCAGAGCCACAGGCCGCTTCCGACTCCCACATGGAGACATCTAGGCCTCCGGAAACTCAAGGTATTGGGCCTACGGAAACTAATCCCTCAGATGGTTCCGGAGCCGCTGAGCAGGCATCGGCTTCTGAGGGTGGTTTCAGACCTTCACAACTTACCATTAAAACAACAGCCAAGCCAAAGGTACCATTAAAGACAAAGAAAGAAGTACAGCATTCTCCTGGACAGTCCTCCATGCCTAAGAATCAGATGCTTAAAATGGCCGAAGACCTCAATACTCTAATCAGGATCAGGGGTCCCATCCCCCTCCTGAGAAAAGGCCTAGGCAGGATACAGACTATGACTGCGCTGATCACGTTTCCATTTCCTCTGATTCCTCTTCAGACCAGGGATACTCTCTACCCCCCTATGAGGACTCTGATGCTGAAGAATCTATCCCTTCAGCCTCTCCTCCTGAGGATTATTATTTTGGGGAAACTTTACATACCATGAGGGAGCATTTCCATTGGGAAAGCCAGGATTACTCAGAATCCAAGAAAAGGTTCAGGGATTTCCTCTTATTGCCTCAACACAGGCCCCTGGCTATTCCGCCTGTGCTAGATATTGTGGATGTTGTGTTCTCTGAATCCAGTTTATCTCCTGATTCTTTGCCCCCTGCTCCAGCCAAGCCAGTGAGCGAGAGCACATCTGCAGAGCCTATTCTGCTGACTGTTCCGGACGCCAGGGGGAACCAGCGTGTTCAGGAGAACCTTCCGAATCCCTGCCTCAGACTTTTTCATGACCGCTCCTAAACAGACACCCATTGGGAGTCTCTCGGAGAGAAAAAAAGGAAGCATATCTCTCAGCCAGCAGAAAGTATTCCAGACTGGCAGGCCTTTAGCCAAAGCCTTTTCTCAGCTTTCATGGCCCTGAAGCCTACATCAGCTGCTAATGCATCCTCTCGTCCATCCTAGGCCTCTACCTGCAGAGATGGTTACTAGGGAAGAGGGCATCTGTTAAGATTCCTCAAATGATTCTCTCTCTTATAATTCACAACTCTCTTCTCCCTTGGGATATGGATCCACAGAAGAATCTATAGACCCATAATCCAGGACTTCCCATCCAACCACCTCAACCTTCTCAGGTCATGCTTACAGATGCCTCAGACCTGGGGTGGGGTGGGGCACTTTCGGCCATTGAAAAGTCCAAGCTCTGTGGCCATATAGGCAGAAAACAGAATACATCAATGCCAGAGAAATGAGGGCAATCCTCCTAGCCCTTCAAGCATTCACTCCTTTCCTTCAGAAGGGATCTCTCCTGATATACACAGACAACATCATAGTCCTGTCGTACATCAACAAACAAGGAAGGCACCAAGTCCTACCTACTCTGCAGACTTGTTATACAAGTGTGGGAAGTAGCCATTTCCCAGGAAATTACCCTGAAAACAGTATACATTCCTTCTCTCCACAACTCCCAAGCAGATTTTTTGAACAGAACCAACACAAACAATCACAGATGGATTCTTCACAGGGATATCTTCCTGGACATGGTCCACAGTTGGGGTACACCTCAAATAGTCTCCAACAACAGGCAACTTCCTGGATACTGCACCAGGGCACCAGACCCACAGGCAGTGGCAATAGATGCCTTCACTATTTCATGGAAGGGGAAATACCTTTATGCATTCCCTATCATTCAGAGGTTCCTGCAACGGATTCAGCAGGACAATCCAAACATCTTGCCGGTGACTCCCTACTGACTCCCAACAGCATTGGTTCCCCTTACTCCTTCAGTTGTCCAAGGGCAATCACCACAAGGTACCCCACAGAGTGGACCTTCTCAAACAGCACAAGGAATCTCTAATCCACCCACAGTGACAGCTACTACACCTGACCCTGTGGCGGATAGGCTTCTGATCCCATGCAGACACCTTTACAATGAGGACGTGCTCAGTGTCCTGCAGGAGGCCAGGAAACCTAACACTAGAAAATCATGCCTATCTAAATGGAAAAGGTTCATGACTTAGTGTCAGAATAAGCAGCTGGATCCTCTTGCCGGTGACATTCCCCTAGTGCTGTCTTATTTGTGTGAGTTACTTCAGACTGGCTTGGCCTACTCATCTTGAGGCACACCTGTCTGCTATCTCTGCATGCCTACCCATGGATCCCCCCTTGGTATCCAGGGTCCCTTTGAAGCTGTTCCTCAATGGCGTCCTACATCTCAGACCCCCCTGGAATCCTACCCCTCCTCCTTGGGATCTCAACTATGTGCTTGCTGGAAAAGCTTACACTGCCACCCTTTGAGCCTGGTGATCAAGGTTCTCTAAACCTCTGCACCTGGGAGACTGTCCTTCTAGTGGCTTTCACTTCTGCCAGGTGGGTATCAGACCTGCAGCCACTAATGGCTACCCCTCCTTTTCTTGTCTTTCATAAAAAGAGTTACCTTCAGGACAAATCCATCTTTCATGCCCAAGGTAGTCAATGTCCTGTCTCTCATTCAGGCCATCCATTTACCTGGTTTTTGTCCAAACCCACAAGGAATAAGTGAAAGAGTGCTTCGTTCCCTGGATGTTCACAGACAAATTAGATTCTACCTCCTCAACACTGTCTGTCATAAAGACTGACCAACATTTCATGAATTTTTACCCGAGAGCACTAAGGAAGGCTGTGTCCAAACAGACCATTTCAGCTTGCATCTCCAAGGCCATTACTTTCCTTTACCAGCACCCTGGTAAATCACTTCAGGGTACAGTAAGAGCCCACTCCATTAGAGCCATGGTAAATCACTTCAGGGTACAGTAGGAGCCCACTCCACTAGAGCCATGGTAAATCACTTGAGGGTACAGTAAGAGCCCACTCCACTAGAGCCATGGTAAATCACTTGAGGGTACAGTAAGAGCCCACTCCACTAGAGCCATGGTAAATCACTTGAGGGTACAGTAAGAGCCCACTCCACTAGAGCCATGGTAAATCACTTCAGGGTACAGTAAGAGCCCACTCCACTAGAGCCATGGTAAATCACTTCAGGGTACAGTAAGAGCCCACTCCACTAGAGCCATGGTAAATCACTTCAGGGTACAGTAAGAGCCCACTCCACTAGAGCCATGTCATTCTCCGGGGCTTTCTTCAAGGGCCTGGAGGCAGCCACCTGGTCTTCAGTTCATACCTTCACCAAACATTACAAATGAGACCA
Source organism: Protopterus annectens (assembly GCF_019279795.1). Classification (NCBI taxonomy): domain Eukaryota; kingdom Metazoa; phylum Chordata; order Ceratodontiformes; family Protopteridae; genus Protopterus; species Protopterus annectens. Next base: position 355,118,786 of record NC_056744.1, read on the forward strand.
CATCGCTATGTCCAGGGCAGGGTTCGCTAGGAATAGCCTGCATGGGTTCCTGGAATCTGCTTCCATACCAACCACCCTTTCTCAGTAAGCTTTGGAACTCGCCCATATGCAGAATACTGCAACATAGGAATAGAAGGACATAGAAAGGTTGTGTAAGAACTTTAAATAACTATAGATCTCCTCTTCCATGTTACAGTATTCCTATCCTCCCTACTTCCCCTCTTAATAGTTATGATGTCCTTCAAGAATGCAACTGCAGTCATAACATATGGGTTGTCCTGCCTCAGGCAGCCCTCGGTCGGCCGGATTCCAAAGTCTGGGTCCGACGTCGGCTGATGTCGCATTTCTCTCCGACGTCAGAGTGGCTGGAGTACATAAGCATCAGCCGACACCATTTTTTTCAGTCTTTCTTGCCGCGCGGTGCCCAAAGCAGAAGCAGTTCGCAAGTGCCGGTCGGTCAGCTCCTGTATTCTTCGATTCCGAAGTCATCAAAAAAGCTAAGTACCCCGTTGGGGACCTTTTCTTGCCTCAGCCGATGTCAGAAATTACTGAAAAAGTTAACACAGGGTCCCAGAAACACATTCCCATTTATTCAGGGCCCATACTGCTGATTTGGAAACTATTTCTCTGGGACCTAAAGGTGTTTCAGCTTCCACCTCTAAAAATCCTTTGCCCTCCAACAGGGAAGCTATATCATTAGAGAGATGGGGTAAAAAGGTTTACACCTCCACTACTTTATGAGAGCTCTGAATTGCTTTTTTCATATGTTACAATATCATGATTTCCTGTTAGAAGATTTACAGAAAACATTGGCCTCTCCTGATCCTTTAGACAGGAAGTCTTTGCAGGAAGCTGTACATAACTCTCAGTAAGTAAGCAATCACTTCCTGCAGTGTGGATATGATGCACTGGAAGCTTCATGTAGGGCAGCTATGACAGGGGCAGTCATTCGTAGACATGCATGGTTAAAAGATCAACCTCTACCAGATCATGTAAAGGCAAAACTTCTGGATGCACCTTTGGAAAAGAACAAGCTCTTTGGTGCTAATGCTAAGGATGTGTTAAAGTCCATTGAGGAAAAAGCAAAATCAGTTCAGACGGTGAAAGATTTCCTCCAGGTTTAACCCCCCAGATTCAGTAGGAATTGGCCTTCAAAAAACTGGTCCTTTCCTAATCCTGAAAAATTTCAAAGGGGTAAAAACAGACGTGGCCGAGGAAAAGGACAATACAGAGGTCCTTACAGGGGACGACAATGGCAGCCAGCAAACCAAAGAAGTGACACAGGGGTTTCACCTGCCCCACAGCCACAATCCCAATGACTTTCCTCTACTTTCGCCTACCAGGGAACAAACAGAAGCTCCCTTGGGTGGGAAATTATCTCTGTTTGCAGACAATTGGCACAGATTGACAAAGGACAAATGGATTTTGGACATTATAGACCGAGGTTACAGGTTCCATTTTCATACCTTACCAAGAAAACAAGGCATGCCAAACCTACCACAAAACCAGAGGGCAGAGGCTCTCAAGCAAATCTCTCTGCTGGCTCGGATGAAAGCAATAGAAAAAGTTCCACAACAAGAACAAGGCCAGGGGTTTTACTCAAGACTGTTCCTTGTTCCAAGAAAAGAATCTCAATGGAGACCAATACTGGATTTGTCTGCATTAAACACCTTTCTCATAGTACCAAAGTTCAAAATGCTGACTCTACAGCAACTCCTTCCCATGCTGGGCAAGGGGTCTTGGCTGATTACTCTGGACCTCAAGGAGGCATACCTGCATGTCCCTATCAGACACAGCTGCAGAAGATACCTCAGATTTCTTGCAGGGCCAGAGCATTATCAATTCTCAGCATTGCCATTTGGCTTATCTACTGCACCCAGAGTATTCACAAAATGCCTGGCTTCAGTAATTGCTTATTGCAGGCTCCAGGGGATCCAAATTTACCCGTACCTGGACGACTGCCTCATACAAGCGGACGACAAATTGATGTTGACAAAAAACTTGGACTATGTCATACGACTACTTCAAGCCCTGGGATACACAGTCAACTTCCAAAAGTCAAGACTTCAGCCATCCCAGCAAATAATCTTCTTAGGAGCATTAGACACAGCCTCTCAAATGGCTTACCTAACAGAAGACAAGCAAGAGAAGTTAACTCATTATTTCACAGGTTTGGCAAAACTAACCCAGATGACTGCAAGGAGATTCCTACAGGCCCTGGGTTACATGGCATCCTGCATTCTCCTGGTTCCATTAGCAAGACTACATATGAGAAAGCTTCAATGGTACCTAAAAAGCCTATGGTCTCAGCACAGCAACAACTTAGAGACAACCATACCGCTCATTCCATGCCTACAAAAGGAATTCCTATGGTGGGCCTCGGTAAGCCAGGCAAACACAGGTATGTCATTCAAAAAACCACAGATAACACAGACCATGACCACAGATGCCTCAGACCTTGGATGGGGGGGCGCACATGGAAGGCAGGTGTATACAAGGACAATGGTCTCCAAAGGAAACACATCTGCATATAAACCAAAAAGAAATGCTGGCAGTAATGCATGCCATCGAGGCCTTTCAACACCAACTTCAGCAAGGCCATTTACTGATACGGACAGACAACACCACTGTGATGTGGTATATAAACAAGCAAGGGGGCACCCATTCTTACCCCCTTTGCAGACTGACGATGCATCTTTGGGAAAAATCACTGAGCCTAAACATTCAGTTACAATCCCAGTTTGTTCCAGGCAAAGACAATGTGCTGGCGGACAGCCTAAGCAGGAATTTCACAGATCCACACGAGTGGAGGTTACATCCGAAGATCTTCACACAGCTCACTTCGACATGGGGCAGGCCAGAAGTAGACCTATTTGCCTCTCACCTCAACCATCATCTACAAAAATTCTGCTCAAGGACATACCATCCACAAGCTTGGAAAATAGATGCTCTCTCATTCAACTGGAACTTCCTAAAAATCTATGCATTCCCACCTCTGCCACTGATGACCTCAGTATTACTAAAGATCTAAGCAGAGAAACCCAAGGGGATCCTAATAGCTCCGGACTGGCCAAGACAACACTGGAATCCACTACTACGGAGCATATGTCACACCAAGAAGTGGGCCCTTCCCCAATGGCCTCTACTTTTGACTCAACACAACTTCAAAACAGTGCATCCAAACCTCCAGACACTGCAGCTAACAGCCTGGGAGATCCCATGAATAACCTTAACCTATCTCTCTCCAAGGAAGTTCAGCGGATACTAACAGAGGCTCGAAGACCATCCACCAGAAAAGTTTACTTAGCAAAATGGAAGAGATTCAGCATTTGGAATACCAGCAAGGGACATGATGCATCATTATTGAACATCCCACTCATCCTGGAATATTTGGCAGATATGCTAAAGAATGGACTCTCATATTCTTCCATAAAGATACACGCATCAGCTATTTCAGCTAGATATAACACTGATCCGCCTGTCTTTTCACATCCTTTGCTAAGGCAATTCCTCAGGGGAATCAAGAACATTAAGCCACCAAGAAAGGCTCCAGTGCCAGCCTGGGACCTCAATTTTGTCCTAGAAAAACTGACTCTACCTCCATTTGAGCCAGCAGCTTCAGTTGACTTGCAATTTCTTTCATAGAAGACAGCTTTCCTGTTGGCAATTACCTCAGCAAGAAGGGTTTCGGAACTACAGGCCCTAATGGCAATACCACCGTTCATAATTTTCCACAGAGACAGGGTTTCATTAAGGACCAACCCTACTTTTATGCCAAAGGTGGTATCTAGGGTTTCTTTAAATCAAGCAATTCATCTGCCTGCTTTCTTCCCCAATCCTGAGAATAAGGGGGAAAGACTGTTACATACCTTGGACATTCACAGACAACTTCGATACTACCTGGACAGAACCAAGACCAGTAGGAAGTCTGAACAACTCTTTGTAGCTTACGCCCCTGCAGTCCAAGGAAAAGCAATTTCAAAACAGACTATTTCAAAATGGATTGGACATTGCATCAGATTCTGTTATTCCTTTCATGGAAAGACTGTTCCAGCCAATGTCAGACCACATTCCACCAGAGCTACAGCCACCTCTACAGCATTCTTAAGAGGGGTGCCTACTAAGGACATTCTAGAAGCTGCTACATGGAGCTCCGTGCATACATTCTCCAAACACTACAATCTCCCTCTATACTCCAGATCCAGAGCAGGCTTTGCTTCGGCAGTCCTGCAGGGTTTAATTGCCACACCATCTTTTTCCTAGAGCATTCCTCCTCCCCCAGCTAAGCTATGGTATTCTACCCATATGTTATGACTGCAGTTGCATTCTTGAAGGACATAGTACAGTTTTGTACCTACCATAAATGTAGATGTCCGATAGATATGCAACTGCAGTCGGATTCCCCCCCCCCTCCATACCCCTCTATGCCTAGGGTCCACTCCTATCCCTGTTTCTCTTAGCTGGGGATATCTGCTATGGTGTATCTGTTTATTGCTCTTTTATTTGTCTGGAATCCTGTTTTTGTCTTCCAATTTGATTACAGCCTTCCTTGGAGGGCACCTGGCATCTAGGGCAAGAAACACTGAAGAAAATGGTGTCGGCTGATGCTTATGTACTCCAGCCGCTCTGACGTCGGAGAGAAATGCGACATCAGCCGACGTCGGACCCAGACTTTGGAATCTGGCCGACCGAGGGCTGCCTGAGGCAGGACAACCCATATGTTATGACTGCAGTTGCATATCTATCGGACATCTACATTTATGGTAGGTACAAAACTGTACTTTTCCCTCTCTGGATGGCAGTGACTTGACATTGTTCTGTTAGGACTGGCTCTGACTGGGGCTTTCAGTTCTGAGGGCTGGTGGGTGCTGACATCACTTTTGTGGCCCACGTACTCTCACCTAGACCTGGTATCTCATGCACCTAGGAGGGACTTGAAAGCTTTTGGATACTGGCCGTACGTACGCGAGACTAGAAGGGTAAACCCATATGCAGAGTACCGCAACATGGAAGAGAAGGACATCTGTGGTTATGGTAAGTTCTTACACAACTTTTCTTTCCCATTTACCTCTCTTCCCCGTCACGCCTCCAACATTTGCTCTCTACCTGAGGAAAAAATAGTTGGACTCTGTTTGTGGTGTAAAAGTACCTAAGTAAACCTTTCCAAGCAAAGATCCTAAATCTTCTAGACTTTGTTGCACATTTGGGAGCTAAACATATATCCCCCATTCTTTCTTTGTGAATTGCTTATCCAGTCTCGCTTCCCAATTTTTCTAACCTCATCTGATTGGTTCCTGTAGTTATCTTGCAGTACTTTGTATTCCATACAAATTATCCCTTTTTAACAGCAGCTATTCTACTAAAAACTCTTCCAATGCTGGGCTTTTGGTTAGGATCCCCTATTACTTTCTGTTTGCCCTAGTCTGCAGTCCAAATTAATTCTTGGCCTCTTCCCATTGTTGGCTCCCAGTACCTTGGTTCCTTTGTCAGTTTTCAGTAAATTCCATCCCCCTCTTGCTTATTCTGTGTACCTCTAATTGCAGCCTTCTTTATTGACAGGTTCTCCTTTCAACATCCCTATGTTGGCTTAGTTCTTGGAATACTTTATGCTATTTTATGAATATTATATTTTGCATGGTGGTTATTCTTAAGGATCTACATCCAAAATCCCAGTCTCCTTGTTTCTTGAGCTCACCCCCCCCCCCCCATTTCATCATCAGTCTTTTCAACTTTGAATTATAGCTTTCTGCTTGGGCTATGTATAGGAGCCTTGACTGTGCTGCTCTGAAGTATCCCTTCCGATCCGGTAATCTCAACCCACCTTGTATTGGAAGGATCAGCTTATCCCACTTGACTGTTGCAGTCATCCCCTCCCAGGTAAAATCCTTCAACTCTTTATTAATTGCTATTTAGAGCTTCTCCTCTGGTTGATAACAATATGCCTGGCCTGTGTATAAAACTAAAGGGGCTAAAAACATTCCCACTGCGTGTATCTTGCTATCCATAAAACAGCACTTCCAGTTTCTCAGTTTTTTTTTTATATTTGTTTAGTCTCTTCTGCATACCCTTGGGTGCCGTAACAGAATCCTTTTTAATCCATACTCCTATGTACTTCATTTGATGTCCCCCATAAATATGGGTATTGCTGAACCAATTCATGTGTGGGTATATAGTTTTAACTATTGCCTTTCTTTTAACTTCATTCATTTTGTATCCCAAATTCGTTCTATTAATGTTGTCAAATGTTTGCCTCCTCTCCACAAAACCACATTGATCCATATATATATAAATTTTAGTATTTCCTTTTGCCATTCTTTTAGCCATTATAGACATAAACAGATTGTCTGTAATTATGGTATAGAATTGAAATGGGCTTATGAAGCTGGGAGGTGTATGTCAGAAGACTGAAAGTTCAAAAGACCGAAAATCAAAATATATAAAACTCAAAATATCAAATATTTTTAATGCAGGGGCAAGCCTCCCTGCGTCCTTCATGTAGGGGGCTGTCCCCCACATCCCCTGCTAATTATATGTACCAAATACAAGATCCCACAACACTGGAGAAAGGACAAATTCCATTTTTAATATTTTGAGTTTTTAGATATTTTGATTTTCAGTCTTTTGAGCTTTCAATCTTCTGAAGGGGCTCTGAAGCTGGATCTTTAGGTGTTACAGCCACCACCGCTTTCTTCCAAGATGTTGGTGGTACTTTTAAAATGCTCTTAAAACCTTCCAGATCTGTATCACTTTTCTTCTCTCCTAGGATCCAAGCTTCCAAGGAAATACTACCTATTCCTGGAGACTTCCTATAGACTAGTTATACATATTTTTTCTCTCATCTCCCCCCTATCCTAACCGTTAGTAATTGAGCCTTATCTACCTCTAACCTTGGCATATTTAATTCTTCCATTTATTCTTTTTCTTGATCTCCACATTTCTCTGCATTAAACAGATTGATTTTAAATTCCCTAAATATTTCTAATACCTCTACAGGATCTCTGGTTATTTTCCTTGTTATTGGCTGCTCAAGCTTGGCAACAACATTTTCTACTTTGTTGCCTGAGCCGTTGTGCTAAATGTTTTTGTGCTCTGGAGTTATCAAACAGTTGCTTAACAGTAATCTTTCTAAACTCATGCATATCTTTGAGGTAGTCCCTTATTTTCTTTTAGCACTGTGAATTTTGTGCCTCCTCTTGTTCTGTGAGATTCCTCCTTTTCTACAATACATTTAACCTTTATCAGCCCCTCTGAATAATTCTTGTTAATCTTAACCATGTCTCTCATTTCCATCCTGTTTTAAGCTCCACTTTAATTTTGTCTCACTCCTTAGCTAAATTTTCAGAAGAAATTTCTGTCTTGTCTGTTAACTCCCAAATAATTTCCACTACCCATTAAATTCCTCTCTCTCTTAACAGATAGTAGGAAGAGCCAGGATCTCCTTTTTATTTCATTAACCTGCATTTTTATTTTAGTTATTCGTGCATGATCTGAAATAGTTATTGGGTGTTTTTCAAAACTTTAAGTGCATATGTTTCTGTGAAATATAATTTCTATGTAACTTGGCCCAGTTTTGTACCTTGGGGAGTAAAATGTAAATTCTCTCCGAAGTCCTACTTTAAGTTACTTCACATCTTCTATGCCAAATATTTTTTATAAATTTCTTCAAAAATATACCCTCTTGTTATATTTTACCTTCTAGCCCCCCCCCCCCCGATGCATCTTGATTGTTGCAAATCAAATTCCAGTCACTCACTCACTCCAGCTGTCAGACCATTTAAAAAAGGATCTGTTGCCATGGATATGAACGTTTCCACTCTTTCTTTTACCAGCTTGGTAGATGTGGACATCCTGTGGCGGTGTAGGAATTGCCTCATGTTTACCAGTTAATTCCCAAACTGATATGGTATGTTCGAGATGTCTTTACACAATGTCACTGGAGGCGAATGGTTCACATAAAAGCACTTAGTCAATAAGGAGAGAGGAGGCAAACATTTGACAACATTAATAGAATGAATTTGGGATACAGTAGTACACACGCTGCACCCATAACACAATTCAAAGCAGACGCACACACCCACATATGCTAAGGCACTTAAATGTAACTTCCCTAAACCCCAAAGACCTCCTAGACAAAGTACATATAACAAATACCATCAGCAACTCCAGACTCGGTCTTTCAAAACACCCACATCAACGCACACAGCCACATCTCATGAAGCCTCTACTTCTACGCCCAATAAGACACGCCACCACAGAATCCAACATTCTAGTCATTGGAGACTCCACACTGATGTCCATCTCACCAGGCTGAGTAAGAAGAAAGTCACGGTCAGTTGCTTATCATAGGCCAGGATCCACCACACTACGCACACACTCTGGTCATTACACCACAAGAACCAGTATGATTCAGTCAGTCCATGTGGGTGTAAATTACCTGAGACATACCTACCTAGACTATATGAAGAGAGACTTCATGGAGTTCTCAGAATGTGTGTCCCAGGCTGGTGTGAGCCTTGCACTGAGCAGCATTTTACCTTCAAGGACGCTGCCACAATATGAACAGAAGATGACTGACTGTATTAACTGGATTAGTTTCTGGTGTCATTCTAAGGAGGTGCAGTTTTTGTCAGCATTGAAAGTGATGGTCCGAGGACCGCACTGCTTTGTCAGGGATGGTCTGCACCTCAACCCATTAGGATTTCAGATATTAGCTAATTGTCCTCCCACATAGTGCTTTTTTAGGCATTGCCAAACTGAAAGTGCTTCGACATAACAAATCAAAACCAAGAAAAATGCTAAGATTCTAAACAGAAAACTCCACTTCCCTAGAAGCTGTCTTCACCCTAGAGAATACTGATGTCTGTGTGGTCACAGAGACATGGTTTAAAGCCATGGGGAGCACTGACAGTGCAAGGTTATAATACCTACCATACATTTAAACTACTACACAGACAGGGACTCCTGAATCGAGACCCCTATACTTTTAATCCTAAATAAGTATACCTCAGGACTGGTCAAACAGGCCAATGCACTTGAGCTTCTCCACATTTAAATCACCATAGGCAAAATCCAATTCCACTTCCTTACAAGCTACAAGTCCCCCTCTGACTCAGGAAACCAATACCATGCATTTAAACTTACTGGAAATGCTCACTATTCAACCCAATACCGTATTCATGGGTGACTTTAATTACCCCTCGATTAACTGGGAATCCTACAAAATACCAAATGTACAGGCACAGAGATTTCTGGATTTTGTAAACACAAACTCCCTGGACCCGATTGCCAATACACCAACAAGGGGTGCAACCATGCTGGATGTGGTCCTCATTAAATTACAAGGTCAGACCACAGAATGGCCTCCTTTGAAGTAAAAAATAAAGCACCCAGCTAATCCTGGAATATTCAGGAACTACTCTGAGGCTAACTTCACCCGCGATGGTGGTACTGTGCTAGCATTGTCACTTCACAGTAAGACGCTGTCCGGTTCGATTCTCAGCTAGAGCATCTTCTGCGTGGAGACATGCGTGAATGGGCGTACCTTCATTGAAGGTTGTGCGTCAGGCTTGGCAAGCTGGTACGTAAAAATCGACTGCCAATCATTAGCGGATCGGAGTTCCGCTGTGGCGACCCCTAACCGGGAAAAGCCGAAAGACACAAACTCTAAGGCTAACTTCCTCTTTTATTAAGTGATAACTTGGCAAAATTCCAGGCCCCCATAAACCCTGAGAACACTTCTGCCTATGCAGAACTGTTCACAGAAACCCTATACAAGCATGTTAATAGCTGCATAGAGGCAGCTGTACCATCCAGGAAGAACAGGACTGAATCAAAAGAACAAGCCACCCTGGTGGAATCGCAACATCAGTAAGCTATGTAACAGAAGAAAATCATGGCAAAAACTAGGAGGTGCAGCACCCAGCAAGATAAAAGCACTCTCATCAAACTAAGCAAACAACTCTTAGGGCAAAGTCTACCAAAGCCAAATTTGAGGTAAATTTGGCCTCCCAGACAAAGGACAACCACAAGGCATTCTTCAGTTATGTCTGCAACCTCAAAGGCAATACACGGTAATGTGCAGAGCCCATTGTAAATGGAGCCACCTGTACTGAGCCAGAAGATGTAGAAAACCTACTGGCTGGAATTAAGCTCCAACTTTACCCCTCTCTCCAAGGTCATGAACACTGCAGCAGTTGGCCCAAACAGTATCCCAGGATGCCTTCTAAATGGCATGAAACATGATCTGTCAGGGGCTCTGGAATTGCTGTTTAACTGTAGTCTCCAAACAGACTTTATGCCTCATGAATGGAGAACAGCAGCAGTTATCCCTCTGCACAAAGGTGTGCCATCTACAGGCCCTGGGAATTAAAGCCATAAGTCTCACTAGTCTCGTATGCAAAGCCATGGAAAGAATTGTCATGGACATGATCAGTAATGACACAGGAAACCTTTAGACTCTGGACCTAATTCTGAACCTGGTGGACTTCTTTGATAAGATCACTAAAGCAATGGATGAGGGCAGAATAGTTCACACTGTGTACCTTAACCTGGCCAAGGCATTTGACATAATCCCCCACTCTGGCATTTTTGACAAACTTAATAGGGTTAGGTACAAACTCTTAGTTCACCTGGTGGATAGCCAGATGTTTCAGACAGGGTCCTGCAAGTTAGGATTGGAGAGTCTACCTTTACAAAGAGGCCAGTTACAAATGTAGTCCCATAGTAATCTGTTCTAGGACCGCTGCGTTTCGACCTTTCTAGCTCTGAAGTCAAGGCCAATGTCAGTGGCCTCAGGCTGACTAAATTTACAGATTACAAATTAGGACCGGTCATCGTATTGCCCACCGACACAAATGTTCTCCAGGAACGGCTGACACAGACAATCAACTTGTACCAGATCCATGGACTAAAACTAAATGCCACAAAATGCGTAATCATATTGACAACACACCCCTAAGAGCTGACCCAGTAGTCAGGGACTTGAACACACACACACACACACACACACACACACACACACACACACAGACACTAGTATAGCCTTTGACCATCACATGTCTATGGTAGTGAGGAAATCATTCTATGTTGTGCAACTTATAAACAAAGGTAAGGCATCTATGGCCAAGGAAGTCATTGTTCCACTGTATTTGACATTCATCAGACCTGTCATTTAGTACAATACCCCCCTTTAATACGTACCTTATCAGGTATAGCCAACAGTTTGGAACATCCACAGAGGTTCCTCACTAAGAATACAGGACATAAGTAACATGTCCTATGCAGACCACCTTAAGGCCTTTATCCCCTGTACTCTGTCTCCTGCAGGTTCTTGAGGGGAGGTCTATGCCTGGCATACAAGGCATTGTCAGACCCCATTCTGATGGACCTCCTGCATATCTGCTAAACCTGTCCAGAATTACCGGATGTCCTTCTATTCTCATGTTGCAGTATTCTTACTGTGGGATCCTCCACCTCAGGTGACCCGATCGTCTGCTCCTATACAAAAGATTTCAGCCTGGTTGCTGTTGGTTCGTTAAGACGTCAGACATAGGGCCATAAACCAGGGACCTTAAATGTGAAGTCTGCGCGCACATATCTCATAACTTTTCTGCCACAGTCGAACATCAGCTTGATTGTATCGCTCCTCTCTATTAAGACATCTAAAGCGAAGTACCCCATTGGGGATTTCTTACTTATATTAATTGCTTGCGCTTGGTTTGCTGGTTTTACATTAGCGATGTCCGCTAAGAAGGGTAGGTGCCAAACCAGGGATGAATTTCCGGTTTCCATTCCAGTTGTCCAAGTTGCACTGGAACTGGATTAGGGAGGAACTCTGGTTCACATGGATGGGGAGCCTGTTCCATAGACTGGCTAGTCTCTGGGATACATACCTATCTCTACAGCAGGTTCTATTTATGTCACAGGCAAGGTTTAAGTCTTTAGAGTGGGTAATTCTGGTACTGTTTGTTGTGTGGATATACAGGAGGTCCATCAGAGTGGGGTCTCACCATGCCCTGTGTGCCAGGCATACATCTCCCCACAAAAGCCTATAGGAGACAGAATACAGGGATAGGGCCTTGAGGCACTCTGCATATGACATATTACTTATGCCCTGTATTCTTTTTAGTGAGGAACCTCTGTGGGCATTTCAGTTGTTGAATATACCTCCTAATAGAAACAGTTGACCCAAACTGACTGCCACACTCGCAGGCTTGAGCTAATCTATAAAGGTTATCCATTATAAGATGCATAGTACCACCTGTGCTTCTACTTGCACTAAGTGCTGTCTGTTTTTGTCAGTCTCCTAAATGTAGGAAACTACTTCAGTGCTTTCAGAAAACATCATCTCCTAGCCATTGAAAGAAAGTATTCTGTTTTTATTGCCCCCTTATCAGATTGTGCCCATAGAAACATGAAACCAGATGCACAGTTACCTTCACTACAAACATTCATTTATTTGCTAGAGGAACTATTTTCTTTATGTTCAGTGTTTTTATTTATTTGCTTCTTCTGTTATTAAATCAGGACAAGGGCCTCAATCCAGTCATTCCCCTATGGAAAAGTAAGAAAAAGCACATCAGTTTTTCTTATCATACTCTTTTGTCCAGACTTTCTTTTTGCATTGCAGTGCTTACATTTCTTAAAACTGAAGAAGTTTTTCATTATAGCATGCACTGTCATTTATTATAAAAATACTGTTAAGAAAAAAGTTTTTGTTTTAATTCTTTCCTTTCTCCTCTCCTAAATTTTCTTCCGAACATTAATGACATGAACTAGAACATATGCTTTGGAGTCCCCTATTTAACAAAGTAAATAAAAGTCCAATATTTCCAGGTTTTCTTGTTCCATCATACTTTGCAGATTTAATTAATGCTTTGTAATCCCACATTTATTCATATATTTCCAAGTTGCTGGTTTTATTCCTGTTGATTTCAGTCTCCCAAATCCAGTTACTGGTTCGTTTCCAACATACTTCTGGTTCATCTAATCAACTCCTTGCACTTTTTTCTGAATCTTGAGCATTTTTCCTTTGGAACATTGGAAAATGTTTCACTAGCATAGTTTCTCTATGAGCTCACTAGCATAGTTTCTCTATGAGCTTTATCAGAAGAATAAAAATAATGCCCTTCTGTATGATAGCTCACTTTTTTGTTGGATAGAATTTGTATTTCCTCCTTGGTACCTTCTGCATAAAAAATAATGTTGACCCTTCACCAAAAAATATTGTGAAAATAGCTGGATACAAGCAGCTTGAATCTATTATCTGCTTCTCAAAATTCCTCGATTGCTAGAGTAAATTTACTCCTCTTCTGCCTGGTGTAGATTTGAATAATCATTTTCCACAAACATCTGTCTCCCTCCTTTTAGTACTTTGCCCAGTCAGAATCAGCTCTTTCTGCTGGTAGAATTGCATCTTCACTATTAAAGGTCTAGGCTGCTTTCTTGTGACCAAATTTGGAGCTTACAGATGATGTGCCCTTTCAATTAATTACTCCTGCTTTGGAATGCCAGTCCATTTTGCTTAGTTGTGCTTCCATGAAATTAATAGTCTGTTCCTTCCAGTTTCTTTGGTATAGCTGAAAATCTTAGGTTTTCCCTACATGCTCTGTCATCTAATTCTACCAATTTTTGAAACATCTCTTTTTGAGCAGTCTCGTACTCAGCCAGCCTTTTCTTCATTTCAACCTTTTTATTTTTTTATATTTTATCAGCTTATCTGAATATCTGTTAAAACTTCTTCCATTTTGTCCAGATTTTTGTTGTACGAGTCAGTATGCTCCTTCAGTGTTTCATTTATTTACGTCAACTCTGAACACATTTGTCTTATTTTTAAATCTAGATTACTTCATCATGTCTTACACCAAAGCTGGAACTTTAACTACTTTTTGCTGAACAACTGCAGGATTTGTTTTCTCCTACATTTTCCGATGGATGTTCTTTCAGGTTCTCTGAATTTTTTTTTTTTTGGCATCCAGGCAGTGTACTTGCTAGCCAGTAACTGAAATTTACCCAAAAAGACAAATTTGCTGGCTCTCTTTGAGTTTTTCACACTGGGAGGGCTGAAATTAAGCTGGTACTTAGTGTGCAGCCCTCTTGGAAGTCCATTAACACCCAATCTTTATTCCTAAACTGGCTACACTATTACAAGAATGAAACACATGGATGTGCAATTTTCTAATGTCTCTGTGTAGATTTGGGAATCCTAAGGCACTGTTAACAATTGCATCCTGTTTCTGATACAATCATTTAATCATTAAAGAAAATAACACTGCATGCGAGAAATGTAAACACACAACTTCCTTGGAGGCAAAAACCTCTCATACAAGTGAGGTTGTCGGAAATACCCACACTAAATCCCTCGCATATACTGCTCACCCCCAACACACACACACACACACACAGATGGTCTTATGCTGAGGTGCTAAAAAGAAACCTTTTCAAATCTCCAAGACCCCCAAACCCTCCCAACAACAACACACTGCCCTTCACCAATCACTAAAACACGCACCAAAAGCACCAAATCTCTCACATGAGCCTTCACTCAATGTTCCACCAAGAACAGAACCCATAAGGCAAGCATATACTGTGCCTAATGCTCTTGTCAAGCATCTACTTTGCCTAATGCTCTTGTCATTGGGGATTCCATTGTGTGACACACACAAGTGCCTCACTCACCAGGTCAGACAAGGAAAAGATGGCTCTTAGTTGTCTTTCTGGAGCCAGGATCTGCAGTATTGTGTATGCGCTTGAGTCACTGCACCCCATGTACCAGTATGGTTCTGTCATTGTCCATGTGGCTGTAAATAACCTGAGACACAATTCACTGGACTATATGAAAAGAGACCTAATGGATCTTCTGAAATATGTGTCACAGGTATGAGCTATGCATTGGTCAGCTTTCTATTTTCATGAAGGTTGATGCCAGAGTGTAAACTTAAAATAATTGATCTTAATAATGGGCTTAGTTTCTGGTGTCCTTGTAGAGGGTTATCTATCTGTCAGCATGGGAGGATGTGGTCAACAAACCACTTTGCTTTGCCAAGGAGGGGTGCACCTGTCCACCCCCCAGGCATTCAGATATTGGCTAAAACTCTGTCCACCCCCCTTAGAGCCTTTTTAGGCAATACCAAAAAGTCAAAACTACCAACACAAGTCTTCAAGCATCCTTAAGGTGTTACTCCTCAATGCTAGGAATCTAAACAAAAAAAGCTTCATACCCTTCAAGCCCTCCTAATTCTGGAGAATGTAGACATCTGTGCCATGACTGAGACTTGGTTTGAAACTGTAGAAAGTAGTCTGGCAGTGCAAGGCCTACACTGCCTTCTAGACATTGACCAGCAGCACAGTCTGGGGCCAAAGGTGGCAGTGTCTACATCTACCTTAGCAAACATACCTCCAGGTTGGTTAAACAGGATGATACCATGGAATTCAAACGTGTGCAGGTCACCATAGATGAGGCCCCTCACCATATCATGGCTAGCTACAGGTCACCCTCTGTCCCTAGAGTCTCATGACTCTTAGTTAAACCTACTAGATGTGCTCACCATCCAACCAGACACTCTATTCATGAATGACTTTAACTACACCTCTATAGACTGGGAAGCCTTCACTGCCTCAAACTTGCAGATGCAATGCATCCTGGACTTTATTAACATGACCACCATGAAACAGGTAATACACCCTCCAACCAGGGTATCGGACATACTAGAAATGGTACTTACCAACATGGAAGAGCATTGCAACCCCCTCCTCATGCTATGTCCAAAAACCATAAAGGTAACACAGCAGTGTGCTGACCTCTTGAACGATACCACCTTCACCGATCAAGGTGATGTAGCAAGTTTACTGGTTGATAAATTCAGCTCAAACCTTAACCTTCATCAACTCCAAGTGAAATCCTCTTTAACATACCCCCCCCCCCCAGCTGTCAGCCAGGGACCACGTGTTGGAAACACTCACTAAAGCCAGGAATATCACTTCTATGTGTCCTAACATCCCGGATTGCCTCCTGAATAGTCTAAAACATGACGTATCAGGACTTCTTCAGGCATTCTTCTTTTGCAGCCTTAAAACAGGATACGCAACAAGTAAATGGAGAACTGCAACAGTCTTCCCTCTCCACAAGGGTGGACCATCAAGTGACCCAGGGAACTACAGACCCATCAGTCTACTGAGCCCAATATGCAAAGCCATGGAACAAATTATCATAGAAATGATAAACAGGGACACTGGCAACCTACAGTTACTGGACCCATCACAAATTGTCTGTAAGGGAAGGTCATGCCTACTTAACATCATAAACCTCTTTGAGATGGCCACCAAAGCAATAGATGAGGATAAAACAGTGAATACTCTGTCTTGACTAGGCCAAGGCATTCATTACAATACCCCACTCTGGCATTGTTGATAAGCTGTCTGAGCTAGGCATAAATCTGTACGTAATTTGCTGGATTGCCGACAGACAGGACCCAAGAAGTAGTGAGACCACTTCCACCAAGAGACCAGTCACCAGCATAGTACCTCAGGGCTCTGTGCTGGGCCACTCCTGCCAGCATAGTACCTCAGAGCTCTGTGCTGGACTACTCCTGCCAGCATAGTACATCAGAGCTCTGTGCTGGACTACTCCTGCCAGCATAGTACCTCAGAGCTCTGTGCTGGACTACTCCTGCCAGCATAGTACCTCAGGGCTCTGTGCTGGGCCACTCCTGCCAGCATAGTACCTCAAGGCTCTGTGCTGGGTCTGCTCCTGTTTGACATCTACTTGTCAGAGGTCAGGGTTATTCAGCGCTTGTCATAAGTTCTCAGATGACTGTAAAATAACACAGACAAATGACTGGTGTCAAAGTCATGACCTAAAACTCAATGCCAATAAATGCGTTATAATGCCCTTTGGGAAACTGTCAACCCAAGTTAATTACTTCATCGATAATAACTCCTCTAAGAGTCGACTCAGTAGAAATGGATTGGGAACATCTGTAGACAGCACTCTGGCCTTTGACCAACACATAACTAAGATAGTAAGAAAATCATTCTGTCACCCAACTTATAAGTAAGGATATGGCATCTGAGTCCAAGGAAGTTAAAGCACCACTCTGTTCGGCCCTATTCAGACCTGTCAGTGAATACATTTTCCCTGTGGCATGAATCTAATCATATAACAGTGTAAGAAACTTCTCTGTGTGGAAGATTTTCAATCCATATATTTCTAGTTAATCACTGTATATTAATCAGATCAGACAATAGTATTAGAAGTAGCGAACGTAAACTCGTCAAGTCAAAAAGTAATAATGGAAAATATGTAATTCTACAGCATTGCTAAGTATTCGAAAGTAATCCAAGGAAGGCAGGCAGTCTGTTTCCAGTCAAATCCTTTAAGTACACAGACAAGCGATCCAATTAAAACAAAACCTACAAACAAAACAAAAATCTAATCACATACTTGCAAAAGTTAGAATATCTATAGGGTTTCTCACCAGGGTAATTCAGGGCATGAATACCCTTTCATACACTGATCACCTAAAACCTCTGTCTGTGTATTCAGTCTGTTACAGGCTGCTTAGAGTGGATCTTTGTGCGACTTGCAGGGCTTCCTCAGACTCAGGCCTGACGAATCTATTGCACACGTGCAGAACAAACCGCACCAAAAATGCTAGATCCAGGAGTCTTGAACTTCACTTATTGACATAAACAGAGCTTGCTGGAGAGACAGATGTGTCCGAAGGGTTCCTGTGCTATGAAATGGGCTCCGTATCCATGTAAAACAAAGTTCATCCCTGACCCTATTCAAATGAAACCTTGACAACTGAATGCAAAATCTTAAATTTACCCTGGTCTGGCCCTCCTTTCCCTTATGGACTGAGACTGCTAATAAGAAATTATCCTAACATCCTCCCTACATATCCTTTGGTTACCTCCCTACTAACATTATTCCAACCCCCGGTATAGATGCCCGTGATACTCTGGTTCCAAATGGGATTGCAGTGTGCAGCTAGGCTTGTAAGTGATCATTGGCCTAGTAACAATCTATGAGAAATCTTCACTCTGGTAGAAAGGTTAGAGCTAATGGGGAAAGCAGTTTGCAAGTAATAGTCTGTGTAGCACTGTAATTTAGTATACTTTGAGTGTGGTGTTAAAAAGAGGCAGGGTGCTGGGAAAAAGTCACAGCCATAAGATACAACAGGCACATTGATAAAAAGAGTAGATAAGGACTGCTGAATACAGTTCTGCTGGTAAATCATTTGGCATTATTTTGCTGTCCTGAAAATATTGCAGACCTCCCCCCCCCCCCGCCCCAAAGGACCAATCACAATACCAGTAGATTGCCAGGCACCCAGTATTACTGCTGCACAGGTTAAAACAGTACTGTCCAAGGCCAAGATTACAGCTTCTATGGGACCTGACAATATCCCTGGCTGTGTTCTACATGAACTACAGAGTGAACTGGCACCTCCACCTGTGTGCCCTGTTCAGTCACAACCTCACATCAGGCTTTGTCCCTACCAAATGATACACTGCTACAGCATCCCTCTCCACAAAGGAGGACCGACTACAAACCCTGAGCACTATTGCCCCATTAGTCTGACGAGTCTGATATGCAAAGCTATGGAATGCATCACCATGGACCTAATAAAGAAGGATGTAGGGAATCTCCCAACTCTGGATCCTACACAGTTTGGTTTTGTGAATGGTAGATCATGCCTGCTCAACTTGGTTGACTTCTTTGTGTCACCAGAGCTGTGGATGAAGGCAAGGTGGATCATACAGCTTACCTTGATCTGGCCAAGGTCTTTGATACCATTCCCCACTCAAGAATCATAGAAAAACTCATTGAGCTAAACATCGACCCCTATATCACTAGGTGGATTGCAAACTGGCTTACAGAACCCATAGTGTGAAAGTAACTGACTCCAAGTCAGACTACAGACCAGTCATGGGTGGAGTCTCACAGTATTTGGTCCTGGGTCCTCTCCTGTTTTGGTATCTACTTCTCTGAAGTCCAGGCCAACACGAAGCGACTCTGGCTGACAAAGTTCACAAACAATTGCAAGTTGGGAGCTATTATTAACTCTCCCAAGTGATGTTGACTTTCTACAGAAAGGGCTCACTGAGACCAACGACTGGTGTCAGAACCATGGCCTTAAGCTCAGTGCCAAAAAAATGTCATCCCCTTGGGAAAAACTTGGTTCCCTTGAACTTACCACATTGATGGTGGTCCACTGAACACAGAAGTCATTATAAGAGATCTGGGAACACAGGCTGACAGCAACCTCTCTTTTGACCACCACATTGCCACTGTGGTCAGACAGCCCTTCTATGGGGCACGTCATTACTAAGGGTTTTGCATCCAGGAAGAAAGAGGTCATCATCTCCCTCTACTCCTCCCTCATTAGGCCAATCAGAGTACAATGGCCCATTTGGCATGTACCTCACTAGACACCTGCAACAACTGGAGAGGTCACAAAAGTACCTCACAAAAAAGATCCTAGGCCTTAAACACTTGTCCTGTATGGACTGACTCAAAAAAAAAACAAAAAAAAACTCCCAACTGTTCTCTGTCTCATATCAACTAATTAGAGGCGATCTCTGCTTGACTTTCAAAGCCATGTCTGACCCAGCTCTGTTAGAAGTGCTACATGTAAAGAAATCCCAATCCCTCCGCACCTCACGCTCCAGAGACCTCAACCTCATTGCCACAATCAACAGTACATGATACAGGGACAGGTTGATAACCCAGAGACTGCCCATGCTATGGAATAGACTTCCCATACATGTCAAGCAGAGCACCTCACTGGCCCTCTTCAAGAGAAATCTTGATGAGTGGATGGGAAATAGAACATTCACCCCGGTGATCACTCCAGTGGCTCTGCTTGACAGAGGCACTGGGAACTAAGGTCGGGTGGCACGATGCCAGGGTAATCCTATGGGCTAGGCTTTTAAAGGCTCCAGGGCCATTACCCTAGTACACACCTATGAACCCAAATTTAATGACCACGTGTGTGGGAAACCCCTGGCAGGGGATCGCCACCTCTGTCCCATTGTTCTCTAGGAGACAAATGCCACCGCAGTAAATTTGCTTTATTTTTTTGACTGTGTGTAAGCTGTGAATGTCAGTATTGTAAATGTAAGAATAATTTAAGCATGTTGTTTGCCTGATTGTTGTGTCTAGATTCTGTGCAACTGCCTCTTTCTTTCCCTTCTCTCCTTACCCTTTTTCCACCCTTGTTTCTCTACTCTGCACACCACCACTTTCTCTATCGAATTGGTCTACGTCTTCTGTCCATTAATGCAAAAGTTTCTGTGATGCCTGCTTGCATGTTCTACTTGTATCCTTTGTATTCTTCTCTACCTTTAGTATTAGCTACTCACCTGCTAAAAAGACTTTTCCTGAATTCCTTCCCTGTATCTGACAGATTTATTAGTATGCTCAGCCTTAATTTGTACAGTATTCCCCATCCTTTGACCATCTTGCTTACCTTGCTGTGCATACATTCAACTGTTACCATCTGTTTTGATTTTAAGGACTGAGTATGCACACAGTGTAGATGTGGACTTGCTATTGGTCAGTAAGGTGAAAGAGTAACAACTGCTTCCCGAATCCACCCTTTCCCCAAGGCACCCAGTATACACTTTGTGCTGGTTTGCATAACTAACTTTAGATGCGACTGTTTCCATATAGATGGAAGCTTTTCTCCCTAGGCTTCCACTGAAAGTTGGTTTTACCCAGTCGGACTTTCCTGGTCAGCAAAGAGAAGTAATATATTTATTTTTTGGCTATTTTAGACTCCAGTTACCTTGTTCAGTAGTTTAATTCCATAACCCATTTCAAAGAAATGACATAACTTTGCACCTGTTAAAGGCAGTTCTGTCTTCTGCTTGCCTGTTGTGCTAGCTTTACAAAAATGTGTTTTTTGGTTGATTTTTCTCTCTGACTGCTGCACCACTTCTGTCTCATCACTAAACAGATTGACTCTCTCCCCCTCCAAGTTGTATTTATACACAGATGTACTGAATACGACCAGTCTACAGTCAGAGCCCGCAGCTTCTTGTTTGGTACTGGCTTATTGACAATCAGCTGTCCAGTTTGTGTCTTTGGTTTCCTATTTCTCACTTTATTTGTCCACTTAACTGATTTGGATGTCTGTCTGCCTCCTTTGGAGTGCAGTGTCTTGCACTTTGGTGAACTTCCGGTATTATTGTATGTACTGGTTCTTGGTGTCTGTCTCTTCTGTGACTTAATGATAGAATTATATCTAACTAGACTGGTAAAGATGTTTGTTCTTTGAACTGTTCATCTGTCAGCCTGCTGCTATCCTGGAAGTTGAATAAGCTGTACAGTGTAATCTCCTCCATGACTTGGAAGCAAGTGTTTTTTAGCTAGCCTGTTGGTTGTGGTTTCTTCCTGGCACCCTCTTTGCACCGTTTTAGACTTGTGTACCTGTGGTCTTAGTGCACTGGAATTGGGAAAAGGCCCTACAGCCTCCTTAAGCGTGCCATTGTCTTTTCGCCTCATCCAGTTTGCTTGTCTGTTTCTACATAATGTGAATTCAGCAGAGCCTTCAAAGTAAATCAAACAGCTTTTCTACTGATTATTATTGAAGGCTGTGGAAGGGATGCTGTACCCAACTAGAGGAAAGAGTACAGAATCTATAACGCATTGGTCCCTTGGCTTGTCATGTCACTAAGATCTGCTGCAGTGATCCACAGCAGACCTAACCCCCATTTCCTTACCCATTCACTTGTCTCTCTCAGGACTGTCTATTCTCCCGCTTCGTTTGTTTGGCACCCGTTCATACTGAAATGTTTTCTTTCATGAACATTAGCAATTGAAGAAAAATTAAGTGAAGTTAACATGTCTGTAAAGCAAAGGATAATTTTCTTTTTTTCTGTTTTTTTTTTCAGCTTTGGGAACCCACTGCTGGATGAACGAAGCATTTTAGCCCCTGTTTACCAGTGCTGCATGTAAGTAGAATGCAATGCTTCTTACTCTTAATGTATATAAACATGATAGTTTACTATTTAATAAAGATGAGATGTTCTGTAGTCCTATCTCACCTCCATTCTTAGAAATGGGATCGGCTCCGACTCAGCCTGTTACAAAGCTCAAAGTCTCTTAGTTGGCTCGTGGCTAGACAGGTATCCCATAGTGCACTAGTACAATCCCCAGATCTCGTTTGCCGTGTCTACGAGTTCAGAAGTGCTTCTTGCTTGCTTGGCCGTGGCTAAGTTCAAAACTTTTTTCATTATTATTCACTTTACCGATTCTTTAGCTAGTTATCCTAAAATTAGAAGTTAGTTATTTTATAGTGTTTAGAAGTATTTAGAAGTGTTTTTTGCCATTTAATTAATTAGTTTGTTGAGAACTTGTTGGCCCTTGTTCACCGTTTGGTATCCTGTATGCTAGTTTATAATACCTTTTGATATTCATAGGTCCGCGTTTGTGTTAGGACCTTGTTTTTCTCAATTTTTCATACATATATATTGTGTGCAGTGTGTTTTGCTAGTTTTTGATGCAGGTTATTTCTCTGTAGGTCCGCGTTTGTATTAGGGCTTTGTTTTCTAAATTTTTAGAGATTAAAAGATTTTGTGCATTGCTTGTCTCGTACTTTGCCTGCTACTGAAGTTTCTGGTCTTTTCTCCGACTTAGCTTATCCAGCTCGGTCCTTTTAAGTTAGAGGACCTAGTCCTCATTGTGCTTGTTGTGTACCTGTTAGGGCGAGGCCATCTTCCCTGTTGTGGTTCCTCTTCCGGGCAGAGTTGGGCCTTCATTGCCAGAGATTTCGATGCCTCTTTTTGTGGAACCCTTGGTTCCAGCTCCCCTTGTGGCTGTCTCGGAGCAGAGTTCCACTCGGACATCTCTGGCACCATCTGTGGTGTCTAGGAGCCGAAGATCGTGACACTTGGACCCAAACCTGTTCGGTGCGTTGGGTAGGGTGAGCTCGGATCCTACATCCATCTCTGAGCCAGTCGATCTGGAGCCGAGGACTACCTCCGTTTCCTCGGAGCTGGGGCTGTGCTTTTGAGATGATGAGTGCGCCGTCTCGCTCATCAGCTCTGCACAAGGGTACCGATACTCTTCCCCCTCAAGCACCGACCTCTCTCTCAGCACCTTCTCTCTTTCTCTCTCGACAGCAGAGACCCGCAGCCTCAGGAGCCCCCGTTGGGTGGCCCCCAGTCTTCCAAGACCTTCCCACAAATTTTTATACCAAGTGAACCATTGGAGACACCTCGTCATTATCCAATTAAATAATTAATTATATAATTATATACATTTAAATATTAGGTATTAAACAGACTATTCAAATAATCCTACTACACATCAAATATATCAAGAATATAAAATTAAGATGTCATAACATTTATAAAGTTGTAATATTTGCCTCCAAATTTAAACCCCTATGGTATAAAGTACCATAGTTTAAAATGAATCTGCTTTCCAAGCTATGTAGCCTATATTTTAAGTCACCACCTCTAATATTATAAGAGGTGTTTCCAATGGTTCACTTGGTATAAAAATTTGTTGGTGCATTATGTTAATTATCCTTAAAGGTGAAATGGTACGAATAAACAGCTAAACACCATCTGTGGATTGTTTTTTGTTTTTTACTATACCAGTATTGTTTGGTTTTTGTGGTTACAAAGAATAATCACCAGAGGTTACTCCATACCCCATTCTCTTCCACCCCACACTGCCAAGAAGATCCTGGATGTTCCACCCAATCACAGGGATCAAACAACTGTAGAAGTGCAAAAGTTGCTTGCAAAGAGAGTCATCCAAACCATTCCTGCAGACCAGATAGGATTCGGAACTTACTCCAGATTCTTTTTAGTGCCAAAACGTACAGGGGACTGGAGGCCCATCTTGGACATCAGCAAACTAAATGAATTTGTGAAGAAGGCCAAGTTCCAGATGGTGACACTGCAGTCTATACTCCCTCTGTTAGGGAAAGACAATTGGATTGCTCCATAGACCTCAAAGATGCATACTACCATATAAAAATGGACAGAGCATCGAAGAGTCCTTTACACTTCTGGCTGGGAGCCAGTCATTACCAATTTTGTGCTCTGCCCTTTGGTCTCACCACAGCCCCCAGGGTGTTCACCAAGTGTATGGCAGTAGTGACAGCTCACCTGAGACGTCGAGGATTCCAAGTGTTTCCTTACCTGGACGACTGGCTCCTAACTGCCACCACCAGGCACCTACTCCTACAAACCAGAGATTCCACCATCCAGCTCTGTTCCCAGCTGGGGATTACAATAAACTGGGAAAAGTCTGCCTTAGCGCCGTCTCAATTTGTGACTTTTATAGGCACTGAAATAGACCGTCACCATGCTAGCTCGTCCACCTGCAGACAAACTTCAGACAACAAATTCTCAGTCTACTTCCTCTACAGAAAGTCAAGGCAAAGACAGTGCTGAAACTCTTGGGGACCATGGCCTCCACCATAACACTAGTCCCTCTAGCCAGATTGCATATGCAAGTTCTCCAGTGGCTTCTATCTTCCCAGTGGTCCTTTCAACAACTGCCTCTGTCATACCATATCATCATAACAGAGTCTTGCAAAAAGGACCTTCGTTGGATTCAACCCGACCAGCTGACAACAGGCACTCCATTCCTTCCTCACTAACCCGTTGCTACTGTGACCACGGATGCCTCACAGATGGGGGGGGGGCTTATCTAGGCAGGGCTGTCCAAGGCACATGGCAAGATCACGAGGCTCGCCTGCATATCAGTGTCCTAGAGATAAAAACAGTGCTTCTAGCATTGCAAGCACTTCACGACTTTCTTCCTCTAGGGACGATAGCAATCCAGTTGGACAATAGGAGGAACCAGATCTTACCCCCTTTGTCGAGAGGCTCTTCATGTTTGGAAGTTGGCAATATCTTCCCAATGCTTTCTAGTAGCAACACATATCCCGGTGTCAACCAGTGTGATAGCCGACAAGCTCAGCAGGGCAATCTTGATGCCTCACTAGTGGTCCCTGAATCAGGAAGTAGCAGAACAGATCTTCTGCAAATGGGGACAGCCTTGCTGCGATCTCTTTGTCAGTCCGATCAACTCCAAATGCAGCCGCTACTTCTCCCTCATCCCCCGTCTGGAGGAGTCACCGAGAGATGCAGTTGTTCACAACTGGCCCCTGGGACTCCTTTATGCATTCCCTCCCTTTCCATTCATATCCAAAGTGATACAGAAAGCAAAGTTATTGGGAAGCAAAATGATTCTCATCACTCCTTACTGGCCTCGTCAGATTTGGTTCCCCTTACTCAGGCCTCATCTACTTAAACGATCCATGGACTCTGGACCCAGTGCCAGACCTCTTGACACACGTCAGGCTCCCTTCACCCCTGCCTCCACACCCTCAGCTTGACAGCTTGGCTGCTCTACTTCCATCCCTAGTCGAGCTTCATGCTTTTTCACCTACTGTGACCCACATCCTTGCGTCTTAGCATAAACCTTCCACTAGGAAGTTGTACACTACCAAATGGAGACGGTTTGCTATCTGGGATAAAGAAAGAAATGTAGATCCTTAACAGCATCCATCCCTATGGTTTTAGAATGTTTGTCTGAACTTTTCCATCAGGGATCAGCTGCTGCCACAATTAGGGTCCAATTGGCAGCGATATCCACCTTTCATTTGGGACAACATGAATCTAACCCGATGTCCCACAGGTTATGTAAAATGTTCCTTAAAGGCGCTACTTTGCTGAGACCTTCCTTTCAGGAACCTCTATCTCCTTGGGATCTAAACTTCGTTCTGTCCAAAAAAACTTCCCCGCCCCTTGAACCCACACATTTCTGTCTATTGAAGTTTGTCTTGGTAGACCTTGTTTCTAGTAGTCATCACATCAGCTAGACAAGTATCTGAGTTACAAGCACTGTTGATAAAGCCTCATTTAATTTTCCGCAAAGACAGAGTTTCCCTTCATACAAATCCTTCCTTTATCCCTAAAGTTTGCTCTCACACTAATTTGAACCAAACCATAGAATTACCAGTATTTTTCCCTAATCATTCCAACACTGCAGAATACAAATTTCAACAACTTGATGTTCCCAGGCGGTTACGGTTCTACCTTCACAGGACTAGAACTCAGTCAAATCCAATTGTTCTTATCCTTTTCTGAATCTAGAATAGGTCTGCCAGTCTCTAAAGTGACCCTATCTAATTGGATTTCCAGCTGTATTTCCTTCATTTACTCCTCCAATGGAAAACTCTACCGTTCAAGATTAAGGCTCATTCTACAAGATCCCAGTCTACATCTGCTGCCTTCCAAGCCAGAGTTCCAATTGACAGTATCTGTGCAGCAGCAACTTGGGCTACCTCTCATACCTTTATTACTCATTACAAATTGGATCTGACCTCAAGGGGTAGAGCCTCCTTTGGTTCCACAGTACTTAGGAGTATTTTCCCGTGAGCCACCCAAGAATAAGGTGCTAGGGACGCTGTCCCATATGTAAGAATGAAGGCGAGGTAGGACTTCAGAACATAAAGAAGTTATGTACTCACTATAACGTTCCATGTTTGTAGTTCATCTCGCCCTTCATTCTTACGAACCCACCCTGTCCTGGAAGGATCTGGCGACAGGATAGTGTTACCTTGGTAGGGTGGAGACCTTTCATTATTGTTCTTTCTGGATAGCCTTCTTTCTGTCTTTCTATAGTTTAGCAGCAAACAAGATCTGGGGATTGTACCAGTGCACTATGGGATACCTATCTAGCCACGAGCCAACTAAAAGACTTTGAGCTTTGTAATAGGCTGAGTCGGAGGTGAGGATCTACTCCGAACCCATATGTAAGCATGAAGGGTGAAATGGACTACAAACATGGAACGTTATGGTGAGTACATAACTTTTTTTTTTGTTTGTTTAGCACAGCAGTTGACTTGGGTTTAACATTACAAGCTACCCTCATTTTTTTTTTCCATTGAAATGAGTACTTTGTGTATCATGGGTAAAACGCAAGCATGTATTTGTAGAAATGTAGTGTAACAAGGTCATATGTAGGCTTTCTCCTCAGAACTGCTGTTTTAAGGAAGGATTGTACTTCCTGTGCTTAGCCACATCTGCCCTTAACACTATCCATGCATGGTCCTTGGTAGTGTGTGATGTTCTTTGTAAGGATTACCTCTGCAGTGTAATGACTTACGGAAAATGGGTTAATGCTGCCCTTCCAGTATGAACTCCTCCTCCTTCCCAGATGTCAGTCTGGCATTGGCTTAAAAAGGAGGATCTGATCATGTTTATTCGTATTTAGCTGCAAGATGTGATCAGTAATCGGCCCAATGTTCATCGTGCATACAGCTGCAGTCATAACAGATGGATTCTCCTGCCGTCAGGTGGCTCCTCGGTCGGCCGAATTCCAAAGTCTAGGTCCGGCGTCGGTTGTCGTCGCTTCTTCCCAGACGTCAGTGCGACAGGGGTATAAAAGAACCAGCCGACGCCATTTTCTTCAGTCTTTCTTGCCGCGCGGTGCCCGAAGTAGAAGCAGTTCGCAAGTGCCAGTTGGCCATCTCCTGAGATTACGAAAATTTTCCAACCGAAGTCTTCTTGAAAGCTAAGTACCCCGTTGGGGAAACTTTTCTTGCCTCAGACCGATGTCAGACAAAGTTAATAATTGTATTTCATGTGGGAAGCAAATACCGCATAAGGATTTTCATTCCCTCTGCATTCCTTGCTTAGGCCCAGACCACGACGTCTCGGCCTGTCGTTTTTGTGCTACTTTCAATAGACACACCATTAAGTGTCGGGCGGAGTTCGCCCAACATTATTTTGGCAAAAAATTTAATTACATTATGTCGTCTGATACTCCGACTCCAGTTTTGAGTAAAAGACGCAAAGATAAGGACCGACATACAAGGTCCGCGGCTTCTACCGACACCACGCCAAAGCCGACTACAGGTGGTCCTGTTCTCAGTGAGGCGCCTACGCAGCCCCTGACTACCGACAACACTTCATTGGCGGTGTCTACTGTACCCGAGGTCGCAGGCTCCTCGGCCCACACCCCGACTACCGATACCGAAGCCACGCTAGGCGGTGAAACTCAGAGTTTAGACAGGTCTGCCACCTCTCAAGGTGTCTTCAGGCCTTCCTCTTCTTTTTCCATCAAGGCTTTCACTAAGTCTAAAGCAGCCATGCATTCTAAGAGACAAGCTCCACAGGGCCCTTCTCCAGGCCCCATGCCTAAAAAACAGATGCTCAAAATGGCTGAGGATTTGATTACTCTTATCAGGGGTTCTCAACCCCCCCCCCCCGGACAAAAGGCCCAGAGTGGAGGAAGAATCCCCCTCCTCGGACCAGGCCACCATTATTTCAGAGCACTCTGAACAGGAACATTCATACTCCCCTTTTGAATATTCTGATGCAGAGGAGTCCATTCCGTCTGTCTCTCCTCCCTGAGGATTACTCTTCTGGGGAAACCTTGCATACCTTGAGGGAACACTTCTACTGGGAAGGCCAAGAGTACTCAGACTCCAAGAAAAGGCTTAGGGATTTTCTCTTGCTCCCTCAGCACAGGCCTCTGGCTATACCTCCTGTCTTAGACATTCTAGATGATGTGTATTCGGAGGCCTGCCTTAACCCAGACTCTCTACCTCCAGCCCCAGTCAAGCCTGACGGGTACTACCGGGTTTCTGACTCGCACCAATTCTTATACAAAAGCCATGCGGCTGACCCAGAAACTATCTCACAGGGCCCCAAGGGAATTAAGGCCTCCACTGCTAAAAATCCATTACTTTCAGAGAGAGATTCCAGAGCTTTAGAAAGGTTGGGAAAAAAGGTATACACCTCGGCCACCTTAACTATGAGGGCATTGAACTGCCAGTTCCATATGTTAAAGTACCAACAGTTTCTGTTGTCACAGTTGAGAAGCAAAATGGCACAACCTGAAGAACCAGACTTGAAGGAGTTGCAGGATTTGATGCATAGTGCAGAACAAGTGGGTAAACATACCTTGCAATGTGGTTTTGATGCTCTAGAGGCCTCTTGTAGAGCTGCTGTTACAGGATCAGTCATACGTAGACATGCCTGGCTCAAGGAGCAAACCTTACCAGATCATGTCAAAGCTAAATTACTAGATGCTCCTCTACAAAAAGATGTATTATTTGGTGTTAAAGCTGAGGAGGTATTAAAGAAAATGGAGGAAAAGGCTAAATCAATGCAAACAGTGAAAGATTTCCTACAGGTACAACCTCCACGTTTCAGTAGAAATTGGCCTTCCAAAAATTGGTCCTTTCCAGCCACGGACAGACCCCAAAGAGGTAGATACAGGCGCCCGAGGGGCAGAGGGCAATCTCAAGGATCGTTTAGAGGCAGACAATGGCAAGCCCTTACACAAAGAGGTGGTGAGGATAGTTCACAGCTATTCAGAAAGCAAACCCAATGACTTTCCCCTTTGCATGCCAAGCAAGGCTCAAATGGCAGCACCTTTAGGCGGAAAACTGGCATTATTTTCGAAAAATTGGCATATTGTCACAAAAGACAAATGGATCCTAGACGTTATAAACAGAGGCTACAGATTCCATTTTCACACCCTTCCATAAATGAGAGGCATGCCAAACCTGCCACACAATCAAAGGGCAGAGGCACAAAGACAAATTTCAGATCTCATGGACATGAAAGCTATTCAAGAGGTACCTACACAAGAACAAGGTCAAGGTTTTTATTCCAGACTATTCCTAGTACCAAGGAAGGGAAAAGATTGGAGATCTATTTTGGACCTATCCATCCTAAACACATTTTTACTTGTGCCAAAATTCAAGATGCTCACATTTCAGCAGCTTCTTCCCATGCTGGGCAAGGAGTCTTGGCTGGTAACATTGGACCTCAAGGAGGCATACCTGCATGTCCCAATCAGACAAGATTGCAGAAGATACCTCAGATTTCTTGCAGGTTCAACCCATTATCAATTCTCTGCATTGCCCTTTGGCTTATCTACTGCGCCCAGAGTATTCACGAAATGCCTGGCATCAGTAATTGCCTACTGCAGACTTCAAGGGATACAAATATACCCATATTTGGACGACTACCTGATCCAAGCGGACAGCAAGCACATACTTCTGAAACATCTGGATTTTGTAATAATGTTGTTGAATTCTCTGAGATACACAGTCAACCAAAAGAAATCAAGGCTAATACCCTCTCAAAAAATAATTTTCCTGGGTGCCAACTTGGACACAAACACCCAGATGGCCTACCTCACGCCAGAGAAACAGGGGCAACTAACTCAATACTTCAGAAAACTAGCAAATTTCACCAGGCTGACTGCAAGGAAAATCCTGCAGGCTCTGGGATTCATGGCATCTTGCATCCTACTAATCCCATGTGCAAAGCTGCATATGAGGAAACTTCAATGGTACCTGAAAAACCTATGGTCTCAACACAGCCACAGTTTGGAAACAATAATACTACTGATTCCATGTCTTCAAAAGGAATTTCTGTGGTGGGCTCAAGCATGCCAAAGAAACACAGGTCTCCCATTCTGCAAGCCTCAAGCAAATCAAGTCATCACAACAGACGCCTTGGACTACGCCTGGGGGGCGCACATGACAGATCGGTGCATTCAGGGCAAATGGTCCCAAAAAGAAAAGCACCTACACATCAATCAAAAGGAAATGCTAGCAGTAATAAATGCTATTATAGCTTTCAAAGACCTTCTGCATCCAGGTCAACTATTGATAAGGACAGACAACACCACAGTAATGTGGTACATAAACAGGGAGGAACCCATTCATACCCCTATGCAGGCTGGCCATGTCACTTTGGAACATGGCTTTGGAATTACAAATCGAACTTCAAGCTCAGTACTTGCCAGGCAAGGAAAACACGCTGGCAGACAGCCTAAGCAGAAATATGACAGATCCACACGAATGAAAGTTGCATCCTCAAGTTTGTACAGAGATAATTCAAGCACGGGGAAGGCCAGACATAGATCTCTTTGCCTCCCACAAAAATAACCAATTGACAAAATTCTGCTCAAGGACTTTTCATCCACAGGCCTGGAGAGTGGACGCTCTCTCTTTCAGTTGGACAACAATGACAGTTTATGCCTTTCCACCTCTTCCTCTGCTGCCCAAAGTTCTATTAAAAACCAGAACAGACAGACCAAAGATGATTTTCATTGGTCCAGACTGGCCAAGACAGCACTGGTACCCACTCCTGAGGAGCCTGACGCATTCCCCACCATGGACCCTACCTCTAATGCCTCTTCTTCTGACTCAGCACAGCTTCAAAACTCTTCACAGTCAGCTGAAAACACTCAATCTGGGCGCATGGAAGATTCCTTAACTTCACAACAGACCCTACTCTCCAAGGAGGTGCAGGATGTCATTTTGGAGGCCAGAAGGCCGTCTACTAGAAAAGCTTACTCCGCAAAATGGAAACAGTTTTGTGCCTGGAATGAGAAAAAGGTCCAGAATCCTGGTAAACTGAATTTACCTCAAATATTACAGTATCTAGCTCAGCTGCTAAGCAGTGGACTTCCATTCTCCTCCTTCAAAATCCATGCCTCAGCCATTTCTGCAGAATACAGCACTGGTCCTCCTTTATTCTCTCACCCCCTCTTAAGACAGTTCCTCAGAGGGGCTAAGAATATAAAACCCCCAGGGAAACAACCAATACCTGCTTGGGACTTCAATTTCATTCTAGAAAAGCTGACCTTGCCTCCTTTTGAGCCAGCTGCCTCAACAGATTTGCAATATTTGTCCCGGAAAACAGCCTTCCTTCTGGCTATCACCTCAGCTCGCAGGGTATCGGAACTACAAGCCCTCATGGCTGTGCAGCCTTTCATCAGGACAGAGTTTCCTTACGAACCAACCAGTCCTTTATGCCAAAGGTGGTATCCAGGGTAGCTTTGAATCAGGCTATGCACTTACCTACCTTTTACCCTAATCCTCAAAACAAAGGGGAGAGACTACTACATTCCTTGGACATCCACAGACAGCTGCGTTATTATTTGGACAGAACAAAGCCTTTCAGAAAATCAGAACAGCTCTGTGTCCTATGCTATAGGAGCTCAAGGGAAGCCAATTTCCAAACAATCTCAAAATGGATAGCCCACTGCATACACTTTTGTTACTCTTTTCATGGTAAAACTGTGCCTGCAGGCATCAGATCTCACTCCACAAGGGCCACAGCTACCTCTGCAGCTTTCCTCAAAGGAGTTCCTACCAAAGATATTTTGGAAGCAGCCACTTGGAGTTCTGTGCATACCTTCTGCAAGCACTACCACCTACCATTATACTCCAAAACTAGAGCAGGCTTTGCCACTGCAGTCTTGCAGGGCATCCTGGCTCCTCCTAGTGCCTACCACCCCTTTCTTAGCTTTGGGATTCTACCCATCTGTTATGACTGCAGCTGTATGCACGATGAACATAGTACAGTTTTGTACCTACCATAAATGTAGATGTTAGAGTGCTAATACAGCTGCAGTCCAGGTTTCCCTCCCTCCTTTCCCCTCTTGGGACAGGCCTATTGGCTAACACCTCCTCATACAACCTGATTGGGGTATTCATTCTTGATGTATTTGCTTGTACTACTGTATTTTGATTATATGGCATTGCTTTATTACACAAGTTTATGTATTGCCTTCCTTCTGGGGGCACCTGACATCTGGGGCAAGAAAAACTGAAGAAAATGGCGTCGGCTGGTTCTTTTATACCCCTGTCGCACTGACGTCAGGGAAGAAGTGACGACAACCGACGCCGGACCTAGACTTTGGAATTTGGCCGACCGAGGACCTGCCTTATGGCAGGAGAACCCATCTGTTATGACTGCAGCTGTATTAGCACTGTAACATCTACATTTATGGTAGGTACAAAACTGTACCTTTCCATTGCTGATGTCTTTATCTTTGTTTCCATTGCTGATGTCTTTATCTTTGTTTCCATTGCTGATGTCTTTATCTTTGTTTCCATTGCTGATGTCTTTCTTTGTTTCCATTGCTGATGTCTTTCTTTGTTTCCATTGCTGATGTCTTTCTTTGTTTCCTTTGCTGATGTCTTTCTCTGTTTCCTTTGCTGATGTCTTTCTCTGTTTCCATTGCTGATGTCTTTCTCTGTTTCCATTGCTGATGTCTTTCTCTGTTTCCATTGCTGATGTCTTTCTCTGTTTCCATTGCTGATGTCTTTCTCTGTTTCCATTGCTGATGTCTTTCTCTGTTTCCATTGCTGATGTCTTTCTCTGTTTCCATTGCTGATGTCTTTCTCTGTTTCCATTGCTGATGTCTTTCTCTGTTTCCATTGCTGATGTCTTTCTCTGTTTCCATTGCTGATGTCTTTCTCTGTTTCCATTGCTGATGTCTTTCTCTGTTTCCATTGCTGATGTCTTTCTCTGTTTCCATTGTCTTTATCTTTTATTCCATTGTCTTTATCTTTTATTCCATTGTCTTTATCTTTGTCTCCATTGTGGATGTCGTTATCTTTGTCTCCATTGTGGATGTCGTTATCTTTGTCTCCATTGTGGATGTCGTTATCTTTACGTCTCCATTGTGGATGTCTTTTATTATGGCAATTGCTATTTATCCATTTCTGACTTAACCTGCATTATGTCTCCATACTTGAAATTTTCTCTGTTTATGACTCTTGTCCTCAATATTATATCCTGTTACAAACTCTGTACCGTAAAACACTTGTTACCATTGTTGTTGATTTTTATTTTATTGCGAAAGTTGCTATTTTTATTAGTATATTTGATTTCTTTTTTTTTCTTTGTTGTTCGAACTTGTATTATTGTATTTTGACCATGTCTTGGAGCTTATCTCCCCGGGCCTCTACTGAAAAAGGACATATATCTAGTTAGACTAGCCCAGTCAACAAATGTAAAATAAAAAAATAAATAAATAAACATTTGCCAAAACACTTTTTTTGATGAACAGGCCAAAGTATGAAAAAAATAATCTGGACATTCTGTGAATATCTGGACAGTTGAAAGGTATGTTTGTGCCTTCAGGCATTTCATCTGTAAAGTTGCAAAGCTCTTGCTTTTAGAAAAAAAGTTAATGGTTTTGAAGTTGCATGACTCACTTTTGTAGCATTTGAAATGAGACATCATTTTACAAAATTTTAGTGTATATACTCTTATCTATGTACACAGGCTGTGCTCGGGCTCACTCCGCTCCCCTACCATATCCCCATTCCCACCCACCCCTGACATTTCCTTTATTCTAGACCTTGTCTCACCACACCCCCACAAACCCCACCCTACTATCTCACAACCCCTCCCATCTCCCTCCTCCCCAACCCCTCACTTTCTTATCCCAGTCTACATCTCTCAACTATTCCCTCCTCATCCCTATCCTCACACTAGTACCCCACACCTTACTTACAAGCCACTATGCTATTCCACTCCCTTCTTGTGACACTACTAGCTACCCCCACTCTTACAATTCTGTACAACTTCACCTCTTACACTTTTATCCTTGGAGCCCCTCCCTCACTCCCCCACTTGTACTAACACACCCACCTTCACTCAACCACACTCATTCCTAAAGCCAGTGCCCGCCACTGGCTACTCAACCTTAACCCCACATATAAAACACTTTTCAAACAAAACAACACACAATAAAGGAAAACCCAAGTGCCTTATACTCCTGATTCCAAAACCTCACACAATTCCTTCTCTCTCTCTATCTCTTGCTCTCAGGTGACATACATCCCAACCCTGGCCCCACTCAACCAGCATCCTCAACTCCTACCCTCAAACATAGCACCTCCCATAACCACACTATCCCATCTAAACACATTTCCTTTTACTCTATCAACCTGCGAAGCATAGTCAACAAAATTACTGAATTTCACTCATGGATCTCTCCCCACTCCCAAGATGCAATAACCCTTAGTGAGACTTGGTTAAAACCTCACATCCCCGATAAGGACATACTCCTGCCTGGCTATAGCATACTAAGACTAGACAGAACTAAAAGAAAAGGAGGAGGTGTTTGCAATCCTGCACAGAGATACCCTCACACTAACACCAGTACCCTCCCCCTCCCCAATTCCCCTACTGAACTCCTTCTAGCTAACTATAAAATAAACCCCCACAACTCTCTATACATAGCAACTCTCTACATCCCACCCGGTGACAACCTCACTGTACTTGAAAGTTTACTTTCCACTCTCGTCTCAAACCTCCATAATGAGACTATCATAATGAGGAATGTTAATATCGACTGGTCCACACAACCATATCTCCCTCTACCTCCATAAACATTCATGGTCTCTCCCAGTTAGTTACAACTCCAACCTACACCACCAGATCTTCCACCCACTCTTCCATACTTGATTGGATCCTTGTATCCCATCCTCATAGATATCACTTCCCTGAAACCCTTCCTGATACCCTTAGCGACTACTCCTGCCAAAGTCCTCCACTTTACTCAACACACACTCAAACCCCACATATTCAAAACCTGCCGCAAGGTAAATAACCTTGACCCTAACGAGTTATAGACAATCTGGTCTCCCTTATCGACTGGTCCTTTCTCAGACACTTACCTCTCGAGGAAGCAGTCATGGGATTTAACACATTCCTCAGCATTTTAAACTCCCTGGCCCCCTCATACAAGGTTATGATTAAATCCACTGCATCTCCCTGGCTTACTCCCGCCACTCTTTCACTAATGGCACAATGAGACGCTCAGTGGAAACTCTGGTTTAGAACCAAATGACCCATACACTTACAACAATACAGACAACTATGTAACCAGGCAAAAAAAAATCAAATAAAGATGACAAAAGACACTACTACACTAACCCCCCTAAAACACACCTATATAATCTCAAAACATTGTGGCATACTATAAACAGTATCCTACATCCAGGAAACCCATCCACCCCTCACTCTCTATCTCAAAACTGCTGCTAACTTCAACACGTACTTTGAGTCCATTAGCAAACTTATGAACAACTCCAACCCCAGCACTACCCCACCTGCCCCCCCAAATCACCCTAACCCTCACCCACCTTCAACCTACAAACCATCTCTACCGCTTACATAAAATCACTGCTCCTTAAGCTCAAACCCTGCTCTCCCTCCACTCTTTCTTCAACTAGCTGCTAGCTCCATTGCCCCACCCATGTCTATCCTCATAAACCGATATATCACTGAAGCAACATTCCTAGTCATCTGGAAGAAATTTTACACTATACCCGTTCACAAAGGAGGTAACGCCACTGAACTAACTAATTATAGGCCTATTACAATACTATCTCCCCTATCCAAGATCCTTGAAAGATGTGTACATAAACAGATTCCCCAGCACCTCACCGAAGCCAACTTACTTACCCCCACCCAACACGGTTTCCGACATGGCCATAGCACCTCTACAGCACTCATCTC
Source organism: Protopterus annectens (assembly GCF_019279795.1). Lineage (NCBI taxonomy): Eukaryota > Metazoa > Chordata > Ceratodontiformes > Protopteridae > Protopterus > Protopterus annectens. Next base: position 355,155,113 of record NC_056744.1, read on the forward strand.
GGTCATAAATAGCATTGCTCAAGCTAGGGAACAAAATAAACTGGCATCTTGTCTCTTTCTTGACCTATCAAAAGCATTTGATACTGTCCACCATCCACTACTCTTAGAGAAACTCTCCCACCTAAACCTTTCCCCTGCCACTATCACCTGGTTTTCTAGCTACCTTTGTAACTGCTCCCAGTCTTTCAAATGGGATTCAGCTATCTCCCCAGAACTTCCAGTATTTATGGGAGTTTCCCAAGGCTCAATCCTAGGTCCGCTGCTTTTCAACATTTTTGCAATCAACTAGCCAGCTCTACCCCACACTCTTCCCTAATGCAATACGCTGATGACTCCACTGTCATCACCATTGCAAAAACACTTCCCATACTCCATTCTAAGACTCAAGAATCCTTCCTATATGTCGAGACTTTGCTTAACCAAAATCATCTAATCCTAAACCCTAAAAAGACCAAACTCCTCCTCTTTCCACCAAAGACAATGACACAGTTGAAGCAAAACTTCTCAATCTCCTCCCATAACAACACACCTGTCATGGTGGATAATCACACTAAACTACGTGGGGTCATCATTGATGACCAATTAAAATTCGACCTGCATATACTAAATAACATCAAGAAAATCCATCAGAAACTAGGCCTTTACAGAAACAAAACCTTTTCTCTCCTCTCATGCAAATATTGCTCTATCACATGCCTACCTTCTTCCAACCCTGCTCTATGGCTCTCAGATTCTCACCAACCTGCAGACCTCTCTTATGACCAAACTTGAATCTACTTTTAACAAAGTAGCAAAATTTGCTGCTGAACTTCCTTGCTCCTCTCACCACTATCTTGCTTTACAAAAACTTAAATGGTTGAGTTCCCTCACAACCTAACTCTCTCCCAGCTCCAGATAATCCATTCCATTCTATACCAGCCCACTTTCTGCCCTGCCATATCACCCATCATCTCATACACCCCAACCAGGGCACTCTAGAGCTCTGATCAACACCTACTGACCACAACCAAACCCAGACTCAACATTGGCAAGAGCCTGTATAGCTATTACCCAACCAAACACTGGAATAAACTCCACCTGGACATACGAAACACTTCTTCAAAAACCCTATTCAAAAAGACACTGAGAAATCACCTTAGCTCAAATAAACTTTGCCTCTGTTACCAGCCCCTGACTAACCCACCTCTCTGACCTAACTGTGCCCCCTCCTTTCTCCCCCACAAAAACCTTTCCCTACTCAGTAGAATATTGAACATACTTAGCTGCGCTCTTCTCTTTTTTACTGCTACCCTAACAACCCCACTGCTTTCCTTCTACTTTAATTCATTCTCTCCTAGTCCTCCTACCTGAACAAACTTATTTAGCCATCAGTGTATGTTATCTGTAATCTGTATTGTAATTGCATACTCTCACTGTACAGTCTCCAGTGCATGTTATCTGGTACCAGTATTGTTATTGTATACTTGCTGTCCATTGTTATATACTCTTCTTCATGTACCAGCAAATGTTTTTCTTGTTTTTGTAAACTGTACATATTTTTGTAGTCATGGAGCTTTTCTCCCCGGGTCTCCACCGAAAAAGGGCCTTAGCCCAGATGGAGTAACCCAGTCAACAAATGTCAAATAAATAACACCAGGGGAACCACTATAATTTAGAACACATAATCTGTTAGTTTACTTTAGCCTCCTCCCAGAAACTCTGGATCACAACTTTTACTGCTTCTATCTAGCCTTTGTCTTGTTTCAGTATAAACCTCAAATGCATTAGTCAAAAAAAAGGTACTTTTGTTTTTTTAATATTACTGGTATTAGCACTTTGAATACCCCCATCTCCTATTTAAAATGCTGCTTTTTGCTTTACAGAGTAATACGATTTGACTTTATACACATATTACTACAAAAAATACTTTTTGATTACAGTTGCATCTTTCATTATTTCATTATTATTCTAAATATTAATGATGTCAGAATTGTTTTTTGTGGTCTTCCCACCAATTTAATGTGGTCCACTAACTTTTTACTCTCTTGTTTTGTCCCCCCGCCATGTCTTGCAGAAGCGCAGTTGTGTCCTAACTTAAGGCAATGACACTTCACAGTTCATCCATTTATTTCCTACTTTCACATTCTTTCTGGCTTTCATTGTCTTATCCACCCAACAACACCAGTCTCTGGTTCATGTCCAAGGTAGTACTGTTCTTTTTTTTGTTTTGTTTTGTTTTTTTCTGGTCATCTGCTGAGCCTTTTTCTGTTGTTCCATCATTTTACTTTGGAGCACAGGAAAAGGTTTTACTGGCAAATTCTATCTGTGGACTATGCCAACGTCAGAGGAATGAGCATCAGAATCACTTCAGATTTACTGAATAAAATGCATTTCCTCTCTTGCCTGTTCTGCATCCAAAAACATCTTTAATGCTTCTGAAAAAATATTCTGAAGACTGATATAGCAACTGCCTCCAGACACCCCCTGATTGCAGGGATAAAACTTGCTTCTCTTCTACATAGTAAGTAATCATTTTCTGTGAATAGTCTGATGTCCACAGTTGATACTTCATTCTTCCATAACTCTGTCAGAAGCGGCTGCTGCTGTGGCTGCATGTCCACTGCTACAAGCCTTGGGCTTCTTTCTTGTCGCCACATTTGGAGCTTAGACCTGGTGTGCACTTTCAGCTAACAAATTGTGCTGGGGAATATTAGTCCAGTTGTTTGCACTTTCATAATATTATTGGAATTTAGTCCTTCCAGTTTCTCTGGTACAGCAGAACTTCTCATTTTTTTCTCTGTATGCTCTAGCCTTTAGCTCTACTATTTCTTAAACAGTTCTTGAGAAACCTCATTCAACCAGTCTGCTATCATTTCATCCTCTGATTTCTGCAGTTTTATCAGCTCATCTGAATAGATGCTTAAAGCTTCTTCTATTCTTTCCACACTTGTCATTTGACTATATGCATTTCTCCAGTGTTTTGCTTATTTTCAACACGTCTGAATGCATTGAATTTATTTTTTTCTTCTAAGTTACTGGAAGATCCTGTTCTGCTTTTTGGTGAACAATTGCAAGACTCTCTCCTCTGCCAGAGATCTTGCTGATCTGCCTAGTGGGTCCTTGAGCTACTTGTCAGAGCCATCTTTGCAGTATTACTACATCAGCCTTGAGCCCCATTTTAAGACTGTCTTCCCGTAATGCACCACTTCTCTTGCATCAGATCTGGTTTCCTGCCACAGTGAAAAGATGTAGATCTTCACTGTTCGGCTAAATGCTGCATAGCATTATATTTTTGATTGTTATTTTATATTTATTTTAACATGTAAATATTTCATTTTTATCAAAGGTAAGAATTTTCACTGAGTAGTGTTTAAATTTGGGTCCTTTTTTCACATTAGCCCCTTTCTTTGCGGATTTTTTTTTCCCACCATCAGCTCCCCTGTACTATTATTGAGTTTGAATAATATCTTAGTTTAGATAGTTTTAATAGTTAAATTACTGCAGATAATTTTAATGTAGAGAATTATGATTGGGTTGTTGATTATAACCAGCGTGTTATGTGTTAGCACGTGATGGATTCCAAGAAATTCATCTCAAGAGTATTCGTGTCAGTCTGTCACTTCTTGAAGGATTTTGGAGCTTCATGCACTGTCATAATCAAATCCATATCTAGTTTTCCACAAATATAGGCCATCACTTAGAACTAATGCATCTTCTGTGTTAACCTGATCACAAATCATTCATCTAGTTGTCTTCTTGCCTAATCATTCATACAAGTTTTTAAGGTGCTGGGGTTCTAATCTAAAGGTTCCGAGTTCAAGCCTTGCTTTGGTAGAGCAGCCCCTTATGGTTTGTTGCTTCCCATTCTCTGGAACCGGCTCCCCATCCATATGAAACAGAGTTCCTTTCTAACCCTATTTAAGCACAATTCGGACCAATGATTGGGTAATTGGAAATTCACCTCTGGTCTGGCACCTGTGTCTCTGGAGAGAGGTGGTATGTAAATCATATATAATTCAAATTTGTGGATCACATTTGGGTTGCATGGTTGTTAGCGTAGTATACACCTATGAATAAGTGAGATTATATTCTTTGTATAAACATTTGCACTTTTACCCTCACAGAACCAAATCTTTTAGAAAGATTCACAACTATTTACCTCCTTTGCTAAGGTTTCTGTCTCAGTTTGCTTTCAGAATGTGTCTCCTTAATTTATATTTTACACAACAAACGTAGGGCTCACTCCATCAGTGTTACATCCACCTGTACTGTTTTCTTCAGATTTTCTTCGCTAGATATTTATGAATCTGCCACCTGGTCTTCATGCACAATGTTCAACTAGCGTTATAAGTTGGACTGCATTTCCAAGGCTAGACTGTCCGATGGTGCTTCTGTCTCTGAGGGTCTCCTGCCATGGTGCCACCCCTCGAGATCTAATTGCTTGAGATTCTGACCCACAGGTAAGATTGGATGGACTGTGTGAATAATGAAAAATCCTTTCATTCATGTGTCCAAAACGGCAACCCTCCCTCTTTCCTCCTTCCTTGCCTTTGCAAGTCATGAAGGATTTGTTGGTCCTAATTGGCTGTCATTTGGGTGGGATATCTGTACACCTAGGTCTTTAGGCATCAGACTAGATCTGAGGTAACTGGAAGTGGTGCATTATGCTAAGGAAGATTCTTAAAGGGACTCTGGGCTTGTGCACTAATGCCGCAGAGTTGGAAACATCAAGTAGCTTGAGGACCCACACTTTGTATCAGAGGATCTGTCATTCTGGTAACTACATAACTTTTTTTCTCCCTTTCTACTTGATTTTCTCTTACTTTCTCTAGATGTCTTCTTTGACATCCACGCAGAGTAATGAATAATGAGTAACTACATTTCACAGAATTAAATAGCTTTTGCTGGCTGTTTTTCTAGTGTTTCTGTTTTCACACTGGCAAAGCTCTAATGAACCTATTGATCAGTGTGCAGCCATTTTGGAAGAAAGCTAAATTTTTAAATTGTTAGAGCAAGGTCACTTATCTGATTATTTGGACCATTTTCACCATGACCCAAGCCAAGTGGCGGAGGTGATGAGCAACATATTGCAGTCAGTCAGCATGCTAGAGTGCTTGAAAAGACTCTGCTTAAACAGAGGTTGAGTGTACAGACTCCACACCGAGGCAGGAATGGAGTGTGCAGACTCCACTCTAAAGTTGCAGAATTGAGTGTGAGGCAGAATGCTTAACTGCTGAACCAGTGTGGTTCTGTACGTGAATGAACTAGTGCATTGTGCAATACGTATTGAAACAGTTTTGTGAGCTTTGTTATGGTGAAATACTTAATTTTAGAAAATTATTTTAATGTCTGTGTTGCCACCAGGTACTATATCAGATGCTTTGTTGAAGTAAATATTTGCCTGAATGAGTTATTGACATTCAATAGTTTTATTGCTTGATGTATAATTGCTATCTGTTTTCCAGCGTCAGAGTGTCTACATGGAACAGAATTAACTACCTGAAGAATGGAGGCCTCAGCACTGCCCTAAGGACTGCTGTGTCACATGACCCTATAAATCCCATCCTGACTGATGCTCACCTACAAGCCTTGGACCGTCGCCTGCTTAGTGTATTGGCTGTGGTTAAACAGTGTATGGACCAGTTTGGCACAGATACCGTCTTAGTGGAGGACAGAATGAGCCTCTCTCATTTATAGTGGTTCAAGGACAGAGAAGTGGACAGAATGGGACGGCTAAATGCACTGGCGTTGCCTCTCCAGAGATGACACTGAAATGTGGACAGATTTGTGTCATGCTCTTCTGAGATCTAGTGGAGATCTGTGACAGAGCACCAGAATCAACATGCTGCTGCTGTTTGCACCCTTGGACTTTGTCTCAGCAGTACCAAACTTTCTTTTAAATTGATGGATCAGAACCAGTAGCTGTTACTGCTTTATGAAGGATACCACCATTCTTCCAGCTGCATATAGTTCTATAGCACAGGCACACTTCTCTCCTGCGCCTACGTGCGTCCCTGTTTGCCTGCATTTAAGAAAAAGCTGCTAACTCCCTCAGGATGGGGCAAAGCACACACAAGCATTTGTCTTGTACATTTAACTTGACATTTGTTTTGTCTTATAAATTAAAAGTTTAAGTAATTTTTAATGTTGAAAGATGGTAAGGATGCTTTGAGAAGTACATGGTAAGAGGATGCTGTCATTCAACAAAATGGATCATCTGTTTTGGATAAATGTTGCGTGTGCCACTTTTGTTTTCTTCAAAATTCCATTGTGTCACTGTGCTGCATAGTCTCACTTAAACTAAAAGTGTAAACGGTAACTTTCCCAACCTTAAGGTGGCAGCAGTACAACTCACTACTTTTTTCTGTGTGGGTTTGGTTGGAAACATTTTAGAGCAGGTATTTATACATTTGCTTACTTTGAACTGGTAAATTTTCCCCTTCTACAGATCCTGTTTTGTAAGGGTAGCATAACATAAAGGCTTAAGGTTTTAAGCTCTAAGCTACTGGCAGGTTTTATATTCTGTGCTTGTTTGATTCCATGATTTTGCATTTCTGTACTTTGATCTCAAAGTCATTTAAAGATCATGTGTAGTCTGCACAACTATATCTTAAGCTGAATTTCATGGAGCCCGATTCACTTCTGTGGGTGTTCAGTTACCATGTTCATGTTTACCTGCAAGAAACGAGCATTAAAAGGTCTTAAAAAAAGCTAACTTAAACGTGCTACTGTTTGCGCAGTTGTGCTGTGTACACAGTAGCCGCCTTCTGGGTGTACAATATCCTCTTCATGCTGCCATTGACTGGACCACCTTTTCAGGAGAGGAAGGTGGTTTAGTTCATGCATGCAGAAGGTGAACAGAGAAACTACCGAAACGCAGAAGGAAGGTTTATAACATTTGTACATGTTAAATAAGGCCAAACTAGTAAAGTAGAGAAAAGTAGCTTTAAAAGTAGTCATTCTTGCAATCCTTCATTAATCTGCATACTTAGAAAAAACTGTCTTTTGATCAATGAGTGAAATATGGTAAAACCAACAGAGGACACCTAAATAAGGAATACAGGAGCTTTAATACAAAACACGAAGCACTTTTCAGTTTCTTATACAAGTCTCATATGAAGTAAAGGTGAAAGCACTTAGTGTTTTGTACTAATATTTCCTTTGTTGATTAAGGGAACTAACACTTCTTATGGCTTTGTTTTATGTAATTACTTTTTCTCTTAATGACATTGGCTCTTTCATGAAAAAAAACTTTTCTGCATACTTGGATTTTCAAATGCTTCCTTATGTCTTTTTGAGTGACCAGTTATTTATGGCCAGTCCTGCTCAATTAAGCCTTTGTAGCATCAACAGTGATGGCGTTTTTTTTGTCCTAATTTAATTTTTCATTTAAATAGTGGAGCGGTCCATTAAAGAGGTAGACAGTGCAAGCGGGAAATGCAAGTGCAAGTCTCACTGTTTTTTCAGCTGAATGTGTGCTGTGGTGCTAAAGACCTTCGACTTCTTCCCTTACCTGTTTAAATAGTAATGAAGAGATGGGGCCTGTAGTGTGTAGTGTTGTACACAATAGACCCTTGCTTATGTTGGCTGTTGTTGCAGTTTGTATTTAACTAGAATGGTGAGGGCTGTGACAAAAGAAACATTTGTTACTTCAGTTTTATTACTAGCATCCTTATTTACTACAGCACACTGTCCTGAAACATCCTTGGTCATATGTCTGTGCTTAAACTGTTGTTGAACATGCTTTTCCTAACCCGTTTCCGTGTATAAACATTCTTGATTCCCAGCTTATGAAAGTACATGATGAGAAAAGAATAATTTTTGAGGGAGTCTAGATTGGACAGTAGTTTCATGAGGTGGAAAATTCAAGAAGGATGTAATAAGGGTGAGAGGGGGCTAACTACAAGAATATTACAGGTTTAGGGGGTTTGAATTTTTTTAGGGCTACATGTAGTCTGCTGAAGAACGAGGCTGTCATCATGACCTCTTTAAGGTGATCTAGTGTAGTGAGCGGATCCTATGTGAGACCTTCACATATACAAGAACCAGAGCATGAGATGTAAATTAAAGGTATGTGGATGTAACTGAAGGTATAAATAGGATGTCGTTGATAATCGACTTAGACTTGGTCTGTCGGTTAAAAGATAGTTTACAGTTAAGTTCAAAAACACGTACTAGCTTAATCTAGGCTCAGTGAAATTATTGCAAATTTCTAGTACTTTGTTTACCGGAGTAGTGTACTAGTCAATACTGACCAATTTCAGGCTCAGGTCAAGTGAAACACAAAACATTTCGCAAGAAGAAAGAAGAAGCTGTATATGCATTTTAGTGAACAAGCACAGTGCAAAATACAATCAAGCAGGGTGTAATGTATTAAAACACAACGAAGCACTGAAAGACACCCACTGGTAATCCGAAAAAACCAAGATGCAGGAATCACGAACCAAATGCTGAGTAAAAATTTTAATTAAAACAGCTCCACCAGTTCAGCGTAAAAAGTACAAACACTCCAAGCATGTAAAGTCAAGCGCTTTCACCCGCTTTCACCCGGGCCCTCCCAGGCTTTTTCAAGACCTTGATGGTGGAGCTGTTTTAATTAAAATTTTTACTCAGCATTTGGTTCGTGATTCCTGCATCAGGGTGTAATGTATACTGTATACTTTAGTTTCTAAAGTTGGTAAATCTTCAGTGACTCGAGAGAGGAGAAAAGACTCTGAAAGGAGCTAGGTTAGGTGATGTAGCTTGTGTGTTGAAGCAGGAACATTTGGCTTGGATGAAGAAGTACTTTTGAGTTGCATTCTTAATTTGGAATACGTGTTGATTTCCTTAATGCCGATGAGGAGACCTTGCCAAAGTGTAGGTGCCTGAGAGGAGAAAGCATGTACAGTGCTGTGGGGTTTGCTCCTATGGGTAATGAGAGTTGGTGTGACAGAGTATGTCAGTGCTGTGGGGTTTGGTTCTAGGGGTAATGAGGGTTGGTGTAACAGAGCATGTGCAGTGCAGTGGGGTTTGCTCCTATGGGTAATGAGAGTTGGTGTGACAATGCTGTGGGGTTTCGTTCTAGGGGTAATAAGAATTGGTGTGACAGAGCATGTGCAGTGCTGTGGGATTTGGTTCTAGGGCTAATGAGATATGGTGTGGCTTGTGAATGTCTCTGGTTATATTAGGAATTTTCTTCATGAAGTTAGCTGCAAAATAGTGTGTTTCATGTATATATGCAAAAAAAAAAAGTTTTTTTGATTTTCTGTTGGCATACCCCCTGATTTTATGAGGATTGGTAGGACAAAGAACCATGTACAATTTAAATCCTTAAACTCTAAGTTAAGTGACAGCTCAGTGCACTTTAATTCTGAGATTTTTACATTTTTCTTTCAAATTGCGGCAATAGAAATGAAATATATTCACAAATCAGTACACAAATGGCAAATAATCAGTTTCGCTGTATCTGAAATGTCTGTAATTATGAGCAATACAAATGTCAAGCAGTTTAGGAAGAAGTAAGCCTAGTAAAACTTAACAATATTCATAGGTAGTAAGCTCAGGTTTACATCAATTCATTTATAGTACTAGTGTCTTTTTAGTGGTTCTGTGACTTTCTGTTGATGGTGTTCAACGATCTAATATGCCATCTTTCACTGTTCCTTGTGAGCCAGCACTTTACAGAAGTCTGTTGCTAATTTGACTGCTCATTCGGCACAGTCATTAACAACTCGCAAAGCTGTAACAGTTTGTTTCACAATGATGAAGTCAGGCATGTCACTCCATGCTGCAGGATCAGCTGTTAGGAAAGATGGGTTTGTTGACAACAGTGAACAGACTCCTTGATCGTTCTGTTGCGAAGTCAGATAAGGTCATGCCCTGGAAACTGGCAGCAGCTTTTGCCTCGACTCTTCTTAGAGCTTCCTTACTGGGTGGCTTTTCAAGGCTTCAATATTGTGCTTTTTCTCTTCGTTCCACTCGAGCTGAGCACAAGGACAGTGCTATGAGAACTTCGCTCATATACCAAAGGTGTCCCTTGAGCTTTTACATAGCAGCTTGAGCCATCTGGTTGTCTGTCTGTAAATGACTCCAATGTCTGCAACAGGCAGAGATCATTGAGTGGCGCATTGCAAGTGTCAGTAGCTGAAAACCATGCTTTAACGTGCACTGTCACTGTAAAGAGGCAGATTTGGTGAAAAGCCTGAATTTCATGTGCAGTTAATCTAAACTGCTCCCGGAAGGAGTAGATTTTAAGGCAGTTTTCCATCCACTTGGCACGATGATAATGGTAAAAACAAGAGTCGTTTCTCAAATGCTTGCATAATCACTGTGATGGCACTTGTGTGCACACCAGTATTGGCACTGGTAGCATGAAAGCACAAACTAGCTAGCCATTCTGGAACACCTGGCCAGCTATGCAATGTCTGTACCACTGCTTGTCCCATCAGCTCACCAGTGCTTGGTTGAAGTCGGGGTATGTCCAGCAGTTTTTCAGTATTTCGACCTGTAACAATTTGCATGTAATCAGCAAATTCTCCATCACTTTGCAGTAGCTGCTTCCCATCAAAATGTGCTACAAGGGGTGTTGATGGTTGAAACTGCTTCTTTACTTTCTCAGCAATGGACTGTCGTGCAGCTTGCCTTGCTCTGTGTATTGAACTTATGGACATGACCAGATCATTTACATCAACACCAGCCGCTTGCAGCACCGGTGCAACAGTATGCATCACTTGACGAGAAGTTATTCTTGTGTGGTCCAAGCTGGCAACAAAAAGAGGATCCATCCACCAGTCGTCATTTTTTGGATACTGATTCAGGCGATCTCGTATCTGCTGTGCTCACATCTTTGACAGGCTTGTCTACCAGTTACTAAATTCTGGTGGTATTTTGACATGTTTGCTGCTGCATCATCGTCATTTTCATGTTCACTGCTGTCTTCTGCCTCTGTCAGCTCTCCCTGACTGTTTCTTTCAGCTGTTCTTTATCTTTGCATTTCATTTTTTCCTGTAGTCATTTTTTGAATTCAATGTCCTCTTCACCAGTTATTTTTCTGTCTGTACATTGATCTTATAGAAAATCCCAGTCTTGAGTCTTTATCAATAATTCTGCATCAGCATGCCCCACATCAAAAAGCTTCAAAAGTGCATTGCTAAAATCTGTTTCTAACTGAGACTGTGTATCTGACTGGCACTTCTTGTTCTTCCTGATTCTAGAATGCGAGACTGTATCTGACTGGTGCTTCTTCTTCCTGATTCTAGAATGCTTCTCATACAGACTTTTGGGTTTTGCCACTGCATTCGACTTCTGCATTGTAGGTATGCTAGTTAACTGCCATAACTGCAGAACTTCATCAACAGCATTTGAACAACTCACTGAAAGAGTTGACTTGTTGGTTTTAAGATCATAGAACGGTCTGCATAAAACATGACTGTTGGAAGTTAATTTGAGCAAGTTGAGATATTAAGAGCAGGTAACTGCTGGCCAACAAGCCGGACATCAGTAACCGCTCTGGTTGACTTTCTCACTGAGCTCTTGATTCACCATTAGGGGGACTGGGCTCTATTAATTAACATTAACACTGCCAGCCACACGTGCAGAAACTATATGAAGTGATAAATCATCAAAAAGTAATTAAATACAATGTTTCACTTTGCACAGTGTAAACGGGAAACAGCATAGAATGTTCAACAATGAAAATAGATTAAATAGTGCACAAGGCTTTAAATAAGTAAAGTAGGTTGCAGGAGGTTATGGAAGCTCAAGTAAAACTGACTGGAGATAGATAAATACAACACTGGAATGCAATTAGTGGTACTAGAAACAGTGTGATTTTTGTACATGATGTGAGCTGTCACTCAATGAAGTCAGACAATTCTAATTTTTTGCATGCATACACAACTCACCAAACCTCACATTTTAGAAACCTATGCAAAATGATTAGAGAAAGACCCTACTGCAAGGGGTGTAAATGTGTGGGGTTGTAGTTTGTAGAGTCGGGATCCTAAAAGTAGGTCAAATCTTTGTTTTATAGGTAGCCCTTTGACTTTTCTAGGGTAATACAGTGATCCTCACAGAGACTTGCATTTGTAATGAATTGGCAGATGCTGTGAGAGATGGTCTGGAGTGTGGCAGTGTTTTTTGTGGAGTAAGAAGGAAAACTTGGGAGCTCATATACAAGTTGAGATAGGAAAACTCCTTTGCCCAGTGGCTGTTCTGGCTGGTTGGAGTAGAAAAGGGGAGATTTATTTGGCCCAGAAGAGGAGAGAGTTTATTTTGGCACTTTGTCTATGTGGAAATGGAAGTTTAGTGACTGATAAAGCCATAGTCCTAGGTATTTGAAGGTAGAGTTTGCAGCTGTGGAATGGTTGTGTAGGTCAGAGATAGTAAAAGTCAGATGCTTGGTGAATTTTTTTGTGACTTCACAAAAACATAGCAAATCTGACCGGTGTTGGCATTGAATGTTAATGAGAGTGTGACCTGATTGGTAAGTGACCATGTCATCAGCCTAGAAGATAGTGGGAGATGGGGAGATCGCAAGGAAGTTGGGTAATGAATATGGAGAAAAGAAGGCAAGCAAGAATGGATCCTTGTGGTACACCTTTGGTTGTATGTGCTGATTCTAACTGGGGTATCATCTTTTAACTCTGAAGTGTCTGTCAGTGAGGAAGTTTTAAAACCAGAGAACTGCATGTAGACTGGGAAGATGGTTGTCAATGAGGTTAAATGCCTTTGCCAGGTCTATAAATAGGGCTTCTGCGAGGAGGCCCGTATTGGAGTTTAGTAGAATGTCATCAGTTAGGGACCAAAGAGCTGTCACAGTACTTTGTCCAAGTCAGAATTCCGTGTTTGGAGGAGAGCAGTTGGTACTGCTGAATATAGAGGGGAGAGTTGGGTGTCAACTATCTCTTCAAAAAGTTTTGTGTGGATGGATATTGGACAGAAGTGAGCAGTGTCTTTTTGGGTTGGGTTGCTTTGGGAGTGGTTTAATTAGAGCAATTTTCCAAATCTGTGGCATGATGTTTTGTGTGAAACGTAGATTATATATGTGGGTGAGAGGAAGATGTTGTATATGTCCACTGCAGTGATATATGGACCAGGGGTTTATGTTGGCAAATCCAGGAGATATGTCAGTGGAAATATTTTCAGATAGGGTAGAGACTTCTTTGGAATGTATACATTTAAAGTGGAAGGGGGGTATGAATGATGGTGGGGTTTGTAGTCAGGTTATCGTGAGAAGGCTCTCTTGTAAGTAGGCTATCCTCCTTTCAAAAGTGTTTTGCGGGAATCTAACTGGGTAATTTGTTTATTTTGTTTGGAGTTTTTTTTTTTTTTTTTTTTGTGCCTTCACATATATTTCTTAGCTAGGTTATGCGATATTATAAAGGAAGTGTGGTTGTCTGTTTGGGGGGTTTGTTTCCATTTTTTCCATGCTTCATCCCTTGGAGTTGAGATGTTTCCATTCAGTGGACATCCATTCAGCTGTGGTGGGTTTGTAAAGCCTGTGGATAAGTGGGAAGAATTTGTCATGTAGCTGGAGTAGAAAGTTGGTAAGCCTTACAGGTCTTGCATTAATGTCTTGTAAGTAGAGTATATGGTTCCAGCTGTGAGCTATGAGAAAGGCTCCAAGTTTGTCTATATTTGTACTACTCTGGTTTCTGAAAGCTTTTAATATTGGTGGTGGTTTTATAGGATGGTAAAGGTGATTGGGCAGTGGTCAGTTAGTGATGGTGGCAGAATGTTTATGCTGGCTATGGAGTCTGGTGTATTTATAATCAGGTCAAGTGTGGAGTGTTTGGAGAACCTGAGGTTAGGTGGTGGTGGTCCTTTTAGGAGATGGAGACCCACGTCTACCAGGAAGGCATCCATGTCAGATGAAAGAAGGTGAAGATTATCAAGATTGAAGTCACCTAGAAGGATTGCTATTTTTAGGACAGTTAAGGATGTTGGTGATGAGTGATTTGAAATTATTTAGGGAAGCAGGGGGTGGTAGGCTCTAGCCATCAGTAGTGGTTTGCCTTTTTGAGTTGGAAATTTTAGGAAAATCCAGTTAGGACCGGAGTCTGAGGAGGAGTTTCCTTGGGCAACGTCTTTCGGGTTTTGGTTATTTTTGTACAATATTAGAGAGCCTCCATCTGATTGTTTGCCTGGTCTGGCATAATTGACATACTTGTAGGAGGTTAGAAAGGTAGAAGTTGAAGTCTTTTGATACAGGATTCTGTGACTGCTATGGTGTCTTGAGTTGTGCTGGGAAATAAAAGCACTCACATGGGCTAGCTCGTTTCTGAACTGTGCATTATGGAGGCTAGTGTAGGAAGAGTAGTTCTGATGTTAAGTAAAGAGATTGTCGGGCTGGGGTTTGGTTCAATGTTACTCTTAAGGAGGAATAAAAAGGTTATGGGGGATAGTTTGAAGAATGTCTTCAGTGTTTTTAGGCAGAGAGAAAAATGTTCAAGTCTTTCTAATCGTATAGAAGAGTGATGTTGACAGTAGTGAGCTGGGAAATAGGTTTGGTCTGATAACTAGGGCTTGTGATGGTGGTTTGCTGAGGAAGTTATGGAAGTAGGGGTAATGCATAATTATGTGATGATTGGTTGTTTATGTTTTATGAAGATGTTTGTTGTTAGCTTTAGGGATGAGTGCGGTGAAGAGGATAGGAGGAGGAGGTAGTACAGGGTAAGTTTTGGAAGGAGGAACATTTTACTAACTGGGTGTGTGTTGTGTTTGTAGAGGAAGTTGTAAATGGGAATTAAGACTTCTGTTAATGTAGTGATGACTGTAAGGGTAGTGAGATATGTGGCTTTATGGTGGAATATGTATGTATTTTCTTTTTTTCTCCAGATGTGTCTTGAGGGTTGACGGTGGCAATCGGAGCAAATATAATAGGTGGTCAGGGGGTGGTTGGAGAATTGGGGGGGTGGGAGGGGAGAGAAGCAGGACATAACTCCCACTGTCTTGGGAGTTAAGGCTTGTGTCTAGCACTGAGATAGGTACAAATGTTTGAGTTCAGAAATGAGAGCTTGGATAAGAGGCGGTGCTAATAACTGTATGGCAGTAAAGCAGTTTAGGTTGTTTCACCACTTTAATGGGCTTACCCTAAAGGGAGTGTACCTACTGAGTCAGAAGTGTTTTGAAAGGAAGAGGCTGGCAAGTCTCAGTCCTAGCTGTACCGCCTGCCTTAACATAATTATAAAAAAGAAAAAGTAGAAGTGTTAAGACACTAAGAGCAATTGCAGGATAAGTAGGAAACGCGCTTTTTTTTTTCTCTCCAAGGAAAGTGTTTGAGTAGAATCCACTGCATAACTGATTTTTATTTACAATGTAGGACAGACCAAGGTAGCTTGGCAAATAAGTGTAGTAGTATAACTGTGTAGGAAGGGAAAAATGACCCTTTTGCTTGAGGGTTAGGTGATGACACCTTGGAAATGGGCAATTATCTTAAGAACAAATGGTCTGAATTATTCTTAAGAGGCGACTTTGATTCATGTACTGTATGTAGTTAACTTTTTAATTAGCAAGGAGAGAGAATTGATTACTGGGAGGAGATATTTCTATTGCAGTGCAGCACCGTAGCAGGTGTTTCACGTGTCTTTCAGTTGTAATTCAGAGACTGACTAATTGTAAGCTCTGGAATTATAAAAAAAAATGACTGAAAATGCAGGAGAATAGCATATGTTCAACATCATTTTTCTCTCTTAAAAAAGGATTCAGATGTTGTGAGTAAACACCCAACATCCCCCCAACTTGTATACAACAACTCCGAGATAGCCATACTTAGAGGGATGCACTCGAAAGCAGCACTCACATAGTCGATATATATAACATTCAGTCTTGTGATTCATGAACTTGCACTAGAGAGTCTTGGAATATCAAATAGTTACCATTTCACATGTCTTATGACTCATTTTGTGTCCCTTTTGTTTTATTTTGGATTAAATTAAAGTCTGCAGTGCAGATAATGTGGTTTAAGTGATGGCAAACTATGAACTGATAGAAATAAGTTTAACATGTACATTACTTTTAATGCTAGGAGTGGAGAGTAGACACTAAAATTAGAATGAACGAACTACAATTGCTTAACTTTTCATGATGCTCCTTTCAACTGTGAAATGTGAATCAGCTTTTAGACTGTAGGGGAGCATACCTCTCAACCTCTCAGTGCAAAAAATCTGGACAAAGCCAGAAAGAATGGTGGAACAAAGGCCCACAAATATGGACAGAATTTAAATATTGCTTTTATAAACTTGGAAAGTTGCTACAATAGCAGGTTTTGCATTATGTATTTTCTGAAGGATATAAAGTCAAACTCAAATGTCTGTCATTATTTGGTGACTTCAGTCTTTGATTTGCCAAAAACACAAATTTTGAGGAACAGCCCAAAAATATGAGGAAAAAATCAGGACATTCTGTGAAAATCTGTACAGCTGAGAGTTTATGTAGGGGAAGTTAGTCAAACTGCACTGATTAAAAAAAGAACTCCTTTGTGAAAATCTGCAGGTATATGTGTACCGTTGTGCCTTCTTGAAGTAGAGTAGACTGCTTCTGTTTTATAACACAGTAATGTTTTCATATCATCAGTGACTTAGACCGGCAATGGAGGTGCATTATTGTTGCTGTTTTAGGTTAGTTTTGCTTTAGGAAAGTGCTTCTCATCCTAGAGAAGAAGCGAAATGTGAGACTCATTCTTTTGGCACAGTAGCCCTGGCCCTTACCTTCTGTCCGTGTCCTGAGTTGCATCCTTTCAGACATGATTATAATTGTGAATTTCTCAAGGAGTAGTGTACACCAAATCTGGGGCCACATGTATGAAACCTAGCCAAATGGGGTGGGAAGATAAGGGTAACCTGATGGTATGCTGTTCTGGACAAGTTTCAGTAACCCATAGTTTGACTGTATCTGACAAATTATGCAGTTGCATTCATTTTAATGCATTCATTAAATTTTTAACCTTCATTCCTGAAGTAACATGATCGCCATCTAAGCAGCAGCCAGACAGATTTTCATTTTTAGCCGTAAGAGTCTCTGCACAGGGCTGGCATGGAGTGCTTCGAATGATTCTCTCCATTTGCCCCACAGATTGAGTTATGGTGATTTAATCACTAGATCAGCACAAACTGCAACGGGTGGAAATGCCGAGAAAGCAGGCACAATGAACCTCAGAGGTGGCAGCAAAGTGTGCATTGTAGAGCAATGGTGCTGACCACAACAGAGGCATAGTGGATCAGGTAAACACCAGGGCATTGTAGTGTCTGTCTCTGTGTGTGGCTCTCTGTCTGTCTGAGTGTCTGTCTGTCTGAGTGTCTGTCTGTCTGAGTGTCTGTCTGTCTGAGTGTCTGTCTGTCTGAGTGTGTCTGTGTGCATGTGCATGTCTGCGTGTGCATGTCTGTGTGTGCCTGTCTCTGTCTGTGTGTGTGTGTACATGTGCCACAGTCCCCAACAAACCCAGACAGAATATTTTGAAAAACTAGAAGGCTAAGGATGGACCCAGCAGCACCTCATGCATACACGATACAAAACCTCTCCGGTCCAAGTTCTCTTCAGAAAATGGCTACTTGTTATGGAACTAGGGCCCCAAGGGACAGAATGCTTATTTAGTCTTGACAAAGGTGCAGGATACAGATAATGGTAAGAAGTGGGATGACAGAGGAATGATGCATTGAACAGCAGTGCTTACCCCACTGACATGGCATGGGTTGGTGGCAGTGTTTCTCACAATACTAGATGCATATTCTGAAACTCCATAATTCTTTACCAAGCATAATGGTATGTACCCCTTGCTCTTTTTAATGGTACACAAGGAGCAGGGAGGGAGGGCTGGGCTGTTGACTGGCCCGAAGTGTTTGGTGCATTGTGATGTCATTGCTGACTGCCTAACAGTAATATACTGCATTATCCGGTCAGGGTGAGCATGAAATGCCATGAGGATAGTGTTGGCTACATAATGCCATTCCTTAATCCTGCTTAGAGTATGTGGAAGCCACAAGTGGTCTGTGACTACATTTCTCAGTTCACCACAGGATTCCACGGCTATGGTTGTCTCACAAAATGTAACTCTTTGCAAAGCAAAGATCAGCCAGCTTCACCTGCGGATGTGTTGCTTTATGAAGTTCAGAGTACAGAGGCATATCTGAATGATAGTGGGAAGGTATGTGCTGCCAGTTGGTGCATCTGAAGGGAAAACCCAAACTCATGTCCATGAATGGTAGAGAGCTCACTATGCTGCAATGTCATCCACTCTGCCTGAGACAGATAGATGTATCCTTTGTGTTTTCGAGCTGGTAACATTGCCTTCAAGATGCTGTTTTACACTGCTTTGGAATCGCATGAGAGTACAGAGTGACTGTGTGAGAGTCACAATTGTGGTTTTGCTTTCTGGACTTTCAGGATTTGCATCCATTCTTTGCACTATGTTATCTGCTTCATTCATTGCTGTTTGTGTAAGAAGCATAGCGAGTGTTGCTGTCCTTTGGACAGCAGGGGGCTTGCATCTCTCTAGCCTTTTGCGTGCTGCAGTTGATTATCCCTCAGATTCCTGTTTGCTTCTACAGTATATTGCTGCTGTCAACTTGTGCAGTTTTATGCGAACACATCAATTGATCTACGCCTCTTTGAGTGAGTGCTGACCGAGTGAAGAAATTTGGCCAAAAGCTTGGGTCTGTATTACATCGTCGAACTCACAGGAGTTTGAACGATGTAATATCGAACCAGGAAGTTCGAAACCCAAAGAGTACGAAAACGCAGAACAGTGTTTTTTTTTTTTCTTCTTCTTCTTCCCTGTGAAAACAATCTGTGTTCCGTGGCTTCGCTATTTTCACATTTTGAACATATGGGTTCGATATTACAACGTTCAGACTCCTGTGAGTTCGACGTAATATAGACCCCAAAAGCTTTCACTGACAGTGGAGGTTTTTTTTTCCTCCACTATTGTATGATCTCTGAGAAGGTGTAGAAAAGTTTAGGAGTGTGGAGGTGTCCCAAACATGGAGGGTAGGAGGCCTTAGCCCTGAGACCTGCAAAAATAACTTTGCTGTCAGGTTGGAAAAAAAAAATTGGGGGGATTTTTTGGGTGGGGGGACTCTATCAGCACACAGTCAGAGTTGTATGGAGGTAGTCAAGTCCTGCAGGCGAAAGTTGATATTGTTTGCTGCTATCCCATAATTGTACTATTCCCAATTGCTGACCACCCGCAGTGCATGTCTCTTGTAGCTTTCGATGATTTACTGCAGTGAAGGCTGATGTGAGACTTTAACTTCCAGCTTGTGCCTTTGTGTATGCATG
Source organism: Protopterus annectens (assembly GCF_019279795.1). Lineage (NCBI taxonomy): Eukaryota > Metazoa > Chordata > Ceratodontiformes > Protopteridae > Protopterus > Protopterus annectens. Next base: position 355,174,346 of record NC_056744.1, read on the forward strand.
AGAGTCTGTTGTCAGCTATGTAATTGTCATGGACACATACTGGTACTATACTGATGCTGGCAGTCTGCCATCACTGTTTGGGAATATTCCCTGCAAGGCTGTGCAGTACTGAGATTCATGATTAGTGCGGAAATAAGCTTCTCATCTCTCAATACGATGACCATTGTAGCATCTTCGCCATTCTCATATTGGAGCTGCTTAAGTAACACTGGTCAAACAGGCTGACTTGCAGGAAATTTTACAAGTATGTTTAGATTTCTCCCTGCTCCCTTGTAACCAGTTGCCCTGCACTCCAGTTTCCACAGGCATGGGTGACTGTACTAAACAGTTTCCAGGTTGTGGCTTGGTTAATAAGACTGCATTCTGAAGCTAATGATGAATACAATGGGCTGAATAACTGCACCAGATCTGATTTAGCATAGTGCACTTCTGCAATACTGCAACTCCCTCATCCTCCCTCATCTTATTTTTTTTTCTAAAAAAGTAGCACGCTTAATAAGGCAGAAACATAGCTGAGTGTGTCAAACTTTGGTTCATTGTGATAGATTTTTGTGAAAATATATAGGACTGTGTTTTGTCTTCAAGTACCTTGGTGCAGAAATTATGGGGAGGTGGAGTTTGACTTTGACTTATTAAGTTTACACATTTTATTGATCCACTTATTAAATTTATTTTCACAGTGGTTTCTTTGAGAAGGAGTTGGGCAATATTTTTTAAGCAGATGGTTATTTGTCATATTTCTGATTGAGAGTTTATTAATTCATACAAAACTAGGACTGCAACCATTAAACATCACAGCTTATTTAACAAATGTTCCAGTCTGTACATAGAAAAACAAAAAGAAAAAAGCGGAAGTAAAATGCATAGTAGTGGAGCATTTTATGTATTTTATTTTACTTTTTATTTTTCTTATTTGTTAACACAGCAAGTCCACTGGGCACAAGTGACTTTTTTCAGGGGTGACCTGGGAGCACTGTACTTGTTAGTCACACAGTAGGCAGAAGGATGTAGAAGGAATTAAACCCTGTAACCCTGGCTCCAGGAAAATGCTCCTTATTCAGCATAAACCTGTTAGAGCAGGTTAACTACTGTCACATGGTGCCTTTACAAAGTATGCTGTTGTTTTAAGTAGCCTGATTGTCAGTGGTGTGTCGCTAGTGTTACTGCTGATGTTCATCGTGCATACAGCTGCAGTAATCACAGATGGGTTTTCAGCCGTCAGGCGGTCCCTCGGTCGGCCGAATTCCAAAGTCTTGGTCCGGCGCCGGTTGTCGTCGCTTACTCTTCTGACGTCAGGAAGGCCAGAGTATATAAGACACAGCCAACGCCATGTTCTTCAGTCTTTTTTGCCGCGCGGTGCCTGAAGCAGAAGCAGTTCGCAAGTGCCGGTCGGCCAGCTCCTGAATTACGAAAATATTTGGAACCGAAGTCTTCATTAAAGCTAAGTACCCCGTTGGGGAAACTTTTCTTGCCTCAGACCGATGTCAGAAAAAGTTTTCTTGTGGGAAGCAAATACCGCATAAGGATTTCCATTCCCTTTGCATACCTTGTTTGGGCCCAGACCACGACGTCTCGGGCTGTCGCTTTTGCGCTACCTTCAATAAACGCACTATCAAGTGTCGGGCGGAGTTCGCCCAACACTATTTTGGTAAAGCTTTTGACTATAAAATGTCGGACACTCCGACTACCGTTTTATCCAAAAAACGCAAGGAAAAGGACCGACACGCGAGGCCCGCGGTCTCTGCCGACACCACACCAAAACAGGCTACACGTGGTCCGGTTCTCAGCGAGACGCCTTTGCAGTCCCCGACTACCGACGACACTCCTTTGGTGGTGTCCTCTGTACCCGAGACCGCTGGGTCCTCGGCCCTTTCCCAGACTACAACCGAAGCCCCGGCTTATGTCGAGCCTACTAATGTGGACAGGTCCACCTCCACCCATGGTGTATTTAGGCCTTCATCTTCTTTTTCAATTAAGGCCTTTACTAAATCCAAAGCAGCCAGGCATCCCACTAGGCCTGCTGCACAAGGCCCATCTCCTGGACCCATGCCTAAGAAACAGATGCTTAAAATGGCTGAGGATCTAATAACGCTTATCAGAGGTTCTCAGCCCCCTCCTGACAAGAGACCCAGAGTGGAGGAAGAATCTCCCTCTTCTGATCAGGGATCCATTTTATCAGAACATTCTGATGCAGAGGAACACTCTTACTCCCCTTTTGAGGATTCGGATGCAGAACAGTGCATTTCTTCTGTATCCCTCCCTGAGGATTTTTCTTTTGGGGAAACCTTGCACACCTTGAGGGAACACTTCCATTGGGAAGGCCAAGACTTTTCAGATTCCAAGAAAAGACTTAGGGAATTTCTTTGGTTACCTCAGCACAGACCTCTGGCTATACCCCCTGTTTTGGATGTACTGGATGATGTCTATTCGGAGGCTTGTCTTAACCCTGATTCTCTGCCTCCTGCACCAGTAAAGCCTGATAGGTATTACAGAGTACCCAGTTCTCACCAATTTCTTTACAAAGGCCATAATGCTGACCCTGAAACCATTTCACAAGGCCCCAAGGGATTAAAGGCCTCCACTGCCAAGAATCCACTTCCTGCAGAAAGGGAATCTAGATCTCTAGAAAGGTGGGGTAAGAAGGTATATACCTCTGCCACCCTAGCCATGAGGGCCTTAAACTGTCAGTTTCATATGATTAAATATCAACAGTACCTGTTATCACAATTAAGGAACAAAATGTCTCAACCTGAACAACCAGATTTAAAAGAGTTACAGGATATGATGCATAGTGCAGAGCAAGTGGGTAAACACACCTTACAATGTGGTTATGATGCCCTAGAGGCCTCCAGTAGAGCGGCTGCTACAGGATCAGTCATTCGCAGACATGCCTGGCTTAGGGAACAAAATTTGCCTGATCATGTGAAAGCTAAACTTCTTGATGCTCCTTTACAAAAGGATGTATTATTTGGTACTAATGCTGAGGAGATACTACGGAAAATGGAAGAAAAAGCCAAATCTATGCAAACTGTCAAAGATATTGTTTATGTAATAAGCATCCTAAGGTCTAGTCTGGTGATGGTAGGTTTGTTGTGTCATTTCTGCATTTTTGTTAGTAGCTGTTGAAACCACGTGCATTGTAACTTTAATAGCTTGAACTACAGTGTGTTTTTCTCCACTTAAGTGTGTGTGTGGAGTGGTAGAAGTTAAGGGAACAAAATCTCCCCCTGGGGGACTTGTCCCTGCAAAAAAATTAATAATAATTCTCTCTGGGTTTTCAAGTTTTTCAAGTTGTACTTGTTCAAAACTCAAAGTGTGACTCTTTTATAAATTTCCTGTGGGTGTCTGTGTGTGGGTGTGTGTGTAAAATATGGGTCAGCTTAAATTGGTTGACTGGTACTTGGGTCAACAGCTTTTCTGCCTGCTTAATTTGTTTGACAGGAAAGTTTTAGACTTTGGTGCATGATTAATGTAATACTGGAGATGGGGAATATGCCCTTTCCCTGTCATTGTGCAGCCTCAGAGTTGGTATTTTAAGTGGCAAGTGAGCTGCAGTCTCCCACATGGGGAGTGCTGGAGTTCTTCCCTCCTGTAAAAAAATGTTTTTGTATTTGTATGCTCCAAAGTTGTCTCTCAAAGCATGTGCAGTGTTTTATATATTTTTTCTGCCGATGATTTGTCGATCTGTTGAAGTTTCAAGCGACTTCATTATGGCTATCTATCTATATGTATGCATGTATGTGTATGTGTGTATATATTATTTTTTTTAAACTTCTCCCCATGAGGAGCAAGAGCAGGATCTACTTGATTTCCTTCTATTCCTATGTTGCAGTATTCTTGGTGAGGGATTTCCTGCCTTTAAGTGACTCGTACGTCGGCTCCTATACAAAAGCTTCAGCTTGGTTGTTGCAACTGCGTGGGACGTCACACGTAGGGTCATAAACCAGGGACCTTAGGTATGACGTCTGCATGCACAATCCTCAGAACTTTTCAGCCGCAGACTACTTTGCATCGTACGATCGCTCTTTAGACGTCGGATCGACTTTAGATAAGTAACCTGTTGGGTTTTTGCAGTTCTAATTTTTTTACCAGTATTTCGCGTTGCTTTGGCTTGGTTGTTGTAGCTTTCAGCTGATATCAGGGGAAAAGGGAAAGTGCCAATGCAGGCACCAAATTCCCCATAAGGACGCCCATGACAAATGCATTTTCTGCTTAGGCAGACTGCAACATGGAAGAGAAGGGCATCTATGTTTACGGTAAGATTTTACACAACTATTCTTTCCCCAGCCAGAGTGTGAGTTTTCTGTACTGCTCATTCTTCAGTTAGAGCAAGATCCCGATCACCCCATTCATTCCCCTCTGAGGTGAGAGTCAAGGCAGGAGGGTGGGATAACCTGCTGTAGTTGTACTAGGTTCTCCTACCTGGCATGATCTCTCACTTCAGTAGCTGCACATGGGCTGCTGCCTACTGGTTTACATGCACCATGTAGCCTTCATGACCCAATCCCAACTGTCTTGCAAGACCCGAGTTTGTCAAGTGCAATCAGCAGTGCAGTGGTTTGTCCCCCCCCCCCCCCAGGATGGGCAAGGCAGTCTTGACTGCCTGCACTTATCCCACAGCCACTCTGACCTTTCAGTAGCCCAGGATATATGTTTAAACATTTCTTGTAAGCAGCATTTTCATACCACTAAACAGAAGTTGAGGAGGAGTTATGGGGGGTCAAAACTCTTCTTAAGAAACGTAACATAGAAGTCCTGTATTTATAACTTGTTTTATAGAAGCTGCAGTAGCCTGAAATGTAAAAATATTGTCAGATCTGTCAAAAGCATGGAAATAAAACGTATGTGCAGAGGCAGAAAATGGTAATTAGAAACAAAAAATAAGCTTCAGTTGGTGTAGCAGACTTGGGGGGATGTTTTTGGTGACTTGTAGGAATACCAACAAACTGGTTCCAGAATCCTTGTACTTGATCTTGTTGGGGGCAAAACAGACTACATATTGCTCATGTCAGAACTTGGGGTGTTATGCAGCATGGACTGCAGTACTGCATAATGCAACAGATAGAGTGCATTGAAGGTAGTGAACTCCCAGCTGAGGCATGGAACAGACAAACGAGGTGTTGTGTAACTGAAACGTTTCATAGAAAGTGGAGTGGGGAGCGAGGGAGATGGGTGTGGATATAATACAGGGTTTGGAGTTTCAAATACAGATATGGAGGGTAATGGTTCGAAATGTTGGGACCCACTCTGAAACACTGAGTGGCAGAAAAAACGTATATACAAAGTCTGAGGTGGCTATTTCTCAGAAAATCTCCTTTTCTCCATAGTATGGTTATCTGAGTTGGTATGTATAAGTTTGGGAGGGGGGCTTTCACCCCACATATCAGGAGAATGCAGGGGGCTTGCAAACCCCCTTGCAAAAAAAAAGTTTGGAGAACAGTATTTGAGATTTGCTCTTCTCCTGTAGTTTTTTTTTTTTTTTTTTCTCCAGCTTGTCAGGACTTGACAAACCATTATGGAGATTTTTCTTTAATGACTTTTGCCTGGAAATTTCAGAATAGAATTATTATTTTTTTTTGGGGGGGGGGGGGGTATTAACAGCAAGTAATCTGATGCTGATCTTTCTGATGTTGTGGGTTTGATTTCATCTTCACTGGGGTTTCTGTGGGACTTGGAACAAGTTATTTAACCAGACAGTCCAGTTATGCTGTTGAATTTAATTAATTGTTTGAGAAAAGACTTGAAGGATGAATATTCTAACATTGATGCTAAAATCTGCACAATTTTCAGCAGCTCTGAGTACATACAGGGCAGAAAGATGGAACAAGCCAGATGGTTAAGCAACTACCAAAGAGGGAAAGTGACTCTTTCAGATAGCATTGTACATGACATTTCCCACAATATGTCCAGGAGAGTATGGAGGATGTCAGGAGTGAGGAATGACAGATTGGGGGAGGGATTATCATTCCTAATAAACTTGGTCAATCAGTCAAGTGCCTGAATATGGGATCCAAAAATAAGGAAGTGTTGAAGTTACTTCCATAGTATTTGAAGTTGTATACCTGTGCAAGGTTTCATTTCTTTAGGTGAGAATATGATGATGGGCAATTCTGCAAGAAGACAAACGCACTTCTGACCATGATGGAGTCCTTGCCAGGACAAATGCAGATATTAACATTGCTCAGACACTTGAGTTAGAAGGTTCATATTGATACTAAACATATGTGATGTGTAATTTATTGACATGTATGAGTATGTGACTGAGTCAACCTTAACAGCAGTGACAGTGAAGAGGGATGAGAGCCTGGCTCCAAAGCTGTTGCCTTGGTTCATTGCCGCAGTCTTCCTGAAGCAACAAAAACAGTAGCAGAGTTCAAGGTGTGTAGGACAGAATATAAGGCAGATGTCCTGACTGAGATCAGTGTTGTAGTAGTACAAATCATCCAAACTGGTTATCACTGCTGATGTGTGGCTGGAGTACCAAAACTTAACCTTCCCTGGGTCATGTGTCTAACATTTCACCTCAGCTGATACATGTAGGGGTATATAGGTGGATGTACAAGCATGGATCCCGAGACTGTGTCACTTCCAGCCCAAACATAGACCACCTATCTGTCAGACTGTCTTTTCATTGGTATAGTAGCTTCTTAAGAGATAAGTACCCCATTGGTGAACCTTCATTTTCTTACCTAATTTTTTTGTTTTGCAATATAGGAGGGGTAAGTGTGTGTGTGGTAGGCAAATCCCATAAAAAAGATCTTCATAACCAATGTCTCTTCTGCCTAGGAACAGAACATGATTACAAGATTTTTTCCATTTGCCAATCCTTTATGCCAAAAACTTTGCGATCCCACCTGTCTTCACTCAGTACTATTTTGGAGACCCAGTGTCTGAAGCTTTTGGCTCACTCCAAGATGATGAGTCCCACTTCCCCAGTTCTACTTCCATCAAGCAAGAAAGAACTCTAAAGGCCCAGGCTGGATACTCAGTCTTCCCACTTTGATTTCAATGCACCCACTGTGGTTCTAGAGCCCACAATATGCCCAGCCCCACCTCTGATGCCACATACCACAACGGTATGGCATCAATGGGTCTTAAACTGAGGAACCACACCTACAGAGTAAGGGGAACCATGGATAATCATTTCTGAGGGAACGGGAGTAACCAGCGTAGATCCTAGTCAGGGAAGCAATCCCAGGTAAGTTCATTGTGCTATGTCAGGGATCTGAACCATCTCACCTCAGTAGGTGGATGTCACACAAAAGAAGAAATGACACACACACTAAGCATCTCTTCTCCCCCACCATCTAGGGAGAATGAATGGATGGACTTTTCTAAAGGCCTGCCCAAGGCTATAATGGCCCTGAAACCACCACCTTTTTCTGCCCACCCCGTCCTACAGCTGAAAAACGTATTGTGGATTCATCTTTCTCTGAAGATGAGGCTTCTAATTCTGACCATTATTTGGCTTACTCCTCTCAAATCCATTCCTCTGGCCAAATTCCTTAGACATCACTCCCCTGACTGTCCTGTTGAAGATGCTAAATATGGGGAGACAGTTATAAATATGATGAAACAGTTTTGTTGTCTAGACAGATTAGAGGTTCAGGAAAGGTATCACAATTTCTTGGAAAGGGCACCCCTGCCCCCCAGTGCTGGAGGCCTTCTTGGATGCTTTCCAGTCTCCCTCTTCTACCCCTGATGTGCAGCCTCCTGATCCCTAAAGACCAGACAGATTTTACAAAGTTGCAGATGAACTTAAGTTATTCCATAAGAATCCTGTGGCAGACCTTCTGCAGTTGCTGTCTCTTCTGATAAACCTTCTAAACTTCTTCCCAATGCCAGTGCCCTACCTTCAAAGATGGTAGGGCCATGGATAGGTGGGGGGAAATGTTAATACCTTTTCTGCTTTGGCATTCAGGTCTATTAATTACCAACCCAGATGACAAACTATCTGTTGTTCATACTCAACTCCTTAAACAAGGTAGTGGTGGATTCACAGGGATCAGAGTCCAAACAACAAATTTCTACAGTTTTCCCTTCTCTGTGGGAGTAGTTTCCTCAATTGTAAGGCCCACTGACACCATACCAGTGTCAGGCTATGGGGGTAGCCAGACAGAGTAAAATGTAGTTATGATGCCGTGGAGGTCTGTACCTGAGCAGCTGCATCTGGCTGTCATTTGCAGGTATGCATGGTTGCATAGTCACCCCATGCCAGAAGACTTCAAAGCCAAGCTTTTTGATTTGCTTTCAGATGTCAACCTTGTGTTTGGTCCACAAGCAGCCAGCTTATGTAAAGTTGTACAAGAACAAGGCAAAAACAATGGAAGACTACAGACAGATTCTGCTATCCTCCATGCCTTGATACCAGAGGAATTACACTTCTGTTAAAAGGCACACCAGACCTATTCCAAATGATAGGAAGACGCCCAGAAAGACGGATCCCACATCTGTGAGGCCTCCCTTCAGGAAAAATCACCATGACTATCTACAAATTATCGCCACCCCATGGTCTTGCCCTGACCCTGTCCAAAAAGGCTTGTCAGTCAGTCTCATGCCTGAAGATCACTTCAGACCCACTGCGTGCTATTTGTCATAAGAAAAGGTTATGCCATGTAGTGGAAAGAATTCCCCCCTCTGACTGCTGTTCTCGTCCCTCTCCACAACCAAGTCCATCTGTTACCACCCATACTTCAAGAATTGCAGGAAAAGTGCACTGTAGAACTAGTGCCCGTGATGTTTGTAGGAAGGGATTTTTTACTCCAGACCCTTCTTAGTTCCAAGAAGATGGGTATTGGAGACCCATATCAGATATATCTGTGCTAAACACTTTCATAAAAGAGCCAACCTTCAAAATTCTCTCCCACCACACACTGATGCCTTTAGTCCTTAATAGGCATATCTAGTCTCTCTGGGTCTAAAGAATGCCAATTTCCTTCTACCCATTCACCCCTCCTGCAGAAGATTCCTCAGGTTTTGTACTGGCTCACCTCCATGTCAGTTTATTGCTTGGGCCGTTTGAGCTTTCCACAGCCATGTTTCCAAAAAGTGCCTTGCGCCAGTGATTGCCTTCTGCCAAATTAAAGGAATTCGGATTTTCCCCTACTTAATCCAGTCTCTCTCACCACAAATCCTGCTGCAACATCTCCATTTCGTCCTCAATGTTTTCTGGGCTGCAGGTTGGACACAAGGAGAGTGCAGGCCTACTTGTCTCAGGAAAGTGCAAAACCTTGCAGCTTACTTTTCACAGCCTTTTTCCCCCTTGACTAATGCTCAGCCAGGGAAATCCTAAGAGCTCAAGGATACGTAGCAGCAACTGTCCCAGTGCTCCCCCTAACCAGCTTGTATAAGAGGAAAATTCAGTGGTACCTGAAAACAGTATAGGCCAGAACTCTCACCTTCTAGACACAGTGATTCCTCTCATAACTCCTCTCAGAAAGGAGCTGTCATGGTGGGTATAGCAGGTGAAATGCAACCCGGGCTTCCCTTCATCCCACCAGCCCCAGTTGAGATGTACATAGATTCCTTGAATGAGGCTTGGGGGGGGGGCTCTACAGGCACCTAGATAGTATAGGGACAGATGGCAGCCCAAACTCAAAAAAGAGTGCATCAACCCAGAAGGGATGAAGGTGGTCATCCAAGCTTTTAGGATTTTCTCTCCTGTCAACCAAGTCATCTTTGAATATTCACAGACATGCATACCAACTGTGCAGACTAGCACAGATGACTTGGGACCTTGCCACCCAGGATAGCATGTCCCTGCTTGCCATATACATCCCATCTCAGGACAGTATACTGGCAGGACTTGAAGGATAAATGGACCCTGAACAGACCAGTTTTTCTGGACATCCTTCACTGTTGGACACCTCAGATTTGTTTGCCTCAGCGAACAGCAAACTACCAAACCTCTTTTGCACCAGAAACCCTTGCCCCTTGGTATGGAGGACAAGATGGTGCTTTCTTTCAGTGGACAGGGAAGTTTCTCTATGCCTCCCCCCTTGCTACCCCTTTTTCAAAGGGTTCTTCTAAAGATCCAAGAAATAAAAATAAAACTATTAGTGGGTCCCTTTTGGCCAAGATAGTATTTGGTTCCCTCTTCTTTGTCATCTAGCCAAGGACAAAACACTGCATGCCATCATACATGGCAGATTTCCTCACACAGCAAAAAGGATCACTGCCTCATCCCAACTTGAACCTAAGCCTATGGATGACAGGGTTTTGATTCCTTGCAGACACCAGTTTTTGAAGATGTATTTAGGGTTTTCCAAGAAACAAAGAAGACCCCCACTACTCAAAAGTCCTACATAGCCTAATGGAAGCAATTTTTATCTGGTGCCATAGAAATAACTGGGACTCGCAACAAATTGGCGGTACCTTCCATCCTAAACTATTTGCATGAGCTCATGGATGCAAGTCTTGCTTAGTCTTCCATCAAAGACCACCTGTTGTCCATCTCTGCCCGTCTACCCCTCAGTCCACCTGGTATGTCCAGACCTGAGGTCAAACAATTTCTTAAATGGGTTCTGCATCTTAGACCACCATGGAAGCCTTTATCCCACTCCTTGGGACCTCAACCTCGTGCTGGATAAGCAAACTCTACCTCCTTTTAAACAGCATCCTCTGTGAATCGACAGTCTTCAAGGAAATTGTACCTGCCCAATGTGTTCCTGAGGGCACATATCCCTTCACTCTTGCTTCTACCTCTGTGGCTGCACCATTGGGAAGGCTGCTATTTGAACCTGCCACTTGGGTTGCATTCAGGGCTGTATCCCTCTGTACTGTACAACCAGGTTGTCCACATTTCTTTTGGCACTCATTTAATTTACATCAGAGGAAAAATAATCTCCTAGCTATTTTGTTTACCATAGTTATTTCTGTTTAAAAATATTGCTGTTATGTTGTCCTATCTCACCTTCATTCTTAAGGGTTCGGAGCCGATCCTCACTCGGCCGAATACTTAGCTGAAGATCTCAAACTTGGCTCCTGGCAAGAAGGTATCCCACAATGCAGTGGTGCAATTCCCCAGATTTTGTTTGCCGCTTTACGAGGTTGGATGCGCTCATCTTGGCCGTGGCTAAGTTGCGAAACATTTTCTTATCAAAACCAAATAATTTTGCTAATATATAGTTCTTTCACCAGTATATTGTATTCATTGGCTTCTCTTTGCTGTTTTTACCTCAATAGCAATAAATGTTTCCTCAGGCATGGCTTTTGCCATTGCTTCATAGGCCTTGGTATCCCTGTAGTGGTAGTTATTTGTTTGTTGTAGTTTGTGTCTATAGCTCGTTTAAATTAGAGAGTTATACGCCCATTTTAGTTAGAGGGTTTGTCCTGACTAATAGTTTGTGTTTGAAAATCAGAGCCGTTTAAGTTAGAGGTTCTAATTTTCTTCCCTAGTTTTTCTTACTGGCATTGTTTTGGTAGCATAAGTCTTTAAATATTATCCTGTTAGATATAGCTTCCTTTGTTGGAATTAGTATGTCTAAACAGAAAGAAAGAGAACATAAGCCTTCAGGTTTCAAAAAATGTCAGAAATGCTCGCAAAAGATGTCTATCACTGCTGGACATAATGTTTGTGTATATTGTCTTGGTGCTATCCATCTCCAGGAGGACTGCACCTTCTGTCATTCGTTTAGTGCCAGAGTTCTTCAGGAGAGAAGAAACAAGTTGATTCTTAAAGGGCTTTTAAAACCCTCCTTTGAAGAGGCCATTCATAGCTCTTCCTCTTCTCCTTCAAAAAAAGGTAAATCACATAAAAGACCATCTCAATCTGCATCGGCTCATTCGGAGCCACCAGTTAAACTGCCTACAATGTCTAAGGCCACTACTGCCTCAGCTCCACAGTCTTCGGAGCATTCGGAAGTCCTTATGGTTGACAGGCCTGGTTCTTCGGCTCCAAAGCCCTTTGGAGCCACAAGATACCTCTACTCAGAGCCGGTCCATTGAAATTTCCCTGGTTTCTCCGACCTTGAGATCGTCTATCCTCCATAGGTCTCTATCTCCTTCATTATCTTCCAGGTCTACAAGAAGCTTATCTGATGAGGACATGGAACGGGTGGTGCATAGACTCCTTAAGTTGCCAGCGCTGACCAAATTGTTCTCTGTTCCAATCCATTTGGTTTCGGAGCCTACTGTGCCCACTATTGTTCCTCCTCTGAGCCAAGCTGGTCCTTCAGAGCCGGAGTGCTTGGTGCTGTCTTCTGTGGATTCGTCGGTTCTGGAACTCCCTTTGGTGTCCACGGAGCTGACCTCTGCAATGACTCTCTGCACTGTCTGGTGAGTCTGGGAGCCAGGATTCTCTGCCCCGATTTCGACCCCTTGGAGCATTGGCTCTGGGTTAGCTTGGCTCCTACATCACCCTCGGGTCTGATCTCTTTGGCTCTGTTGCCTCCCTCTGTCTCCTCAGAGCCGGAGGGGTCTTTGGAGCTGGCAGGATCCACCTTTGAGCCGATGAGTACTATGTTGTCTTCCCATTCAACACCACAGAGGATTACCAGTACTCTTCCCCCCAAGGCACCGGCTACTGTCTCAGCACCACCCATTCCTCAAGACAGCAGAGACCCAAAGCCTCAGAATCCCCCTTTGGGTGAACCCCTCTCATCCGAGGCCTCCCCAGAATATCCTTCTGAGGAACCACTTCAGAAGAGAACCTGCAAGAGGAAGCATGTTGACTCCCCAGATGAGTCCGTTACTTCAGACACTGACCTCGATGAGTCGGAAGGGTCCCCAAAGTCGTCCTCTGATATCTCATTCTCAGATATTCTGGAAATCCTTAAGCAAAGAGGTGGCTGGCAGACCACAATCCCTTCTGATGAGGAGTCAGTGTACCTGAAGGCTTTTGGGTCTCGACCTTAAGCCTCCTGGTTGTCCTCGCCTTTCGATGAACTAATGGATCTGGTTGGTGGAAAGGTGTGGGAGTCACCTGACGCTTTGGAACTGGTCCCTCAGAGGCCGAACAAGTTTTTGTCAGCTCCTCTGGGTAAAGAATTCTTAAAGGGAATACCTGTAGATGCTATGGTGGTGGCAACAGCCACCAAAAAGGAACTTGCAGAGATTTTCTCGTCTGTTCATCTTCCGAATAAAGATTCGAGAACGATGGAAAGATACGGGAAGCGTATCTTTTCTTCAGTGACTTTTTCTTTGTGATCGCTGAATTACTTATCCCATTTTACGAGGCTACAAAGAGATCTGAAAGAGCTAGGAGATAGTCTACAAGGTTCAGTAGCTGTGGGGTGAATGCGAAGATCTCCTCCCAGCTGTCCACCTTAAATTCTGTTGTTAACTCCTCCATGAGGCTTATATTTTATGCAGCAGATGGAGTGAGCAGGGCAGCAGGTTCCGGAGTTTCCCTTAGGAGACTCTCCTGGATGCGCTTGTGTAATTTTGCAGAGCCCTTCAAGTCTACCTTTACTAATGCACCCTTTGATGGTTCCTCACTCTTTGGACCTGAAGTAAAAGACACTAACCCGATAGGAAGGAAAAACTCTCTCTGCCATTGGAGTACGTTTTCCATACCTTCAAGACCTTATCCCAAAGGTCAGAAGGGCAGAAAGATGTGGTTCAAAAGATCCCTGAGATTTTTCCAGGACGCATGGGCTGATACCTTCCCCAGAGGCAGAGGGGGAAGTAATGATGGTAGATGCCGCCCCAGAGGCGGGGGGGGGGTCTGCAAAACAAAGGTGACCATGATTCCTTTTGCGGATGGCCTTATCAGCGCTCTTGAAAGGAGGCCCGGCTGCTCTACTCTGGAGGCAGTCGGGGGATGTTTGTCGATGTACCCAGAAGCCTGGCTAAATATCACCAATGACAGATGGGTACTAAACATAATATCCAGAGGGTATGCCATCCCCTTTTGCTTACCTGTCCCGAAGACCAAAACACTCCCAGATGTTCCTCCCAATGTAAGGGAACAAGCAACTATAGAGGTTCAAATGTTGCTCCAAAAAAGTCATCCAAGAAGTCCCCACAGACCAAATAGGATTCGGAACTTACTCAAGATTCTTTAGTGCCAAAAAGGACAGGGGACTGGGGGCCCATATTGGACCTAAGCAAGTTAAACAAATCCGTCAAAAAGTCAAAGTTCCGAATGGGTGACACCAGTCTATTCTTCCCTTTTTAGGGAAAGACAATTGGATGTGCTCTATAGACCTTCATGATGCTTACTACCACATAAAAATGGGCAGGACATCGAGAAGGTACTTAAGCTTCCTGCTGGGAGCCAGCCATCATCAGTTCAGAGCTCTGCCCTTTGGTCACACTACAGCCCCCAGAGTTTTCACCAAATGTATGGCAGTAGTCATGGCTCACCTGAGACGTGTAGGATTCTGTGCGTTTCCCTATCTAGATGACTGGCTCCTGTCTGCCACCACCAATCATCTACTCCTACAAGCCAGGGTTCTAACACTGGACATCTGCAACCAATTGGGCATTACAGTAAATTTGCAAAAATCTGCCTTGTTGCCCTCTCAACTTATTACATTCATAGGTGCAGATCTAGACACTTCATTGATGATAGCACATCTTCCAGCAGAAAGGGTCGTAGCTCTCAGGCATTCCTTCCCATGGACAAAAGTGAAAGCAAACGTAATTCTTCGCTTATTAGGAACAATGGCCTCCACAATTACTCTAGTTCCTCTTGCCAGAATGCACATGAGAATACTTCAGTGGCTGCTATTCTCCCAATGGTCTCTTCAAGAACTTCCAATGTCTCATCTGATCAGGATAATGGAATCTTGCAAGAACGACTTGAGATGGTGGATGCATTCCACTCATGTGACAATAGGCAGACCCTTTGTTCCACCTCAACCAATAGCTACAGTGACCACGGATGCTTCCCAGACAGGGGTGGGCATTGTCTGGGAAGAACAGTCCAAGGTACATGGCAAGATCACAAGGGTCACCTGCATATAAATGTTCTAGAGATGAGAACAGTGCTTCTTGCTTTGGACTTTCTCCTTTTAGGGACTATTGCGATCCAATCAGAGGGAAACCAGATCCTACCCCCTGTGTCAAGAAGCTGTAAGAGTTTGGCAATGGGCAATTTCTTCCCACCGCTTTCTAATCGCAACGCACATTCTGGGGAAGTCCAACATGATAGCGGACAAGCTGAGCAGAGCAATTCTAATGCATCATGAGTGGTCTTTCAATCGCAATGTAGTGGAAATGATTTTCCAAACATGGGGACAGCCTTGCTTTGACCCCTTTGCCACTCCCATTAATACCAAATGCCGCAACTACTTTACCCTAGTTCCCCCTCCGTGGGAGACACCGAGAGATGCTCTGGCTCACGATTGGCCCTCAGGACTTTTATATGCTTTCCCACCTGTTCCTGTCATACCCAGAGTAATCCAGAAAGCTGAAAGTTTGGGAAGCAGAATAATTCTCATTGCCCCTTACTGGCCTCGTCATGTTGGGGTCCCCTTCCTGTGGCCCCACATTCAGGAGAAGCCTTGGATCCAGGACCCAGTACCAGATCTGCTGACTCGTATGTCGGGGAAGCTTCATCGTCTCTCCACACCCTAAAATTGACAGCTTGGCTGCTCCACTTCCCAGTTTAGTCAGGCTTCACAATTTCATTCCTACTGTAAAACATATTTTAAAGTCCTCCCATAAAGCTTCTACTAGAAAGCTTTATTCTAGTAAATGGAAGAGGTTTTCCCTGTGGTCTCAAGATAAGAACATTGACCCTTTCTCTGCACCTATTCACTCTATTTTGGAATTTCTGGCAGATCTGTACCAACAAGGCTCAGTGGCAGCTACCATCAAAGTTCAACTTGCTGCAATTTCAAATTTTCATATTGGCGATACTTCTAACTTAATGTCCCACAGGTTGTGTAGAGCCTTCTTAAAAGGTGCTTCTTTACTAAGACCTCCCTTTAAGGAGCCCCTTTCTCCCTGGGATCTAAATTTTGTCTTGTCCCATCTCACTGTACCTCCCTTTGAGCCTTCTTCATCTTCAGACCTTAAGTTCCTTTCATGGAAAACCTTATTTCTAGTGGCTATAACTTCTGCTAGAAGGGTGTCAGAACTACAAGCTCTTTCTGTTAAACCTCCATATTTGATTTTTCATAAGGATAGGGTATGCTTACGCACTAACCGTTCTTTTTACCTAAAGTTGCTTCTCCAAACAATATAAACCAATCCATAGAACTCACAGTATGTTTTCCTCAACATAGCAACAAGGCAGAGTACAAATTACACCAACTGGACATGCACAGACGACTCAGATTCTATTTACATAGAACCAAAGACTTCAGAAAATCTGACCAATTACTTGTATCCTTTTCTGATGCAAAGAAAGGATCATCGGTTTAAAACACTTTTTCTAATTGGCTTTCAAATTGTATTACCTTTATCTATAAATCTAATAACAAGGCTCTACCTTTCAAAGTGAAGGCTCATTCCACTAGAGCATTGACTACGTCATCTGCTTTCCAAACCAGAATTCCTATAGATAATTGTGCAGCAGCTACGTGGTCTACTCCACATACTTTTATTACTCATTACAAAGTGGATTTGGCCTCCAGGGACAGGGGATCCTTTGATTCCAAGGTGCTGAAAGGTATACTACTGTGAGCCACCCAGGATAAAGGTGCTAGGGATGCTGTCCCATCATTGTAAGAATGAAGGCAAGATAGGACAAAACATAAAGAATATATACTCACCATAATGTTCCATGTTTGTTATCCATCTCGCCATTCATTCTTGTGAACCCTCCCTCCTTCCCCCTGCCAAAGACTTCTTGTGGACCTGGTAGATTTACTTTACCTGAGGGGCTCTTTGTCTCAGCTTGTTTCCCCTTCCAGTATGCTTGGTATGGACTTGCATATTGTTTATATGTATATGTGTGTAAATATGTATATAGTGTACATATTGCTCAGTATTAGCAGCAAACAAGATCTGGGGAATTGCACCAATGCATTGTGGGATACCTTCTTGCCATGAGCCACATTTGAGATCTTCAGCTAAGTATTCGGCTGAGTTGGAGCCGAGGATCGGCTCCAAACCCATCAGTGTAAGAATGAACTGCGAGATGGACAACAAACATGGAACGTTATGGTGAGTACACTTCTTTTTTTGCTTTAATTTCATTATATTATTAAATCAACCCCCTTGCTATACATTTTTCAAGCTAAAGTTCAGGTCAAGTCAGTCCTTTTTTGCAGCATATTGCTTGATTTTTCCTTTAGACGCCAATGTTTCTCTGCTGTATGTCATCACTTTCTCTATTTATCTTATATTTACTTGCTCTGCAGTTTCCTTGTGTGTGTTGCTTGGCTTTGTTCAGAAAAAAAAAAATTGGAAGGTTTATTGCTATTTGGTGTTTAGCTGTTTCTTTTCTCTCCTCTGTCAGTTGTTTTGGTGTCTTTGTTGGTTGACTTTTTTTTTTTTGCTACTTTTTCAGTTTTGCTACAGTTTGCATGGGTTTAGTGTTCAGGTAGCTCAGTAGGTATGGATAGTGATGTATTCCAAAAATTAATTAAGTGTGGACTAAAGTTCCTTCTCAGCATAGACCTATCTTATTTGTTTATTCTTTGGATGAAACACTTTAAAGAGAAATGTAATATTGGTGCCTCTTTTGATCGCCAAACTAAAAGGGATTGAAAAATCAAGTTAATTTTGCAGAGATTGAATTGTCCACTCTCACAGATGTTCCGACTTTCACCCTAGCCTCAAATTTGACCCCTGGGATTGATCTCAAGTACATAATTTCTCATAGCATAAGGCTAATCAGGACAAGGCTAGAAAGAGAATAAACCTAAAATAGGTTCATAGGTAGGTACTAGGCTATCGGCCCTAGGGACTATACAAGCCTAGCCAAAAAGGTACCCTGGCTTTAGCCACCCAAGAAAATTATTTTCCTGTGCCCCTGTTGAGCAGAGCCACAGAGGTGATCCCTGGGGTGAATTTCCTATTTCCCACCCAATCATCAAGATTTTTCTTGAAGAGTAATGAGGAGCTTTGTTTGATATAGATAGGTAGTTTGTTCCAGAGTATGGGAAGTCTCTGGGACAGGAATCTATCCCTCCAGCATGTTCTGTTTGTTGTGGTGACCAGGTTTAGGTCCCTAGAGTTTATAGCTTGAAGGAATTGGGATTTCTTTAAGTGGAGCATGTCCAACAGCTCTGGGTTTGACATAGCTTTGTAGGTTAGGCAGAGATTGCCTCAGAGTAGGCAATATGCAATGGAGTAAAGCTGGAGTTTTTTGAGCCGGTCTGCGTAGGGCATCTGTTTGAGACCGGTAATCCTCTTTGTGAGGTATTTCTGTGGCCTTTCCAGTTGTTGATGTTTTGTGAGGTACGTACCAAAAGGGGCGTTGTACTCTATAATCGGTCTAATGAGTGACGAATAGAGGGGAACAATGACCTCTTTTTTTTTTTTCCTGGATGAGAAATCTTTTGTGATGGTGTACCATGTAGAAGGATTTCCTGACTACTGTGGTGATGTAATTATCAAAGGCGATACTACTGTCCACCTCTTGTCCCAAGGTCTCATCACACTTTCGGTGTTAAGTAGACTACCACCTACGTGGTAGCTCATGGGTACAGAGTTTTTACCAAAGGGGGATGACCATGCACTTTTTGTCGTTGAGCTTGAGGCTATGGCTTTGACACCAGGCATCTGTCTCAGTGAGGTCCTTTTGTAGGATGTCCACATCGTTAGGAGTTTCAGTTATGGCTCCTAGTTTGCAGTCGTCTGTGAGCTTCATTAGCCAAAGAACTTCTGTGTTAGCCTGTACTTCAGAAAAGTAGATACCAAACTGGAGAGGACCCAGGAATGAACCCGGTAGTACTGCACTTGTCACTGGTCTGAAGTTGGATTTGGAGTCTGCTACTTTCACAGTGTGGGTTCTGTTAGTGAGCCATTTGTTAACCCATCTTGTGACACAGGGATTTATACCTAGTTTAGTGAGTTTATCTATAATTTCAGAGTGGGGGATGGTGTCAAAAGCCTTGGTGAGATCTAGATAGGCTCTGTGAACCACCTTACCCTTGTCTACGGCTTTGGTGACTGCTTCAAAGAAGTCTATCAGGTTTAGGAGACATGATCTGCCTTTTACAAACCCGAACTGGATTGGGGTCCAGAGTTTGTAGATTACAAATGTCTTTCTTTATAAGTAAGATGTTCTTCATCTCACATTGCTGCAGTCCTTACACTTGGGTAGTCCGCTGTCCTCGGTCGGCCCGAATATCAAAGTATAAGGCTGACGTCGGTCAAGGCGCATTAGACTGACATCAGGACGTCAGGGTACAAATGCGCATGACCGACGTCATATCCTCAGTCTTTTTTGCCGCGTGGTCCGATGCAGAAGCAGCATTGCAAGTGCCATTCGGCGTTCTGAAATTTTTCGAATTCGGAGTTTCAGACCGAGTCAAAGTTGGCTAAGTACCCCGTTGGGGAATATTTCAGTTTTTTCTTGCCTCAGTGGTATACCGGATGTCAGAAAAAGTGAATAACTGTATTTCTTGTGGGAAACAGATACCGCATAGAGATTATCATACTTTGTGTATTCCTTGTTTAGGGCCTGAGCACGACGTTGTTGGGTGTCGCTTTTGTGCTAGATTCAATAAGCGCACTATTAAGAGAAGGTTAGATTGTGCCAGGTTAGTCTTCGGGAAGCGGTGCAATTATAATATGCCGTCGGATGCTCCGGCGTCCGCTTCTTCGAAGAAGCGCAAGGATAAGGCAGCTAAGCCCAGGTTAGACGAGTCGTCTGTACCGGACGCCGGTTCTTTGGAGGTGTCGGTGGAGCCGGTGGTTCCACCGGAGGTTTCTCTGGAGTCCCAGGGGGAGACCTTGTTATTGCAGGATGTGGCCTCTCAGGAGGCAGGTCAGGCTGAAGGGGCTTCTCAGGTTACTGTACTCCCCTCCCTTCCTAGGGTGGTTAGGCCTTCTCCTTCTGTTTCCAAGGCTTCTCCCAGAGGCAGGCCAGGTTTAGCTTCAGTTGGTGTCACTCCTAGTTCTTCAGGATCTGTGCCCAAGAAGCATATGCTTAAAATGGCAGAAGATTTGATTACCTTGATTAGGGGTTCTTTGCCCCCTCCTGATAAGAGGCCTAGGGTGGAACCTGAGTTGGGGAGTTTTGAGCAGGCTTCAGATGTTTCAGAGTCTTCGGCTGAAGACTTGCAGGAGTATTCTCCGTATTCTGATTCTGATGTGGATGATTCTACTCCTTCTGCTTCTCCTCCTGAGGATTTTTCTTTTTCAGAGACTCTTCATTCCATGAGGGAGCATTTTAAGTGGGAAGGTCAGGACTTCTCTGATTCCAGGAAAAGGCTTAGGGAATTTTTGTTTTTACCCCAGCATAGGCCTTTGGCTATACCTCCTGTTCTGGATGTTGTGGAGGATGTGTTTGCAGAGGCTTCTCTTAATCCTGATTCTTTGCCTCCTGCTCCTGTTAAGCCGGATAGGTATTATAGGGTGCCTGAGGCTCATAAGTATCTTTTTAAGAGTCCTAGGGCGGACCCAGAAACTGTTAGTCAGGGGCCTAAGGGTGTTAAGGCTTCTGTTGTTAAAAATCCGGTTCCTCCAGATAAAGAGGGTAGGGCTTTGGATAGATGGGGAAAGAAAGTCTATACTTCTTCCACCCTAGCTATGAGGGCTCTGAATTGCCAGTTTCACATGTTGAAATACCAAAACTATCTACTGTCTCAATTGAAGTCTAAGGTAGATGCTCTGGTGGAAGGTATTGAGTGTAAAGAGTTACAAGATTTGGTACATGTCTCTGAACAAGTGGGTAAGCATTCTTTGCAATGTGGTTTTGATGCTGTACAGGCCTCGTCTAGGGTGGCTGCCACTGGATCAGTTCTTCGCAGGCACGCCTGGCTAAGGGATCAGAATTTATCTGACCATGTTAAGACGAGGATTTTAGATGCTCCTTTACAATCTGATGTGTTATTTGGTTCACCTGTTGAGGCAGTCTTAAAGAAAATGGAAGACAAGGCTAAGTCTATGCAGACTGTTAAAGATTTTTTGCAGGTTCAGCCTCCGAAGTTTAGCAGAAATTGGCCTACCAAGGGTTGGACGTATCCTTCTTATGATTCCCAGTCTAGGGGTAGGTCTAGACATGGTAGGGGCAGAGCTCAGGGCTCTTTCAGGCCTAGAACAGGGAGTTCTCCTGCACAGTCTTTGGGTGAGGGCAGGGGTCAGTCCTTTTGTAAGCAGACCCAATGACCTACCTTTTCAGCTGCCAGAGCCTTCTCGTCTGGCAGCACCTTTGGGAGGAAGGTTGGCACTTTTCAAGGAAAATTGGAGTTTAATTACCCAAGACAGATGGGTATTGGATATCATACACCAAGGTTACAGGTTTTATTTCCATACCTTGCCTCCTTTCAAAGGCATGCCGGACGTTCCTCCTCAGCAAAGAATAGAGGCTCACAAACAGATTTCTCTGCTGCTCCAAATAGGAGCCATACAACCGGTCCCTCTGTCAGAAGTGGGCCTAGGATTTTATTCTCGCCTGTTCCTAGTACCAAAGAAGGGGAACACGTGGAGACCAATTTTGGATTTATCTATCCTCAACACTTATCTGGACATTCCCAAGTTCAAAATGTTGACGTTACAACAGCTTTTACCTCTGCTGGGCAAAGATCACTGGATGGTGACTCTGGATCTCAAGGAGGCTTACCTTCATGTTCCTATCAGGCTAAGTTGCAGGAAGTATCTACGTTTTCGGGCTGGGACTTCTCATTATCAGTTCTCTGCATTGCCCTTTGGCTTATCTACTGCGCCCAGAGTGTTCACGAAGGTTCTGGCTCCAGTGATAGCTTTCTTCAGGCTAAGAGGAATACAGATCTATCCTTATTTGGACGATTGCCTGATTCTGGCTCAAGGAAAGGACGAACTTCTTCATCATCTACACTATGTGATAGCAGTGCTAAGATGCCTGGGGTATTCTGTGAACGAAATAAAGTCCAGTCTAGTACCCTCTCAGGACATGTGCTTTCTGGGTGTGAGACTGAATACAGCATCCCAGATGGCCTTTTGACCCCGGACAAACAAAAGAATCTTTCTCTTTACTTCCATCAATTGTCTCATCAGTCCAGGCTGACTGCAAGGACAGTCCTTCAAGCCTTGGGGTTCATGGCATCTTGTATTCTGGTGCTTCCCAATGCCAAACTGCATATGAGGAAGCTACAATGGTATCTCAAAATGTATGGACACAGCACTGCCAAGATATGGACACTGTCATTCAGATAATACCTTGCATTCAAAAGGAATTTTTGTGGTGGGCTCAGGAATGTCACCTAAACAAGGGACTCTCTGTGACCCGGCCAGAGGCGAGTCAGATTCTAACGACAGATGCCTCAGACAAAGCTTGGGGAGCTCATCTAAATGGAAAGTGGATACAAGACACGTGGCCTGCCAGACTTCTACATCTACATATCAACCTGAAGGAGATGTTAGCAGTCCAATTTGCATTAATAGCTTTCAAGGATTTACTTCTTCCAGGGCAGGTGTTGATTCTAACAGACAACACAACTGTCATGTGGTACATCAACTAGCAAGGGGGAACACATTCTTATCCTCTGTGCAGACAAGCAATGATTTTGTGGGAGACTGCTCTCAGTTTAAAGCTAAATCTACAGGCAAGGTTTCTGCCGGGAGCACAGAACTCCTTAGCAGATGTGTTGAGCAGACAAATTATGGATCCCCACGAGTGGAAATTGGATCCTCATGTATTTTAGAAATTGACAGTGTCATGGGGAACTCCAGACATAGATCTGTTCGCTTCTCCACTAAACTACCAGCTGCCAAAGTTTTGTACAAAAAGTTTTCATCCCACAGCTTGGAAAGTGGATGCTCTTTCATTCAATTGGAGCAATCTTCATGTGTATGCCTTTCCACCTCTGCCTCTCCTCCCAAAGGTACTTCTGAAGGTCAGACAGGACAGGCCAAAGATGATTTTAATAGCTCCAGATTGGCCTCGACAGCATTGGTACCCACTACTGAGAAGTCTGGCAGGAGCCTCCATGGCCTTTACCTTCGATTCCACACCTGCTGTCTCAGGAGAACAGTCATTTACTCAATGTCAAACTTCACTCTCTTCACCTGACAGCCTGGCATATTCTGTTTTAAACCCTGGAGGGTTTCAGCTTCCACAGCAAGTTTTGAATGTTATTTTGGAGGCCAGAAGGCCTAGTACAAGGAAAGTGTACGCAGATAAATGGAAGAGATTTTTATTTTGGAGTGCAGCAAAAGCATTTGATGTTTCTAAGCCTAATTTAAGTGTGGCTCTTCAATATCTTACTGAGTTACTGGACACAGGTTTGTCCTTCTCTTCTATTAAGATTCATGCTGCAGCAATTTCTGCTCACTATGATTGTGACCCACCATTGTTTTCTCATCCTTTGTTTAAGCAATTCCTTAGAGGGGCAAAGAATATAAGACCCCCACGGAGAGCTCCTACTCCTGCTTGGGATCTCAATTTTGTGTTGGAGAAACTCACTCTACAACCTTTTGAGCCTGCAGCTAGTGCTGAGTTGAAATATTTATCATGGAAGACTGCTTTTTTGTTGGCCATTACCTCTGCGAGAAGGGTTTCTGAATTACAGGCCCTTATGGCAGTTGAGCCTTTCTTAATTTTCCATAAGGATAGGGTATCTTTGGGTACTAATCCTTCCTTTATGCCTAAAGTGGTTTCTAGTGTGGCTTTAAACCAAACTATTCATTTGCCTACCTTTTATGCAAACCCCCAAAATAAAGGGGAAAAGATTTTGCACACTTTGGATATACACAGGCAGTTGCGATATTATTTGAGCAGAACTAAAGGGTTCAGGCAGTCTCAGCAGTTATTTGTTTCTTTTGCTTTGAGTTCTCAGGGCAAGCCTGTGTCAAAACAAACTATTTCTAAGTGGATTGGGTTGTGCATTTCTTTCTGTTATTCCCATCATGGCAAGGAGGTTCCAGCTGGGATTAGGCCTCATTCCACTAGGGCTACTGCCACTTCAACAGCTTTTTTAAGGGGGGTGGCAACTAAAGATATCTTGGAGGCAGCTACTTGGAGTTCAGTGCATACTTTCTCTAAGCATTATCACCTTCCACTTTACTCTAAATCTAGGGCTGGTTTTGCCACTGCTATTTTACAGGGCATTTTGACAGCTCCTGCTTCTTTATAGTTGTGCCATCCTCCCTTACCTCTGCTTTGGGATTCTACCCAAGTGTAAGGACTGCAGCAATGTGAGATGAAGAACATAGTACAGTTTTGTACCTACCATAAATGTAGATGTTCGAAGATCCACATTGCTGCAGTCCAATTTACCCTCCCTCCTTCCCCTCTGTAGTTAGAGGTGGTTGTGTGGGTTGGATTGTAAATATTGTGTATATTGTATATATTGTACATATTATTAGTGCTAGGGTGGTTGGTTGTTTGTTGTCTTTGTGTTTTGACCTTTCTTGTTAGGGTCTTCTGACATCTGGGGCAAGAAAAGACTGAGGATATGACGTTGGTCATGCGCATTTGTACCCTGACGTCCTGATGTCAGTCTAATGCGCCTTGACCGACGTCAGCCTTATACTTTGATATTCGGGCCGACCGAGGACAGCGGACTACCCAAGTGTAAGGACTGCAGCAATGTGGATCTTCGAACATCTACATTTATGGTAGGTACAAAACTGTACTTTTTCTCTGTTTAAAATATAGTGTTCATCTATATCTACCATTACCAATCCTACTGGTGTTTTTAGGGTTGCTTATAATTGTAGTCATCTCCTCCTAAACGTATGAGACCAGATGTGTCCTCAATGCTGAATTATGAAGTTGGATGAATTTTGCACTCCAGGTCACTGTCTACCAGATCATGAAGTCCTTTCCGTCACCATAGACATCCTCTTTGAGAAGGTGATCCAAGCTTTTCTGAAGGTTCAAAAGAAAATGCTTCTTGCCTTTTTCTATATTGTACTAGTGCAGATTGGCTTGCTCATCTCAGTTCTCATCATCATCCCCATTGTTGCACCAGTTTTAGTGAGTCTGATCATAAACCAAGAGACATAGTCATGAGTCTTGACAGGATTTATCAGTGGTGGTTGTGGTCTCCGTCTTGGAGCCACATCTCATTGGTTTTGATGCCTTCTTGGTCAATGATGCTGTTGTGTCAGTTGCTGATGCCATCAGTGTTGGGGGAGTGCCTGTGACACCTACCTTTGTGGTTGAGTGTCCTGCCTTCAGCTTCAGGGCACTCTCTCTCATACTTGGTTTTGATAAACTAGTTTTCCCAACTGTTCAGTGTTAGGGAGACAGTCAAGCTTGGTCCCTGTCTTAGGCTTTTGTCTTGGATAGTCAAGAATGGTACCCTCTGCCGAAAGTGTGGCATTGACATTGGTATCTACTTTAATGCAAATAGTTCATAAAATGTCCATTAGTTTGGTTCATACTAAACTAACTGCCCTTGTGGGGCCATTTTAAGCCTTGCCAATTACCCTATATGAAAATTAAAGCCCTGCAACTTGTGTTTGCAAGGTAAACACCTTAACCATTGTGCCAACCTCCCATCCCTAATGGGATGATGGTAAGACTCTGGAAATCTGGCCAGTCATGGGGTTTTGCATGGCATGAAGTCCCAAGGATTTGTATTGCAACACTGATTGACTCCAACATTTACTGTACACATATAGTAAGTGAGAGACAGCCATACTTTGCTATCCTTCCTGGTCCACACATCAGTCACTTCTGAGGTTAGGAGAGAAGCACTGCTCCAAAAAAATACACCTGGGATAACTGTTAGAGTCCCCCATCTTAGATGTTGACATTGGAAAAAAGTTTTATTCCTCACAATCCTCTCTAGATGATCCCAAATTTAAGGAAGTACTTGATATAGGTAGAGAGCATGATAGCCCACAGACCACTCATCTCTTTCAAACAGGATCTTGCAAGAAGCTTTCAGATGCCCCCAACTATCCTCCAAGGTGCACCCCTGTAGACTGGATAATTTTCCTGTGGTCTGCACCACATGAGAAGAGACCAGCATTGTGGCACCTGTTCCAAGGATGTCTGATACAGACTCTTATTGCTGTGGCAAGCCATGGAGAGGCTCCCTCTCCACATAGTCCTTCATCAGCATCATCCCAATTAATATTTCAGAGCAATGGACAGACAGAGGAATGCCTTTGTTCTCTTTGTCTTCCTCTGCATTTTCTTTGAGTGTAGTAAGCTCTCCCATATATGTTATGTTTCAGGGACCTGTCAGATCAGTTGTCCCAGTCCAGAGAAGAGTTGTATGATGGGAAACCTCATATTGATGTTAGTCTTCTCAGTAGTGGTGGGTGAGTGAGGGTGACTCCCTCCATTCCCCAGCTTGGCACAAGATTACAGAGGAGCCTTAGAGATAATTAGATGTGGAGGTTATCTCTCCATACTACAGCTGTACAGAAGATTAGAGGATGTGTGGCTCAAGCAAGTAATGCCTCAAAGATGCAGCATCCCCTTTCTTTCCCACTAGTCCTACCATGTTGCCAGGTGGTGAGTTGGATTCACTTCAGAAGCTCAAAATACTGAAATCTCGAATTTCAGTATCTCGAGCCCAAGAAGCGGAATCCACAAAACAACGAAAACTAAGAACCGCAAAATTTAAAACCTCGAATACCGGAAGTTTAGGATTTTGCAGTTGTACTACATGCACACACACCATCCACCACACAAACACACACTATCACTCTACTACATGAAAGCAGGGGGGCAAGACTCCCTACACCCCCCATGTGGGGGCTGTGCCCCCACACCCCCTACCTAAATATTCTCACTCCGAGGTCGCACTCCATACAAACACGCACACACTACCACCGCACAAGCTACTTTTCTCTTCGCGCACACACATCACAGCAACAAAACACCGACACACACCACAGCCCCTACCCAAACCCCTTAACACACACACACATACTTAACTGACTGCATAACCATAGCAGAACATTAGAAGCGCGAAATTCAAAACCTCCGGTTTTTGAGATTTTGAATTTCACGCTTCTAAACTTTCGCTATTATGTGGATTCGGCTTCTTGGGCTCGAAATACTGAAATTCGAGATTTCAGTATTTCGAGCTTCTGGACGGAACCCTGTGAGTCATCAACAATGACCTCATGACAGAAATGCAGATTTTAGTTCTTAGCACTACAAATTACGAAGAGTAAGCTCAAAAAGATTACAAACCAGCTGACACTGAACTTTGCCATAGAACTTAAAATACATTTTTTTGCAGGAGTGCAAGTTATCCTGCACCCCTTGACATGGGAGCTGTAGCCCCATACCCCTGTTTACACAGTAATCTTAGATTTAACATGTAGAACTTGCACATTTCTGTTCACGTGTGAAACATTTTTTCCAAGCCAGATGTCTTGCTGATATCAAAAACCTTACATGATGAGGATGGGAACTGGTGACATCTGCTAGCTCACCTGTTGGGGGGGGGGGGCTGGGGGATTAGGTGGTTGTGGCTGTCAGCATGGGTGACACCTTGTGGGAGAAAGAGGTGTTGCACCCTTAGAGTAAAGGCCTTTAGAGCATTCATAGCCAAACAGTGCTACTGCAGTAAGCCAGGAGATGTCATACAGGTGGAGTCATGCATCATTACCCACTGTAGGCAGCTGTAGTGAAGTTCTAGAAAACTTACGGGAGGGAGTTGATAGCTCTAGTGATGTGTAAGAGACTGTCCTGATAGACTAGCTTGCCTCCTGCTGTCTGACACTTTGCTTTTCATTGTGGGATTGTGCTGGGGAGTTAAAGGGATCTCCCTGTGGGAGCAGGTTGGCCTGGTTCCAATCCTGGTTTGAGTATGCTGGTGGACAACCTGGGGCAGGGAATTAATCTGTTGCATAGTTCCCTCCCTGTCCTGATGGGGAGGCCCAGCGCATAGCATCACAGATTGGGAATTGGTCAGCCTTCCCAGATGCCCAGCTTCTATCTTATGTTGGAGTAATGAATGGGGGGAATTGGGTGCAGATAGAGATATTGAATTAATCTACTTAACGGTCTGGGGAGGGCATCTCATGAGAAAAGAGGTGCAGAAACTCCTTGAAGAGAGTAATCTTGGATGTCCAGTTAAATTAACAAGGATTCTGATGTTACCCAAACGTTTTTAGTTGCAGTGAAAGTCAGGAACCTTAGACCCATCCTGGATTTTATCTGTTTACTGACTAGGTAAGCCCATTAGATAAGATTGGCCCTTTTTGAGGGTAACTCAGCAGTACTGTCTGGTTAAGGTACTTGCTGGGAGTTGAGCTGTAGGCAAATGGAGGTAGAAGGACTGAAACCCTTGTACCTTGGGCACAGAAAGCAGAACAGTAATCACTCAAAGCTTTAGTCATATGTATTGACCACTATAATTGTTTATTATATCTGGATAACTGGACTTGATTGCAAGTGGTCCTGATTTCAGACCTAGTTCAGGAGGAACAAAATCTAGATTTGTGATGTAATATACAGTATATGGTTAAACTTTGCACTTGTATGGATGGAGTTAAAGTACAGCATTCCAGTCTGATCAGCCAAAAATGCAGGATAAAACATTGTACAATATGCAGTTTTATGACCATATTTACATGATATAGGTTCATAAGTAGAAGTAATGCAAGTGTATCCAAAGGTTTGCAAAATTTAGGTAACATTGGGTTGTTTAAAGTATTTGGCCCTTTCTTGAATATATTCTAATTGTCTGAATTCTGCATATGAAAGGCATTTTCTAATGTCACTGGGAAGCACATTTCATAACTTGAGTCCTGATGGAGGTTATTTGTGGGCCTATATAGCACAGTTCAGTTCTTTGCATAGGCGCATAATAGTTATGGTGCACTTTTTATTGACAGTGTAGGAAATGAGTTGTAGACGGTTTGGATTAGAATAAGTAGAAAATAAGCATGTGAGATAATCATGCGAGAGAGTGATGCAGTGTTGTGTTCAGGGAAAGACTTAAGGAGTTAAATAACCTAGATAATTTTATCCTGAAATGTTTTTTTGCATGGTGATCCTTCAGTCACTCTTCCTTTGCTTAACTAGAGAAGATTGGATGTGCTGTTTGGCTCTTCAGGATGTGTGCCTTCACATAGACATATTCAAATGTGCAAAGATGTTCCTTTGCTTTTGCTAATGAATCTGCATTTACCACGTCCATTCTGGTTTTCTATCTTACCTCAAACCACAAGGTGGTCATTTAGTGAGTGTCCATTGTAACAACCAAACTAAGACTGCAGGGCACTAAGAATGTTTTATTGAGTATGCAGGGTTGTTTGGTTTTAACAAAATGCCCAGGATAGATTTCTTCTGCTGGCTACAATAGCCAGGGCCAGTCTTGACAAGCAGAGGGAGTCTGCTGCTGTTCCATTTTTTAGGAGTGAGAGTGAACTGTTCAGAGTCCCAGCTGGTTTAATTGCAAGTGTTAACTTTTACTTGTAGGCTAGTTCCTAGATTTGTCAGGCAAAACAAGGGACCCAAAGCATCTTAAGATACAGTAACTGTGCACTTCTTACATATTTGTGCCATTTCAGAACTGTCTTGAATCATTTAAGTCTTTTAAGTAGTATCTGCATGACAAACTTCATATGAAGGGCCTTTCTCTCTAACCAGTTTTCACAAGAGGTAATCTTGCCTTCCATGATGGCTGCACCTTGAGTAACCGCTTAATTTCAGCACTCCTAGTGTGAAAAAAAACTCGAGAGAGCCAGTGAACTCTTATTGTGGGGTACATTTCAGCAGCTGGCTAGTAAGTGCACTACCTGGATACCAGCAAAAAAGAAATTCAAAGCACCTGAAAGAAAATCAGTCATAAGAGGTGAGGAAAAACACTGATGGGAAGAATTCTGCAGCTGTTCAGCAAAAACTAGTGCAAGCTCCAGCTTTGGTGCAAGACATGACCTCCAGTAACCTAGAGGAAAAATAAGACGAATGTACTCAAAGCTGATTAAAATAAATGAAACACTGATGGAGTATATCAACACAAATAAAACAAGTCTGGAAAAAATGGAAGAATATTTAAACAGATAGTCAGATAAGGTGATAAAACTGCAAAATCAAAGGGTGAAATGAAGAAAACACTGGCTGAATGTGAGGCTGCTCAAGAAGCAATGTTTCAAAAAGCAATAGAAATAGATGACAGAACACTTATGGAAAACCTGAGATTTTCTGCTGTACCAGAGAAGCTGGAAGTAATAGACTGTATTAATTTTATGAAAGCAGAAATAAGCAATTGGAATGGTATTCGACAGCAGGAGTTAACTGAAAGGGCACATTGTGTCTATGCTCCAAACCTGGCCATGGGAGGAACCTAGACCTTTAACAGTAAAGATGCAATCCTACCAGCAGAGGGAGTTGATTCCAACAAAACTAAGGCAGAAGGACAAAGTACTAAAAGTGGGAGACAGTACAGTGTGTAAAATGATTGCTTACTGTATGCCAGGCAGAAGAGGAGTAAATTTATTCCACTAATCAGGGAATGCTGAGAAGCAGGCATGAGATTCAAACTGCTGTACCCAGCTATCTCCAGAGTATTCTTTCCTGGAGGGACAAAATCTTTTTTTGATGCAGAATATTAGGAGGAAAAAAATTGTCCAAAAATGTGAGCTGTGAAAAAGGAGATTCTACTTGTTTTTCTGGTAATAAAGACCACAGAGAGACTGTGCTAGTGAAATCTTTACCAGTGTTTTAATGAAAAATGCTTGAGACAGAAAAGCACAAGAGTTGATTAGAAGAACCGAGAGTACATTGGAAATGAAGCAGAGACTGAATTTGAGAGATGGGGATAAACCGGAATAAAACCAGCAATTCATAATTTGCCAAATGTGGGATTACAAAGCATTAATTATATTTGAAACATGACAGCACAAGAAAATCTGGAAATATTGAACTTTTTTGACTTTATTAAACTTGTAGAGGACTCTAAAGCCATATGCCTTACTTCATGACATTAACGTTTGGAAGAACACTTAGGAGAGGTAAAGAGGAGGGAGAGAGTCAACTATAAGTAAAAAAAAAAAATGTTCTTAGAAGTATTTTTATAATGCATGATATAATCTGCATGCTATAATAGTTTTCTCAGTTATTTGTA
This sequence comes from Protopterus annectens, assembly GCF_019279795.1. Lineage (NCBI taxonomy): Eukaryota > Metazoa > Chordata > Ceratodontiformes > Protopteridae > Protopterus > Protopterus annectens. The sequence goes on from NC_056744.1 coordinate 355,205,377, forward strand.
AGTGTAATGGAGATACTAAAGTAAGCAGGTACCCCTGTTTTCCCTCTTCTCTTTCTCCTTCAGTTCTAAGAAATGTTGGCAATGCATTGTTAAAAAAATAAAGTAGTGAACTGTATTAAAAAATACAGGGTGCAAATAGCTGTGCTACAAGGAGACACATTTGGAAAGAACTGAACATGTGAATTCGATAAAGGTTTTCAGCGGAATACTTAGGACAAAGGAAAAGAGGAGTACTAATTTCAGGAGGAGCTCTAATAGTGATAAGAGGATGAAAAAGACAGTAATAGTAGATTTGGAGTAATATGGGGCTACTGGCAAGGGAGGAGGATTACACTGGCATGTATTTATATTCCACCTAAAACTCCTATAATGGAACTTAAAATTCTGGGAGAAATAAGCTTTCAGCAAAGAATATTACTTGTAGATAGGGACTGGAATTTTATTTGCAGCAGTGAAGATGTGTATGGGGGCTAGAAGGGAAAATATAACAAGGGTAGATTTTTGAAGATATTTATGAAAATATCTTGCATGGAAGATGTGAATTTTAGTAGTAGGAGTTCTGAGGGAATGTACATATTCCCCAAGATACAAAAACTGGGCTAGGCTATACAGAACTTACATTTCACGGGAATATGTGATTTTAATTGAAAGTCTTGATACACATCCAATAACTATTTCAGGTCATGTGCCAATAACTAAAATAAAATGCATGGTAGTGAAATAGAGAGACTGGCTCTTTCCCACCTATCTGCTGAAAAGAGGAATTTAAGGAATGGGTAGTGGAAATTGTGGGATTTATTATAGAAGATAGAAATTTCTTCTGCAACTGTAGAAAGAGTGGGATAAAATTAAAGTTAAGTTTAAAAATAAGGTGGAAATAAAAGTGAGAGATATGGTTAAGAGGGTAACGAGTTATTTAGAGGGAATGACAAATGTTAAAATAATGCAGAATAGGGGGAATCCTACAGAATGCTAAACAGAAAATAAGGGATTACCTCGATTATATGAATGAGTTTAGAATGATTGCTGTTAAGCAACTGTTGATAACCCTAGTGCACAAAAACTTTTAGCACAACTCAGTGAACAGAAAGAAAGGATTGACACTAAGCTTTAGGGAGCCTATAACAAGGAAGATGAGAGATTCTGTAGGGATAGTGGAAATATTTCAGAAATTTTATGAAAGTCTGTATAAAGCAGATAAACATGGAAATCAAGAAAAGGCACAAATGGAAATGTTTATGGAGAAGTTAGATATGCCAAGGTTAGAGGTAGATGAGGCCCAATTACCAACAGGATAGGAGGAGATGACAGAAATGGTGATGTATAATCCAGAGGAAAGTTCCCAGGAATAGATGGTATTCCTGTGGAAGATTGGAAGCTAGGAGGGAAGAAACTGAAAGATCTGGAAGGTTTTTGTTTAACAGTATCTTAAGATGAGAAGAAGCACCAACATCCTGGAAGAAAGCAATGGTGACTGTAGTATCTAAAGTGGGTAAAGACCCATCTGATCCAGCTTCATACAGGCCCATGTCAATCCTAAACCGTGATTATAATGTGTTTGACTATTATGGCAAAGGTGTTGCCAAGAGTGAAATATGGATCAATGTGGTTTTGTGGAGGGAGGCAGACATTTGGCGACATTTAACATATCATTGATGATCCAGAGGGAAGCAGAATGTAAGAAAATGCCACACGTTGTTGGGATTTGATGCAGAGAAAGCATTTGACAAGAGTACTCTAGGAGTTTATGAACAGGGTAATGGAAGCATGTGCATTCCCTGATCAAAATTAAAAGATTGATTAAGCAGATATATGAGTGATTGAAGGTGAAAATGTAAAGTGTGTGGGTTCCTCTCTGATAATTTTTTGAGCAGAGGAACCAGGCAGGGATGTCTTCATTCTCTTTGCTATTTGTGTTTTATATAGAACCATTGATAAAGAAAATAAGAGAAATTCAAGGATATAATTGGTATGGTAGTCAAGAAAAGCTGGCACTATAACTATACGCAGGTGATATTTTATACATTGAAATGTCGTCTTCTGGTTTAATCAGTGTAGTGAGACATTTTGATGCAGTTTCAAATCTTTTGGGGATACAGAATTAATGAAGCTAAAACAAAGGCAATAGCTGTAAATTATGTACCCACACACACATTGGTTCAGCAATATCCATATTTATGGAACATGATAAAATGAAATACTTAGGAGTATGGACCAAAAAGGATTCTGGAGTAGCAGCTAAGGATATGTGGGAAGACATTAAACAAAAGATTATACAAAAACGGAGAAATTAGAAGCTCCATAATATAAGATGCAAGCAATTAAAATGTTTTTGGTCCTTTTAGTTTTATACACAAGTCAGGCATATTTTTATCAACCAGAAGAGAAGTTGTGGATGGCAATAACGAGCCAAAGGATTTTATTGGGGGTGGGGAAGATGTAGAGTTGTGGGATAAGCAGATTCTTCCAATAGCAAAAGGCAGTTTGGGATTACCCAATTTGAAGGGGTATTTCAGAGCTACACAGTTAAGGCTCCTATACATACCACAAGCACAAACCTGTAATTTAAAGTGGAAGGAGATGATGATGAAACGGGGGAAGCTCAAGAAAAGAGGAGAGACTGGGATTTTGGATGTAGGTCCTTAAGGAGAATAACAATAACCATATAGAATATTATATTCATAAAATAGCAAAATATTTTCTAAGAACTAAGCCAACACAGGAATGGAGAAAGGAGATTCTGCTGATAGGGATACAGACAATAGGCCAGAGGGAGCAAGAATTTGATAAAACTAGAGAAAAAACAAGGTATTGGGAGCAAATAATTAGAGAGGTAAAAGTAATGGAATGAGAAGAGGTGAAGAATTTATTTCTACTACAGGCTAGAGATTGCCTTTCCTATCAAGGATTGATATGAATAGAGGCAGAGAGAAATAGTGGGATCCACGGTGAAAGACCAGCACTGGTAGAATTTTTAGTAGAATCTAGAGCACAGACTGCTTTTAAAAAAAGGAATAATTAGAGCATATAAAATAATGCATGATAAATATAAGAATCAATCATAGGATGTTAGAAAGGATTGAGAAGAGGATTGGATAAGCAATTCCTAAAGAAACAATAGGATATATGTATGTTTCCCAAATATGCAACAAAGTCTAGAAGATTTATGATCTTTGGACGTGTTTACTTATTTTTATACCTCAAGTAGACTCCAAAGAATTTTTCCTCGGGTAGACAACAAATGTTGGAGATGTGATAGGGAAGAACAAGGTAATTGGCAGCATTTCCTGGTAGTCTTATGAATTGGCAGACTTTAAAGATTCTGTGCAGACTACTCTGTCAGAGATACTAGGTGAGCAAATTGGTATAACTAAGGAAATGATTTTTTGAGCTCTGATACAGAATCGGAATTGCCTAGACAAACTAAGGCTTTGCTGAGTCTAATTGTGGTGGCTGCCAAAAAAGCAATTACAAGAAAATGGAAATCACATTCTAAACCAAGTGTACTAGTAGTAGTGAATATAGTAACAAAGATATAACAACTTGAATTGGAATGTTTAGAAAAGGGTAGGAACAAATTTCATAGGAAAAAGTGGGAACAATACATGCAGAAGTTGTTTAAAATAGAGCAGGATTTGAATGTTCTATGTAATGTTTAAGTGATAATGATTGGATAGATAAGTGATGTATAATTTTGCAACTAAAATTATGTCAGTATGGTTTGTGATGTAGAATGTTTGCAACTAAAATTGTCAGTATGGTTTGTTTTCATTTTATATAAATGTATGTCATATGTGATTATTTAATAAAGATGTTTCTTGTTAAAAAAAAAAAAAAAAAAGTGGTGGTTTCTGTCAGTCTCTTTTGTTGGACCAATCCCAGACATCACCTTACCAACAGGCTCTTAATAATCTGAGCCATCCTGTGGCCATCAGTAGATGTGTCTGCACTGTGGTTGGTGCACTTCATAGGCCACAACCCGTGATGTGCATTCCTTAGGAGTCTTCCTTGTATATCTGCATCTTGGAGATGAGGGCAGTTCTATCTTTCCAAGCTTTCCAAGAGTTCTTCCTAAGTGGAATAGTTTCTATGCAATCCAGCACAAGGTTGGGATGGACTCATTTTTACCACCCCCTTGGCAGTTGAACTTTGACGGTTTAACAGTGGCAGATTTAAGCAGTTCTACTCCAGCTGCTAACCCTCATAAGTTACCTGCCAGGTACCAGGAAAGTTTGGCCTCTATAACCCCCAAAGAAGGGGCTTGGGCATTTAGGAACTAATACTCAACTTGTTTTGTTTAAGGAGATGGCAGTGGATGCCCACTGAAGCTGACTTCTGGCCAAGGCAGAAATGTTTGTTTTCCTTCCCTTTGTCTTGACTGTGCTGATGTCCTTCCATATCAAAGATGTAGTAATCTTTATGTAAGGGATCTCCTGCCAAGGATAACCCAATATTGAGCCAGTATACCAGAGCCTTTAGATCTCGTAGGTGCCGTACTTCACACTTATGCTCACTGCACATGGTATAGGGCATAAAGGTGACATATGGACACAGACACAAACTACTTTCCCACCAGTCCAAATGCCATGGTTAAACATTGGTCTGAATGCCCTTCTGATGTGCTGGTTACCAAGCTGTCTTCAGATAAGTGCACCATTCGGGTTTCTTTCCTTTTTTTTCAAATTTGTATTGTATCTGTGATCATGTCATTGAAGAAGGGAAAATGTCAGTGTGAGAGGCAGACTCCCCATAAAGACCATCATGAGCAGTGTCTTTTTTGCTTAGGTGCTTCCTACAACCATATGTACTGCTCTGTCAAGCTTGTATCCCCAAGACCCTCCACAGTCGTTTATCTTCCTTATCCATATACTTTGAGAACCAACAGCTTAAACTGTTGGCCCAGTGTGCTATGGTGGAGTCATCCCATACTGAGGCTCAGCTGTCTGCCAAGAAGGTGGCCAAAAGGCCTAGGCCTGATCTGGTTGCTGTCCAGCCTCCCCGGACGTATGTCTAATAGCTAGTGAAAGCCCTGAAGACTGCCTGGTGCTTGCCTCTGATTTCTCTGCACCAGTGCTGTCGGAGATGAGCATATATCCGAATTCTCACGTTCTTGGAGGCTTTTCCAACATCTGTTTCAAATGTTGAGGGGGAACCTCGGATAATTATTTCTTAAGGGCCAAGGGGAACTCCTCAGATTTTAGTGAGGGAAGAGGTTCCTACTACAATTATTGAATGCCACCAAGTGTCTGAACCTCCCAAAGGTCTTTAGAGTAGATATCCCGCTTAAAAGAAAAGCAAAAAACTAAATATATTACCCCATTGCTAAAGATTCCCAACGTGAATGGCAGGATTTTACTCCGGGTCTGTTCAGTGCTTTAATGGCCTTGCAGCCCTTTCAAGGGGTGTCAGTCTGTGGTCTTCCACTCCTGTTAAGAGGCCTAGAGAATTGGATTCCTTAGATGAGGACTTGGATTCTGTGGAGGAATCCCTTTCTTACTCCTCTCAAATTCCTACCCCTCTAGATTATGGTTCTGAGGAAGAAGATTCTTTGAGTCCAGATTCCCCCTTGGAAGAATTATCCTTTGGGGATAATATTGCTGATGGAGAACTGGTCTCTGACATTCAAAAGATGGTATTATGAGCTTTTACAAATGGAGGCCTCCTAAGCTATCTACTGTTCCTCCTGTTTTGGCAGCCCTTTAGGACACCTTTACTGCTGCCTCTGTAGCTCCTAATTCTCAAACTCCAGCTCCTAAGAAATCTGACAGGTTCAACAAGGTGCCTGAGGATTGCAATTTTTTTGTATAAGTGACGTAATGTTGACCCTTCAGTGGTTTTAGTTTCCTCTGGTAAACCTAAGTCGTTGCCATCTACTAAGCTGCTTCCTTCAAATAAAGGCAGTTAAGAGCTATGGAAAGATTGGGTAAAAAAATATATATACACTGCTGCCACCCTATCTTTTTGGGCTGTCACTTACCAAACCCACATAACCAGGTATGCTTGGCTCTTTTTTTTTCTTTCAGTTAGCTAAGGTGGTGTCTGACCATCCTGATTCTGATGGGAAGGCTTAAGTTCTTTCCCTGCATGGGTCCACTTCCCAAGTCACTTGTCATTCCATAAAATGCAGCTGATGCCTCTCCAGTGCTGCTGCTTTTGGTTTTGTGATGGTGTTATTCTTGGTTATATTTTCAGGATATACTTGATATTAAAGCCAGACACTTGGATGGCCATCTGGAAAACAAAAATCTTTTTGGGACAGCTGCTGCTGACTTGTTTAAGTCCCTCTGGGATAAGAGTAGGACCTAAGAGGAACTCAAACATATTTTTGTCTCCCCATCCCCAAATTCCAGAGGAATTACCCTTCTAAGACTCTTCCCTCTTCCTAAAGGGAAGAAGGGATCTAGGCGCATTCCTCCTGATGAATCCACGCAGACTCCATCTCAGAAGCCTTCCTTTCAGGACAAGCCTGTCTCCATTTGACTTTTGGCCTTCTGTTCCACTCAACCAGGTCCCCTTGTCTCTCTGCCTTCCTCTCGCTTCCATTTGGCAGCAAATCACCTCAGACATGGGTGCTGTCTGTCATTTGTCAGGGGTATTTCATGGTTTGAAAATCCCTTCTTCACTTTTCAGGCATCCCTAGAACCTCCTCTAGAACAGCTTCCTCATTTCCCAGTGGTTATGCATTCCTTTTGGATCAGGGCACCATTCAGCCCATTCCACCCATCCATTTGGGAAAGGGGTTTTATTCCAGAATGTTTTAGTTCCTTGGAAGGAAGGTAAGTGATGACTAATTCTGGAGCTTTCTCTTCTCAACAGCTTTCTCAAGGTCCCTTCTTTCTGGATGTTGTCTTTTATGGACCATGTTTCTTCAGGCATTTTTTTTTCTCTGGACCTCAAGAATGTATACCTTCACATCATCATCTGCCTTCTGTTCAGGAAATGTTTGTTTCTTCCTTACATTTTCAGTTCTCTGCTTTGCCCTATAACCTTTCTACTGCCCCAAGAATATTCACCAAATGCCTCTCTCCTTTCGTTACTTTTTGCAGGCTTTGGGGGATAAATATTTTTTCCTATCTAGATGACCTGCTCATCAAGTTTTATTCTCCCAACAATCTGTTGTAGGATCTCCACTTTACCACTTGTCTTTTATGAAGTCCAGGGTTCACCATAAATCTCAAGAAGTCAGTTCTGACATCCTCCCAGGGTCACATTTTTCTTGGGTGCAGGCTTCAGACTATTCCCATGCTGCCTTCTCTTCGTGTTTCCAAGGTTTTGTCTGACCACCTTTTTCTAATCTCTCCTGTCCTCTGTCACAGCCAGGGAATTTCTCAGGGTTCTGGCATTTATGTCCTCCACTATTCTCTTGCTTCCCCTCACTAGGCTTCATATGAGGAAGCTTCACTGGTACTTCAGATCAATGTGGCTTCAACATTCCCACCCCATGGAGTTCCTTGTTCCTTTATCTTCTTGTCTCAAATTTGAGCTTCAGTGGTGAATTCGACAACTGTATCAATTTGGGGCTTCCCTTCTAGGCTCAAATTCTGTCTCAGGAACTCTTCACAGTGCCTCAGACTGGTGGTGTGGTTCTTCTTGTGGCCCCCTACAGGTCCAGGGTCTCTGGCCTCCTCATCAGAGGTCAGATCATATCAACATAAAAGTGAAGAGAGCTCTGAAAGCTATTCATTTCTTTTCCACCTTGGCCCCCACCACGTCTTCAAAGACAATACCACTGTGATGTGGTCATCAACATGCAGGGGGGGGTATGAGGTCCTATCTCCTTTATGTATTTGTTCTTCAGCCATGGTATCTAGCTATATCAGGGGGGTTGCAATCTAGTGACAGACTCCTTGATCAGGTCCAGAGCACAGCTTGACAAATATATGCTTCACAGAGATGTGTTTCTGGACCTAGTCCATCAATGGGGGTATTCCACAGGTAGATCTTTTTGCTTCCCCCCTGGACAGGAAATTTCCTCTATTCTGTTCAAGAATACCAAGTACTCTGACTTTGAAAGTGGATACCCTGTCTTTCCCTAGGAAGGGAATATTTCTATATGCCTATCCCCTCTTCCTCTGTTGCCATCAATTTCTCCCAGAATCTTTCTGGTAACTCTCTTTGGCCCAGACAGCATTGGTTCCCCCTTCATCATGTGGCCAGGGGCAGTTACCACTATTTGCCTCGTATGGCGGATCTTCTTACACAAGAGAAGATCTCTCAGCTGTCCTCACCTGTCCACTCTTCAAATGATATTGTGGGTGGTAGGGTATTGATTCTTTTTAGGCACCTCTTTTCTGAGGATGTGTTCTGGGTTCTGCAGGTGGCCAGGAAACCCACTGCCAAAAACTCCTATATCTCAAAATGGAAAAGATGTTCTGTCTGATGCCTCTCTTGCCATCAGGATCTGCTCTGGTTCTCTCTTACATGCATGATCTGCTCCATGCTGGGTTGGCATATTCTTCAGTTAAAGCTCACCTGTGAGCAATTTCTGCATGTCTTCCTGTGAATCCTCTCTGGCATCTTGGTTTGAGGTCAAGCAATTTCTTACAGGTATCCTTCATATCAGGCATCCCAGAAAGTCTATACAACCTTCTTGGGACCTCAATTTTGTACTTGAAAAATTGTCTCGGGCTACTTTTGAACCTGCTAGTAGTTCAGCTTCCCTGCAACATCGTACTTGGAAGACTGTTCTTATTTTGACTCTTACTTCAGCCAAGAGAGTGTCTGAACTTCAGGCTCTCATGATTATTCCTTATTTTTTAGTTTTTCACAGAGACAGGGTGTCTCTTCAAACTAATCCTTTAATGTTCAAGGTGGTTAATGAGTTGTCAATCAGTCTATTCACCTTCCTTCATTTTTTCCTTCTCCACAGTCTGCCAGTGAGAAGGTTCTTCACTACTTGGGTCTACATAGGTGGCTTTTAGGTATTATTTAGATAAAATGAAGGTGGTTTGCAAGTCTGATCAACTTTTTCTTCTTTTCATCCCAGAATTTGGGTTTGGTTGTTTCTAAGCAAACTGTCTCCTCCTTGATTTCAAAGCCATTTAAGCAAACTGTCTCCTCCTGGATTTCTAAGGCCATTTAAGCAAACTGTCTCCTCCTGGATTTTTAAGGCCATTTCTGTTTGTTATTCCTTTTCTTAGAAACTGTCTTTCTTTGTAAAGACACATTATACTAGGGTGGTTGCCCCATCTGTTTACCTTTTTAAAGGGGTTGGACACCAATTCCATCCTTGAGGCTGCTACTTGGTCCTCTGTTCATGCTTTCACTAAACATAAATTGGATGTTATTTCAGGGGTCAGGGTGGGTTTTGCCTGGACTATTCTGCATGGGTTTATACAGAGCTCTGCTGTGCCTTCCTCCTCCCAGCCACCTTCTTAGCTCTTGTACTGTCCGTTGTGTAAAGAGTACTGCAATAGTGATATGGAAAGACTTAGTACAGTTGTGTAAAATCTTACCATAACAGTAGATTTCCTTCTGCTCACTGTTGCAGCATTCAGTTGGACAGTCCCTCCCTCCTTCCCCCTCTTTCATAGCCCTTTCCTCTGTTGCCCTCCTGGATGAAGGGTTCTTGCTTCCTTTTCCTTCTGGATATACATTTTCTGTTTTGTCCCTGAGGGTACTCTTTTTTTTCCTCCTGGAGCAAATCGGTTCTGTCTGAGTCTATTGTGTGTGGTGAGCATAAGGCATAGGGCATACATGCACCATATGTCACGCTTATGCCCTAAGCCATGTGCAGGGTGCATGCATATGACCATACGGCACCTACAAGATCTAAGATTCTGGTGTACTGACTGGACATTTGACTATCCTTGGCAGGAAATCCTTTATGCAAAAAATACACCCTCAAACTAAAATAATGGCTGCATCATTTATCAAGATAACCTATTCTGCTCTTTTCTTGGTGATCCAAGCTTTTTAGAGCACTTCCATATAGAAGAATTGCTTACACAAGTTCATAGGTTCATAGGTGTGTGCTAGGCTAATGGCCCTGGAGCCTTTACAAGCCTAGCCCATAGAAGTGCCTGTCATTAGTTCCCAGTGCCTCTGTCAAGTAGAGCCACTGGAATGATCCTCGGGGTGAACTTTCTATTACCCATCCACTCATCAAGATTTCTGTTGAAGAGGGACACTGAGGTGCTCTCCTTGACATGTATGAGAAGTCTATTCCAGAGCATGGGTACTCTGTCGGTGAGGAACCTGTCCCTCCAGCATGTTCTGTTGATTGTGGTAATGAGGTTGAGGTCTCTGGAGCATGTGGTGTGGTGGGATTGGGATTTCTTTAGATGTAGCATTTCTAACAGAGCTGGGTCAGACATGGCCTTGTATGTCGAACAGAGATTGCCTCTAAGTAGGCGATATAAGACAGAGAATAGCCAGAGTCTTTTGAGTCTCTCTGCGTAGGACATGTGTTTAATGCCTAGGATCATCCTCTTGAGGTACTGCTGTGGCCTCTCCAGCTGTTGCAGGTGTCTAGTGAGGTACATGCCAAATGGGCATTATACTCTATGACTGGTCTAATGAGGGAAGAGTTGAGAGAGACTATGACCTGTTTCTTCTGGCTGCAAAACACTTGGTAATGAGATGTGCCACATAGAAGGACTTTCTGACCACAGTGGCAGTGTGGTGGTTGAAGGAGAGGTTGCTGTCAACCTGCATCCCCAGATCTCTTATAATGCCTTCTGTGTTCAGTGGGCTCCCATCAATGTGGTAATTAGTGGGAACTGAGTTTTTACCAAAGGGGATGATGACGCATTTTTTGATATTAAGCTTAAGGCCATGGTTTTGACACCAGTCATTGGTCTCAGTGAGGCCTTTCTGTAGGATGTCTGCATCACTTGGGGAGTTAATGGCTCCCAGCTTGCAGTCATCTGCAAACCTGGTCAGCCAGAGCCCCTTTGTGTTGGCCTGGACATCTGAGAAGTAGATGCCAAACAGGAGAGTACCCAGGACCGATCCCTGTGGGACTCCACTTGTCACTGGTCAGCAGTCTGACTTGGAGTCTGCTACTTTCACACTGTGTGTTCTATCTGTGAGCCAATTTGCAACCCACCGAGTGATATAGGGGTTGATGCCTAGTTTGGTGAGTTTATCAATAATTCCCAAGTGATGAATAGTATGAAAGGCCTTGGCCAGATCGAGGTAGGCTGTATACACTGCCTTACCTTCATCCGCAACCCTGGTGACTGACTCAAAGAAGTCAACCAGGTTGAGCAGGTATGATCTCCCTTTCACAAAGCCAAACTGTGTGGAGTCTAGAGTTTGGAGATTTCCTAGATCTTTGTTAATCAGGTCCATGATGATGCGCTCCATAGAGATAAAAAACAGACTAGTCAGGCTAATGAGGCAATAATTCCCAGGGTTTGTAATCGCTCCCCCTTTATGGAGACTGTAGCAGTGTGCCATTCAGTAGGGACAAAGCCTGAGGTGAGGCTGTGAATGAACAGGGTACACATATGTGGTGCCAATTCGCTTTGTAGTTCATGTAGAACACGGCTAGGGATATTATCAGGTCCCATGGATGCTGTGTTCTTGGTCTTGGACAATGCAGCTTTAACCTGTGCTGTGGTAATGCTGGGTGCCTGGCATTCCTCCAGTATTGTGATTGGTCCTTTGGGGGGGAGGGATAAAGTTGGCACTGAATCTGTCGGCCAGTATGTTGGCAACATCTGTTGTCTCAGTATAGGAGGTACCATTGTGCAGTAACTCAGAGCAAATCTGGGTATTGCTGTGGAGGTTCTTGATATAACTATAGAAAGCTTTGTGATTGTTTTTAGTGTCTGCTTCTGCCTTCATAGCTGGCTTTGGAGGATTTGATGAGGGATCTCAACTTTTTATTGAGGCTAATAAGGGAGTTTTTTCCAGTCATGGGACTTCACCTTTTTCTGCAACATTTTCTTCCTTCTGTTGTAGAGTTTATTAATGGCAGGGGACCACCAGATTGGCTTTCTTTTTTTGGAGGAGAGCGTCTTGGTTCTGTTGGGTATGGCTAGTTCCATGCATTTATGTACATGTTCATATAGTGCATTGGTGTATGATTTGGCAATCATGCAGCTATTTTCCATTGGCATGGGTGCTGTGAAGTTAGCCACCTCTGTTTTTAGGAGCCCAAAGTCAGCTTTGAAGAAGTTTGTCATGGTGGTTACCTTTGGGGGGGGGGGTGAGATGTTGATTAGTTTATGCTCGGATATGACCAGGGAGGGATTGACTATTGGCATAGAGCAACAATTGCCCGTGTTAGTAATAACAAGGTCAAGGATGTTGCTTCCTCTAGTGGGGGTCAGAATGAACAGGTCCAGGGCATTGGAATTGATGAATTCCAGGCAGCATTGGGCCAAGTGTATTGGTGCTTGAACAGTTTTCCCAGTTGAAGGAGGGGTAGTTGAAGTCTCCTAGTATGAGAGTGTTGGACCTTAATAGATTTCAGGGTGCTTAAGAATGTGGAATGAGAGTCTAGGGACATGGTTGGGGACCTATTGCAGGCTATGACCTGGATTGCTATCTTACCCAATGTTAGTTATACCTGAAGTATCTCAGATGCATTATGCTGGGCTAATAGTCTGGAGGTGTGCCTATCCTTTATGAATATGGAGACACCACCACCTTTGGAGCTTTTCCCCATGTTTCAGGGCCAATGGGTGTAGAATGAGTTGTAGCCTAGTAGCGCAGGGGTGCTTTTGGCTGCTTTAAACCAGGTCTCTGTTACAGCACAAATGTCGATGTTCTCCATTTTGGGGAGTGCTTCGAGTGAGTGCATCTTGAGACTTCCAACGTTGGGCAGCACGACCCTCAGAGTGCATTTATTTATAGCTGTTACTGTGGTAATTTGGTCTTTGGAACATTGCTTAAAAAAGGCACTATAGGGGTAGCAAGAGCCTTAGCCAGTACCCGGAAACTGAGGGGTGACTGATCCAGGCAATTTCTGGCAAAGCATCAAGATCTGTCTGTCATGTCATCCCAAGCAGACAGATACTGGATCCCCTTAAAATTACACCAGAAACTTAGCCAGTTGTCGACGTCAATCATTTTTTGTTTGTACTGCGTTATTATTCTGGGTGATGGTAGGATACTGCTCAGAGCTAAGGTCATACCTGCCTGGGCCACATAATCCAAGAGCTCCACCAGGTCTCTTTTCATGTAGTCCAGGGAGGTGTGTCTCAGGTCATTCACACCCACATGGACAATGACAGAGTCATACTTGTACTTGTGGAGTGACCTGAGTGCGTGTGTTGTCAGATTCTGGCACCTGATAGCTGACTGTTACCTTCTCCTTATTCAACCTAGTGAGTGGGATATCTGTGTGCCTCACTATTGAGTCACCTATGATTAGTGTATTGAGCAAGGTGTTTAGCCTTGGGGGCTTAGGTTGAGGGGCACACTGCGGAGATGAACTATGTGCTCAATGGTTTGTGCTGTGTTTTGGTGGTTGAGTGTGTTTCGGTCTTGGAAGTCACTTCTGTTTGGGTAAATTTATTTTGAGAGCCTCCACGAAGGTGGGTGTGTGGTTTCTGTTTTTATGTGAGAGCTGTGATGGTAGGTGTTCTGGAGAGCTGCGTGTTCCATGTGGTGTGGTGCAGGTGTTGACCTTCTCCTCTTGACCAGCTAGTCCGGTCTTGGCTGGAGAGTGCATAGCTTCCAATTTGGTGATATAAGTGCATCCCTCACAAGTCTGAGTGTTGGGAGGTAAGAGAAGGGTTGTCTGTGTACATGAGGCAGTTGCTACACTGCCTCAGAATGCCCAAGTGCACCAGGTTAATAGGAGAAAGCACAGGGAACTGCCCTTTAATCATGTCAGGAGGAGTGGTCATAACTACCAAGTACTGTAGCTATTTCTGTGAAGAACGACTAGTGCTGATGGCACTTAGGTGCGCTACAATAATTGCTACAAAAACCTGTTGAAGTGCAAAGTGATTAAGCTATTTGAAGTGCAAGAGAGAGAGAGAGAGAGAAAAAACTAGCAAGATCTAAGGGAAAAACTGAAGAGCAGACTTTCTGGCACCAGTAGTAGTTTACCTTAGCTCTGCGCCACTGTGCGGAGCTTAAAGAAGCACAAACCTATGCAAATGTGGACTTTTAAACTAGAAAGTTGAAAGGGTTGGAAAAAGTGCTCAAACGGCCAGTAAACTACAATTTCTATGCCAAACACCACTCCTATTGTGGTAGATAGGCTTTACCTAGTGCTTCCTACTGATAAACTAAAAGGCTTCCCTCTAACACACAAATGCTTGGGGGGGGGGGGGTGCTCAGAAGCTTGCAAACAGTCCTGGATATAACAAATCTGTATCTGGACTAGACTAGTTACAGGGAAGCTGGGAAACAAGCTTAGAATTTTTTTTTGTTTGTTTTTACAGAAAAGTAGCTAAAACAGCAGTAAAAACAATTCAAATGCAGTGCAAGCTACCACACGAGTGTGTAGCAAATTAAAGTGGTGTATGTTTTCTTCTTGGTCACTCCAAACATCATTTAGATCCCCCCCACACACACAGCTGTAGTAATGGACTGCTTTATGTTTGTTTTGCTAGGATTCCTGTTTCATCTGTCTGTTGTACCATAACACTGGTTCTGTGAAAAGGCACTCCTGCTGTAGGGTATGTCCCACTCGCTTTACCCAAGTCTATTCTGTGGTCCTTTTTGTTTTCTTTTGGGCAGATTTTTGTGAAGTGCTACATTTTAAGGAGCTTTGTTGTCTTTTAGACGTATGTCACAAGAACTGGAGAATTTACTTTTTCTTACCCTCTTCTCTTTACACTTTCATTATTGGTTTTGCACTATTTCTTGCACAGTTCCAATATCCCCAAATTCTTTTCAGTCATTTCCTTATAGCTTCCCCACATCTATCTATTTTGCAAACCCTTTTGTAACTTATAACTGGATTGTTTACAGTAGTTTCCCTACCAGTACAGTCCTTCTGTCTTCTTATTGCACAACCCTTTCTTCCTGATGCCCTCTCCCATTTACTTCGCTGTAATGCCTACATTTCCTGTGGTTTCCTCACATCCTCATCCCACTTTCTGTTGCACATGTAATGTACTACATTCCTTACTTTCTCGTCTTACTGGATATAGTTCCTACCTTTCATTGCACATCCAACTGTTTGTTATATTTTCTGTAATTTTTTTACCGTTTGGCTTGAAACAGTATTTTGATAATTCTGTGTATTGTCTTCCTCTTAGAAACATTACTTTCAGCTATTAGCTCAACTTGACCCTTCCATGCTTAATTCTGCTGTTTTGTTTATTTTATCCAGTTTTCTTTCCCTCATTACCTTCAATTTTCTGTATTGCATGTTAAGGCACCAATGTACCCTGCAGTTGCTGAGAGCCCCTTGGTCTGGGTGGGGGTGGGGGGGGCTGATGCAGGCAAGGCACAACCACATCAGGTTATTTCACTTTGATATTTTGTTACATGTCTGTCAAAGAAAGGACTGAAGTCTTCTGTACTTAAGTCTGGAGGATATTAGTAACTCTTAGGATGAAGATACCCAAGGATTGGCACCAAATATCTACAGTTATAGTAAGCTGCACGTTGCCAAGTAGCAGGCTTCACCATTTCATTAAATGCCCTTGACTTAGTTAAATCCTGCTGTTGGACAGTTTCTCCACTAAAATTATCATAGCTGAATTTACCTATGTGGAACACCTGCAGCTGCAGGGGAGCCCTCCGTAATTATCCTTGATAGTGTGGGTGCCCCACAAAAGCTGCTGCTGGTTGCAGGAAAATGAGAAAAAAAAAATCATTCTCCAGTTACACACACTATCCAAAACTGGGTTGTGATATGCCCCTGTTCAGCTAAAGCTGTTAATAACTGAGTGAATGTGAGCTAAAGATCAACAGCACAATCTCTAGGTGCTTACCTTGGATTTCAAAAAGTGCAGATATTTTCAGTCTTCAGGGATGGTTATCTCTCTCTGAGAAAGTCGTACTGTAATTCTCAAATTCTTTGCTCAAGAATTCTGGAGAAAGCCAAAAATAATGGCAGACTAAATAAAGGCTCAAAATCAGGAGCACTTTTTAAATATTACTTTAATTCATATAATCAGCTAATAGAATAACACATTTTTCATCAAAATGCATTTTTATGGGATAATAAGAAGTAAAACTCAACTATATGTCATTCCTGACTGCCTAAAATCCTGAATGATTTATCGACAAATCAAACTTTTATTAGGGACTGTAAAACTAGAGAGACTCTGTAAAATCTGAGAAATTCGTAGGTACACATTTCTAGCATTGCTGCCTATCCATTTTTTCCTGCATAATCCAGAAAGAAACAAACAGACTATTGGACTTTGAAAAGCATAGTAAGTTGGCTGGAAAAAAAAGCATCTTAAACAGGGAAAAAGGTGTTCCTCCTCATCTGATGTGATGAGGTCATGAAATGGGTGGGAAGTGGGTGGGAGAGGGGAGGAGATGAGTGGGGTTATGAGAGGTGCTAGGGTTGTGGCCTTGGTCCGTTTTTTGCCCCAACAAAAGGTAGCAACCTTATGCCTTACTCCTCAATGAGGTAAATAAAAGTGACTTACCCATGCTGCCATTTGATAACTAGTCACTGATCTTGATCAGGTGTGGCAGTACTAGTGTTGCACAATGTGTTCGTATTTGCTGAAATCAGTGTAAAACTAGTATTGCTACAGTTTATGCTTCTGTGTGAGGGGATGGTGGGTTGCAGTGCAAGAACTAACAATCTGACTACAGTTTCTTTCACTTTCTAGCACAAAGACCTTACACATGATTGGTGGCTGTCTTTGGTGGTTTGGCAGGAAGATGATCTGCATGAAAGTAACTGATCATTTCCGCTATATTGCAATAGGCAGTATTGCCATTCCACAGTACTTGATTCTGTGGAGTCTGCTTGCCCTCCCTGTCTCTGTGTGTTTATCCATGCGTTCTGGTATTCTCCAGCACTGCAAAAACATGCAGGTGAATTGAAATCCCTGAAGGTGAATGTGCAGTGTGTGTAAAAAAAAAAACTATCACTGATTTTTATTTGTGTACACACAGTAATGCTGGGTACACACATCTCTCTTCTGGGCCACAATAAAACCAGAGTTAACATCCTAGAACATTCAGACTCTTAGTGTCTAGGGGTCTGGTGGACCCCACCCACCAGATTGTATAAATGGATTTAGACTTTGACTGGTTACTTGACTGGTTACTTCTGCACTCAACTGAACCCATTCTAAAATCAGCCCTGGTCATAGGTGTGTACAGAAAGTTGTAGCTTGTGCAGGGGTTTAGGGATGGTGTGCTTATTATTCTCAAATTTTCATCACAATGATGCCTCAGAGGTGTGCACATGAGGTCATTCTAGCTTGTGTGGGGCTGGGGGCCAATGCTGTCATTGGCTCTTCTATTTTTCTGACAGACCTCAGAGGTACACAAAAAAGATTATTATAGCTTGGGCAGGGGTAGTGTACTGTCTAGGAGAAACAAGAATATGTTACTGTGATAATTTTTTTCACTTTCTTCACAATTACACATCAGTCACATATGCAGGTGCCTGCCTTTTTTTTGGGGGGGGGGCATGCTGTGTGTATGTAGCACAGCAGATAATTAGAATACATGACTGAGGCAGTTTGAACCTCTGCTTTCATCCTAATCTAACACCACAGAGATATGCAGACATTTTTTTTTTGGGGGGGGGGGGCAAGTGGTATTCCCAGATTGATTTGTATATCTTCACAAACAGTTATTAGTTTGAGAGCTACTGTTTTGTCAGCTTTGTACATTAAGATTTGGCCACAACTTTTGTCTTCATTAAAAGAAAATTGACTAAAATTCTTTTCTTATATAGGATTTTTGTTTAAACCACCATGATTTAAAGTTTGGGAAAATGCCCTAAAATGCACCTCAGAGCATCTGCAACCCTCTGGCTTATTTGAGTTATTTCCTACACAATTACTGTGTTATCTTTAACAGGTAATGTGTGTTAAAGGTATGCAAGGAAAACTAAAATTCAACAGCAACACTGAATTTGTTTCCTTAGTCATATTTTTTTCATGCCATCATTATATGAAAGGGTTATTAAAAAAAAACATTTAAAATGCACTTCAAAGAAAATAGAAAGCTGAAGAATAGGGCAAAATTTAAGAAAAGTAATATGCATGGTCTGGGATAGGGGGAAAAGAGAGGGATCACTGGAGGATGTGTAGTGGGAGTGGGTGAAACAGTAGGCAGTCCTTAGGGCACCATTTCAACTAAGGCCAGCACTGTACATTGAGTTGTCCTAATGTACCATCATTGCATCTAAATTCCAATCACAGGGAATGTCCCTCTGTGAGATGCGCCAACATAGTGTGGTACACAGAACTGTCATAATGTAAGACCTTTGTAACTGCAGGTCACTCTGCAGCAAGAACTAAAAGGTTGCTTAGGAGCGGTGGCAGTTACAGGGTGATACTTGGACTGCGGCCCCCAACTTGACAATTGCTGGAGGCCTACAAAATGCTATCACCAGTCCTTCTGTGCTACTTTCCACAAATATTCAGTCAATCCTTTGTCAGACTCCATTCTTTTTTTCTGACCGCCTGCACTGTACATCAGCTTTCATGTTTGTACTTTAACTTAATCTTTTTTGTGTGTTTTCTGCAGCTGTTCTGTTTGTAAAACTGCTTATCTGATATCCTAGTCACCATTCATCACGTATGGGTCTAGGATCCGACATCTGATCTGAGCCGGCACACTTGGGCAACAGCTTAGCTCAAGCTCATTCCCTCCCATAATGCACTGCTGCTCTCTCACCCCTCCGATCTTGTTTGCTGTATTGTTGAGATGCAGATTGCTCAGCTCCTTGGGTTTATCCAGGTTTCTGTCAAGTAGGTTTTGTTTTTTGGGGGGAGGGTTTCTTTCTTTCTGACTTTATCATGTAGTAGAGGTCTTAAATAGGTAGTGTTTGATAGTTTGTTGGTTTTCTACATTCCGTTTTCCCTCCCTTTGGTTATTTTGTTTTTTGGCACCCTTTTTCCCAGATCATTTAGTGTAGTGAAATATTTGTGTATACCTTTAGTTGCACTTATTGGTATTTTTGTTTTAGCGCTGTTTCTTGGGTCTGTTGGTATGATTTTGGGTAAGATGGACATCGTTGACCTTTGTGCCTGTTTGTGTGACTACTTGTTAGATTTTCCTGCTGGTATTGGTTGCCTTTCTCGTTCTCCATGTCAGAGAAACCTTTAAGTTTTAAGGGATTCTCCTCATGCGGTCAGAAGATGCCTGTTTACAACTTGCATGAGGAGTGCCACTACTGTCTCGGCGCTGGCCATCTGGAGATTGAATGCGGCATTTGTGCCACATTCAACCCCAGAGCCTTGGTCAACCACTGGAATAAGTTCCTGTTAAAAGGCTTGGTTCAGGCAGGGTCCCTTGATCAGAGAATCTTCGACCAAGTCTGGTCCCTCTGGCCATAAGAGAAAGGCTTCCCCTTCATCCTTTTCCCGGGAGGCTCCTTCTAAGAAATCTAGGCTGTCAGATCCCAGGATCCAACTCCAGCCTTACAGGTGTTGGATCCAAGGGTCTCGGATTCAAGGACCTCTAGAGAATTGACACCCAGATTCCGGGGCCTCTGGTTCCAGGCCTTTGGATCCAAGTATTTTTCAGTCGACTTACAGATCCAAGGCTTCCAGATCGGAGCCTTTGCATCCAAGCCAGACCAGACTTGTCACAGATCTGACTTTTTCGGATCTGAAGGATTTGAGAGCTCCTTCCTCAGATCCTTATGTTTCCTCAGATGAGATACGGTTGGATCTGAGACCTGTGCAGGATCCTATTGTGGAGGATCTTCCTTGGGGCCGGGATCATTTGTTTACCCCTCCTCTCGGGGCCCATTCTCCAGAGCATTGGAGAAGATCCTTGGGGTCCTGACATTAGTCTTGACCAGGTCTTCCATTTCCTCCCGATCCTCCAGGAGCATTCTTCCATTGGACATGGACAGGATGATGCGGTCCTTGTTGAAGGCTAAAATTGAGTTTGGGCTTTTGGCTTCCCCAGCCCAAAGGCTTAGGGAGCCTTCTCCTCATCCAACCTCACAGGGATTGGACATGAGAGCCAGTGCGTGGTGTGGAGGTGGTGGGGCTTTGAGACTTCCTTTGTTCCTACCCTATCAGAGTCTATGGCCAGTTCTGTTCCTTTTCCCCTGGGACAGGCAGGGCCACTGGTCCGGGTTGTAGCCCAGGAGTCTGTGGGGGTAGGGGCGAGTCTGGGCTTGTCGGACTGCTCTCTGCCCCTCGCTGCTTTGGCTCTCGATAGCTCCAGACCAGTCTGTTCTGGAGGGTTGGAGGTACTGGCGGGGTCTGCTCCTTTCTCCATTGTGGGGTTATCAGTGGGGAAAGGGGACAGGGACTGGTCTGGTCCCTTAGCTTTCTGAGCAGTGGAAAGAACCATGTCTGCTACCAGAGTAGCCTCGCCTGCTCATTGTGCTCCATCCCAGCCCCAAGATTTGGGTGGACCTTCTCTTCTGGCTCCTCAGCCCATCTGAACTAGCCTCCAGGGGAAGTTACTCCCATAGGGGTCCCCTCAGCCCCCGTGGATGAAGTTCCTTGGAAGAGGACATGTAAGAGGAGACCTCTTGATTCCCCAATGGAGTCTGTCATTGAGGACACAGATATCGATGAAGGGGACGGGTCCCCAAGGTCACTGCTTGATGATGTCTCCTTTGGGAACATACTGGAGATTCTAAAGGAAGAGTTGGTGGAACAGAATTCATCTATCCATCTTCCCAATCGTGAATTGAGAGCATTGGACAGATTCGATAAGCAGATGTTCTCTTCAGCTTCCTTTAGCCTGTGAGCATTAAATTATCTGACGCATTTCACCAGTCTTCAGATGGACATGATAAAGGAGCTCACCACTTCCCTCTGAGTCCATGCCTGCAGAGGACTTTAAGACCATTTCTCCCAAGCTGGCAACTCTTATGCCCATTGCTAATTCGTCCATGAGGTTGATATCCAATGCTGTTAAGAGTTGCGCACAGGCGGTGGGCATGGGCATTGCCATTAGGCATAATGCCTGGCTTCTATTATGCGGGTTTTCGGATGCCTTTAAAGTGTCATTCACTAACACCCTCTTTGATGGTTCAACTGTCTTTGGATCAAGTGTTACGAAAACTTTGACCCGCAATGGGCAAGAAAGGAAGACACTGTCAGCCATAGGGATCAAAATCTCTACCTCCCCAGAGATCCTTTTCCAGGACCCAACAAGGGAGCGAGAAGATGTGGTTATATAAGTCACAATCTCCCTTTCAGGAGGCTCAAGAGGATTCATCTTTAGGGGATGGGGAGAGGTTTCAGTGGTCAACGCCACCCTAGGGGCAGAGGAGGCACACAAAACCAGGGTTCCAGGGAGCCCTTCTCTGAGAAGCCTTTCCATTGCCCCTGAGGCATTTCCTGACTGTCCCTCCCTGGAGGTAGTCGTGGGCCAGTTAGCCTTGCACCCTTTAGCCTGGGCAAACATCACATCTGATCAATAGGTGCTAAAAATTATATCTAGGGGTGGTTATATTCCATTTTCCAACCACCCACCCTGAAAGAGAACTCTCCCAGGTGTACCACTTGGTCAGAGAGAGTTAGCCCACTTAGAGCTATCCAACCTCATCCAAAAAAGAGCCATCCAAAAGGTCCCCACAGGGGAAAGAGGATCCAGAACCTACTCCCACTGTTTTTGCTACACAAGAAAGCGGGGGACATGCGCCCAATTCCAGACTTCAGTTAAACCTCTCAGTCAGGAAGTCGAAGTTCTGGATGGTCACTCTCAGTCGATTGTGCCCCTCCTGCACAAAAAATGATTGGATGTGCTCTGTGGATCTCCAGGAAGTATACTATCATATCAAAATAGACAGTCCAGGAGATTTGTCTGCTTTCACATAGGAGCCTTCACTTCCATTTCCGAGCCCTGCCCTTTGGTCTCACCACACACCCCCTGGTGTTCACCAAGTGTATGGTAGTGGTGGCAGGTCAACTCAGGCTGCAGGGATTCCATGCATTTCTCTATCTTGACAATTGGCTCCTTACTGCTCCCACATAGCATCAACTGGTGGGGACCACATGCTTTCTTCTCTGTCTCTTCAATCAGTTGGGGATAATGGTGATTCTCGCCAAGTCTTCCTTGACCCTATCCCAACAGCTGGAATTCATAGACAGTCAGTTGGGCACTATTTCAGAGATCGCGGCTCTCCCCCTCCGACGTGTCCTTCTCATTCAGTCTCATGTACAGTCTCTTCTGGAGCAAACTCGTTCTCCAGTATCACTCATTCTAAGGGTTCTAGGTTCTATGGCAGCTGCCAGTTATCTGGTCCTGCTGACCAGGTACTACATGAGAGTTCTACAGTGGACCCTGGCAGTTCAGTGGTCCCCCTCTTTCTAATCCTCTGTCAGTCCCTATACAGCTCATTCCAACAGGGCAGAAACACCTCCTGGTGTGCATGTCTTTTTTCCCCCAGTTCCTTTGGCCATGGTGACCACAGATGCTTCCCTCCTAGGGTGGGGGGCCACTTCCAGGGGAAGACTGTCCAAAGGATGTGGTCCCAGTCAGAGACTAAAGTGCATATAAATGTTCTAGAGATGAGAGCAGTCCTCCTTTCATTGCAAACGTTTTCAGGACTGCCTTTGTCTAGGGACAATAGTAGCTCACAGAAAACATGGCTGTTGTGTGGTACATAAACAAGCAAGGGGGCACATGTTCATATCTGCTTTGTTGCGAGGCCATGAAGTTTGGGAGTGGGCGATGTTCTCAAAGTGCTTTCTCCTTGCAATACACATTCCCAGAGCATCCAAAGTACTGGCAGACAAGCTGAGCAGGGCTATTCTGACCCCTCACGTGTGTTTCCTGAATCCGCTAGTGGTTAAGCAGATCTTCCACTGGTGGGGCTAACTGGGCTGCAATCTGTTTGCTTCCCCTCTCAATCACAAATGCAGCAACTACTTTGTCCTGATTCCCCCCAGAGTAGGAGTCCCCCAAGGACACTCTGACTCACGACTGGCCTCCAGGTCTCTTTTATACATTTCCACCTTTACCCCTTAATTCTGAGTTTTCTTCAGAAATCCAGATGCCTCAGGATGCAGTTGATCCTCATTGCCCTCTTCTGGCCTTGGCAGGTGTGCTTCCCTCTTTTACTGTCTCATCTGAAGCAACCCTCTTGGGTGCTCAACCCAGGCCTGGATCTTATATCCCATCCATTGCTTCATCGTCTTCTAAATTTGCAGACCCTCTGTCTGACAGCTTGGTTTGTCCAATTCCAGTGATTCTTGCTAAGTCCAGGCTGGTGTCCCCTGTGAGAGAGATTATTTTTGTTTCCCAAAAACCTTCAACCAAGAAAATTTACAGAAGTAAGTGGAAGAGATTCTCCATATGGGCTGAAGGCTGAAATCTGGATCCATTTTTAGCTCCTATTTCTGATATTCTTCTTTTTCTGGCTTCCCTTTTTCAATTGGGTGCTAATTTTTCTGTGATCAAAGTCCAGCTGGCAGCACTTTCTAATTTCCATCTCAATGACGAGCCTACATTTTCTTCTCACATCTGCAAAGGCTTCTTGAAAGGTGTCTTTTTGTTACATCCTCCAATCAAGGACCCTTTTCCTCCATGGGATCTTGCTGTGGCATTGCAATCCCTGACTAGGCCCCCCTTTGAGCCTGCTGCATCCTGCGACCTCAAATTTCTTTCTTGGAAGACCGCCTTTTTGGTGGCTATAACTTCAGCAAAAAGAGTTTCAGAAATGAAGGCTCTTACCAGTAAGCCTCCTTATTTAATATTTCATAGAGATAGTGGCCTTAAAACCCAATTATTCATTTATACCAAAGGTGGCCACTGAAGCAAATCTTAATCAGTCCATCCAACTCTGTGTTCTTTCCTAATTATGCTAATAAAAGGGAATACATCTTACATACCTTAGATGTTCATAGCTTCATTTTTATTTGCACAGAACCAAGTCCTTTTGTCTTTCAGTCCAATTATTTGTGGCATTTTCAGTCAACAGTAATGCGGTTTCAAAAATCACTGAGTGGATTTCTCAGTGCATTTCTTACATATACTCTTCCTGTGAGTCTCCTTTGCCTGGGCTAGTTCTACCAGGTCAGTGGCTACTTCAGCTGCCTTTGTAGCTTGTCAGTCCTTGGAGGACATTTGTGCCGCAACACTTTGGCCTTCTCCTCATTACAAACGTGACCTAGTTTCTAGGGGAAGGGCTGCCTTTGGCATGTCTTTGTATGAGGCCACCCAAGAATGCCAGGTAGCTGGGGACTCTGACCCATACGTGATGAATGGTGACTAGGATAACATCAGATTGATAGTTATGTACTCACCATAACATGGTATCTGTGTTATCTGTAGTCACCATTCTTTACAGTCCCACCCTCCATTCCCCTTCCTGAGAGACTGGCAGGTTTTTGGTGGACCTTGTCTGGTGGTAGGTACTTTGTCTGCCTTCTTTTGCCAGGGCAAACTCGATCTGAGAGGTTAGAGGGCAGCAGTGCATTATGGGAGGGGAGGAGCTTGAGCTAAGCTGTTGTCTAAGTGTACCGGCTCAGATCCTAGAGCCATATGTGATGAATGGTGACTACGGATAACACAGATACCAAGTTGTGGTGAGTACATAACTATCATATGTCTGTTAAATAATATATTAAAATTCAGAAGTTGACTTCACATAGTGCAAATTAATTATAATGTTAGGCATTAAGTATAACTTTTCAATTTGATATCAGTAATTCTCCCCTAAGGGGTCCTTGGTTGGGTTTCTCTTTTCCAGCAATCCTGATCTGTCAAAAAATACAGGAAGTTCCTTTACTTATATGTGCCATGATGTTATACACTATGAATGCATCAAATCTGCTTTATTGTATTTATTTTATTTATTTACATTTGTTGACCGGAAGTGTCCGACTGGACGTAGCTCCATTTTCAGCAGAGGCCCGGGGAGAAAAGCTCCACAGTTAAAATATACAGATAGTAGTTGCATTGGATTTACATAGTGATTAACAATTTGATTAACATAGCAATTAATTATAAACATGGTTACAGATGAAGAACACAGTACATCAGTAGACAACTAGAATCTTTATCTGTGAAGTACATAACAGACATTAATTGTTACAATAAGAAGTTCCTACTGTATAATAAGTAGTAGGCTTATGAGCATCCGAGCTTGTTATAATCAAGGTAGTTAGTGGGGTGGAAAGGAAGGTAGTGGTTGGATGGGGTGGGTGATATTAGAGTGGGAGTTGCAAGGACATAACCAGCATGTTTTTAGGTGTGCTTTTAGTAAAGTTTTGAAGTGGGTGCATGATGGTATGGAGGTAATTGTGGATGGGAGGGATTTTCATAATTTGGCTATGGCGCAAGAGAATAGTGCTTCACCAGCAGATTGCTTGGATTTGTATACCTTATAAACCTGAAATGTGCATTGCCACCATCATCATAGTAAGAAGCATGATGTAAATCAGACTCCTCAGTACTCAAATAATTAGCATGCAGCTTGTGTGATTGAAAGAGCAGCAGAGAGGGTGGTTCTGTCTTCTATGACAATCCCTGGTGGTGGTTGGGGATATCAGTTCTGGGAAGTGTGGCGGATATGGTGGGAACATGGATGAGCTGCTGCAGAGGCAGGGTAAATGCAGCACACCTCCATGGCATGCCCGCCTTTGTGATGTTACCATGGGATTGCAACAGGGTAGGTCATAAAATAGAACCCCATGGCAGATGGCTAGCCCCCTCCCGGATATCCTTAAGTTCTGCAGTGGCCCCAGTTCTATCAGAGGAAGTGTAGGGTTAGGTGGCTGGTAGACCCTGCAGTGGATGTGGGGCATTGAATAAGTCAGTCATAGAATAATGCAGTGGGGAGAAAAAAAGTTATCAATCAGTTTGCTATTAACCCAATGTTTGTAGTGATCTCCCTTCCTGTTACCATGTTTTTTGTTTTTTTAAATACAGTCGCAAGTCCATTCATTTCTACTGGAAATTAATCTCTTATTTTTTTTTTCTTTTTTCTGAGAAAAGTCCTCATCAATGAAGACATGTATCACATGGCACTTCTTTGGGAGGCCACTTATTCAATCTCTGAAGGGACTGCCCACCTTGGTTTACTCTTGAGGCCGTCAGAAGCTGTTTATTTCTTAAGCTGCCCACAAAGAAGAACATAATGTGACAGGTGAGTAATAAGCATTATATCCAGTAGCTACTTCATACTTTCCACAGCTACAGTCCTCCCTACCTGATGTCTCACCCCTTCAAAAAAGCTAAGGCAAGGTCAGTTATTCATGACTTTTTGTTAGAGGTCCCACCAGATCAGAGAGGAGACATATTTTAGTCAAGGTTCTGTTTAGAACCCACATTGTCAACATGCCATTTCAATGGTATGCCATCCCCAATTGTTTCTCTGAAAGGAACTTGATGTGCTCTCTTAATCTTCAGGATGCTTTCTGTCACATCAAATTAGCCAGGAAATCCAGCAAGTTTGCTTCCATGTTGGGGGCCATTGAATGTCAAATCAAGACATTATCCATGCAGGACAAGTATCCTTAGGCTGGAGGCTGTGGTGAGACCAGTTTACCAGATGCATGTATGTAGACACAGCAGACCTATGACTCCAATGTCTTTCCTTATATAGATGATTGTTTCTTAGTACTGTCTCAAGACAGAAGCAGCTTTGGGTTGCAAAACGCTAGAAGCAACTAGACTCTGTAATGAAAGGGTTACTGTTACTCATGCAGAATCCCAGATGAGAAGTTGCACACTGGGTGCCCTTTCATGCAAAAGCCCTCCAATTGTTTAAGGAAACAGTTCTATGCATACCCAGCAACAATTCTACATTGGTATAACTTTAATGGCCTCTCTTATTTTTCATGACATCCAATGCAAGACTTTTTCAGGAGGATTCTGCAGTGGCCCCTCAAGGTTCATTGGAACCAGTTGACAGACAATCTAGATGCTTCCACCCACATCTCCAAGAAATACAAAGATCATCTTTGGTGGATGGAACAATCCAACGTATTTGTGAGCAGACACTTTCATGCCTTACCTGGCTTCCTTGGACAATGTGTGCATGTGCTGTGGCACAGGGGAGGCTTGTTTCAGAGCAGACAGGCCAAGGTACTCAGCCAGTAGTGAGGCCACTTTGCATGTCAACATTTTGGAGATGAGCACGGTTCTTTTGACTTTACAAGTTTGTTTCTGCACCTGAGTTTTTAAGTTAAACACAATCCATGTGTTGCAGTGCCCATAGAGAACACCATCAGACTTTGAAATAAAAATTCGGTAATAAAATTTGCTAAGTGCTTTCATTGCTGAATATCAGAGTTTCATCAGAACTACATAAAACACTCTCAATTGGTTTAAATACACCATAATTAAAAATCACATGACAAGCACAACAATGACTTAAACAATTAACTGATAGTATTTCATAATTTTTTAACTTGAAGACTGAATTTAAACCAAGGTGATTCATGGCATTCAATTTTAACTGCCATTTTAAGTTCACACAATTTTAAATGTTCATCTATAATCCAACCCTGATGATCTTTTACAACCTGCTCTAAAATCATAAAACCAACTTATGTGTGTTAAAATCAATAATATGTTTACATAAAGCACTAAATATGTTCCTTTTCCTAATATCGAGTAAATGTTCATGCATTCATTCCCTAAATCTTCTTGATGGTTTTCTTAAATAATAGACAGAACAACTGTGACACTAGGCTAAATAAACAATATTTTAGATGTAGAAGTGAAATGCCCATTGATTACATAGCTAGTACATCTAATAGTAAAACTATCTGTAAGATATAGGGACATTGGGAACATGTACCACATTTAAAAGTTCCACTTTTGCATACAGAAAATGACATCAATTATTCTAGTAATTTCCAAATAATTCTTAAAAGTTTTATCATGCCTATAAAGTTTTTTCTGCTATTTTGTTAACACAATCACTATCTGATGAAATCAGAGTCCAATATTTTGTTGATTACTTCTGAAATGGCCTTACTGTCCAAAGTATGGGTGGTAATAAATAATTTTCTATCTTTATCGAAAACAGACTTCTGACCATATGTTGCAGTTGTATTATTGCCCATTGTGACATCTCTAAGTATAGGTACATACATACCCATTTCTCTCTCTTTTTTTTGCCTCTTGTTCCTTGATCTCATTTAAGAACTCCATAGTGTAGCCCCTCTTAAGGAATAAACTCAAGGTCACCATAAAAATTCTCTAGTTCTGACACCATCCTAGCCAAATGTACTAACTAGCTTTTCACCACTGATTTCTTTTGGTGTCTAGGATGCCAACTAAAGAAGTGAAGATACGAGTTCAAAAAAGTGGGTTTACGAAAAATGGCGGAACAATACCTGCCATAAATCAAATATTTTTTAATCTCCATGTCCAAAAAATGTCAAAGATATGGGAACATTTTAAAAATGTGACAGTATTGCTAATGTATTCTAAAAAACTGATGTAATGTGTCCACCATTTCCTTCCAGGGGATTAAAAATGTCATCTAAAAATCTCGTATAAAGTAGCCAACAATACCTATACTCACTATTAAAATGTATTGGTCCTCCCACTAAAGCATTACATAATTAGCAAACATGGGGGTGAAAGCCACACCAGTGATCTGCCTAAAATATTGCACTTCAAAAATTAAAAATTATTCTTTAGCACAACTTCCATGGCATTTACCTTATCCATATGTAATTCAGTTTAAATAATTGATTTTCAAACAAACTTAACCCCAGATCATGTAGAATAAGTAACATTTTTTGTAACAGAATTGACTTCAGAACAATACTCAGTGTTCAATAATGTTAAAAATGCCATGTGTTTTTGCAAATTTGGGCAATATTTGCTATACCCTTAAGATGAAAATCTAAGTACATGGCAATAAAAAATGTCTTAGAATGTGTGGCATCTACAATGGGTCTAAAAGGAGGCATCTGCAAACATTTATGTATCTTGTGTATACCAAAGATACTAGCATAGTATGTTTGTCATTACTCATAAATCATAGTCAGCTTTTGTTGGTCAATACAAATTATTAACATGGATGTTTCCATTACGTTCACCAAACCATAGAGGTAAATTAAGCTTGTGTACAGATAATTTTAAATCAATTAAGATGTTAGGAATTTTAGCCCTTTTGGCTGGAACAAATGACAGACTCTTGGCTAATATATGTGTGTTCAGTAGTAATAATATTAGAATGGTTAAATATCTCAAATTCCTCACTGTCATTTGAAACTGTGATGACCACCCCATTTTCAGTCATAAAACTGGTCTCAGTACTAACCACTAATTCCTCTGATGGTTGTTCTGTGGGTCCCTTTTCAGTTTGGCTCCCTGTTTTACATAAGTATCCGTCATATTCTGGTTCCTCCATGTATTGTTTGACTGTTGGTAGTTCCTAATTCGCTCAGATCTGTGAACCACCATCTGTTCTAAAGGGGTGGTCCATCACTTTATCTAGTATTAATATGAGATGATGAATTTCCCATATTAGTTGAACCTACCCCATTGCGAATGACTGCTTCAGTATGGAAACCATGGTAACCGGGAGAGTTAGGATAAACCCTCCCATTTCAATATTCATCTGTGCCCTTCTTAAGTTCATCAATTTTCCTTAGTAAAATAGCATGACAGGTTTTGCCTACATTAGTAATCAGACCCAAAATTCAGATCGTCATATTGAGAATGTCCATGCAGTAAGATAATTTATCAATTTTAATGTTATAATTTTCATTAATTCACGTTCTGAGTACCTTAAAATAGCAGCTGATAGCATTGTCTACCCTTTCTTAATCCTTATAACTAGATCAATCCAGGAATCACAAGTCCTTCTCTCTGGAAAACGTCACACAATATCCCTATGCACAAAGAAGGAAAGTCAGCAGACATTGCTAACGTTAGACCTATAGCAATCTTATCCACCCTCTCTAAAATACTTAGGTTCATAGGTTGGTACTACTAGGCTATCAGGCCTAGGGCCTATACAAGCCTAGCCATAACAATTCCATGGCTATTTCCTCCCACAATATTTACTTCCCTGGACCCCTGTCTAGTAGGGAGACTGACAATTGGGTGGGAGATAGGAAATTCACCCTGGGGATGATGTCAAAGTTCCTTTTGAAAAATATATTGAAAAACAATTGCTAAACTATCTCCTGCAAGATGAACTCCTATCCCCCACATAACATGGCTTCCATCATTTTTGTACTAACATTGCACTTCTAACCTACACTGATATTGTCAACAAAGTTAGAAATAATATCAAACTAGTATTCACCTTATTTCTAGACTTGTCTAAAGCGTTTGACATAGCTTGTCACAGCAAACTTCTTCTTCAAATGTCCTTATCTCTCTCTGCCCACCCTTCTAAGGTTCAAAAGCTACCTATCCAATAGGTATGTATCAGTAAAATGGCACTCAACCCTCTCTCCATACCTCCCAGTCACCAACGGTGTACCAAAAGGCTGTATCCTTGGACCCCCTCCTCTTTAACAACCCCACCAACACCCTCCACATATCAGGCCTCCCTTATACAATATGCAGATGACTCCACACTCATTGGCACAGATGGCAACATGGCACACCTCCAAAAAAATTGCTCAGGAAGCTTTATCAGTGACTGAAACATGGTTCTGTAACTTACAACTCATGCTCAACCATACAAAAAAAAAATCTACTACTTTTTCCCCCAAATCTCTTGTCCATGTAAAAAAAATTGTCTTCTCTCTTGATAATACAACCGTTGAGGTCAGTTGTAATAGCAAATTAATCTTAAATTCAACCCACATATACAAATTTGCAGAAGAAAACCTCATCAAAAATTAGGGATGCTTTATAGAGCCAAAACCTTTCACACTGACAACTAAAGCTACACTTGTCACCATCTCCTCTCCACATTTCTTTATGGTGCTTGCCACCATCTCCTCTCCACACTTCTTTATGGTGCCCCCATCCTTACGAACCTTTAGGAATCACAAAAATCAAAATGTGAGGAATGCTATGTGTGGTTATATATATACATACACACTAGCAATAAAACAAATTTAAACCATCTAAAAGACACATTTTGTATGTACACTAATGCCCTCCAGGTTGGCCATTACAGGGGAAGTAAAAGAACTTCCAGGAGTGAAGAGGTCCTCTGCCTTCAGGATCAGGCCTCATAACACCCCTGGGTGGTCCAGTATTTCCATATTAATGCCCACTCTGCTGTGCAGTATTGTTATTTAAAGACACCATTTCTCCCAAACCCAAAACCATACTTGTCAATGGTTAAAAAAGAACTATGCATAATAAAAATGTATGCACTTCGCTAAGCACTAGTATTATTCTATAAATAATTGTAACGGTATGTACAACGCAAAACAAAAATTGTGTCCTAAACAACAAAAACTGTTAAACATCTAAAGTTGTTTTGCCGCCCCTGTACTGGGAAAGAGAACAAGGATACCACAGACACTAAACTGCAGTCATTTACATTGGGAATTTGATAAAAAATATATATATATATTACTATAGCCCCTGGCCCTGTTTTTTTTTTTTTAAAATTGGATGAGAGACCATAAAAGACCTCAGTGGTTTCCTTCTTTATGGAATGTGATCCACATATACAGCATACCACTGTGCAAGATCACAATTAGCCACGTGATCATTCCATTGAGGCGGTCCTTCCTCACTTGTTTTTCTTTTTGCATTACAGTGATCTATGAATCATCACTGCTTCCTGTTTGCAATGGCAGTGGCTTTGAGAAGATTGTCTTTGCCAAGGCTGTTGTACAGTGCTTGTAGTCCAACAGCCGTGAAATGAAATAAATGACTACAGGAGATCAGCTGTTTCTTTTTGAGTTGCTGTGACTTAAAACCACTGCTGTTTATTTTGTGTATGCAATGCCACAACAGAGCACACCCTTGTTTAAGGGGTGGAGAAAGATGACACAGCCTGTGGTATGACTGGGATGTCAGTCTGCATGTTGTATTGCTGAGTTTGGTCAATTAATTCTTAAGGCCAGGTCCTAAAACATGCTTTTTGATGGGGAATGGTGGTGGTTGATTCCAATAGTGTTCATTACAATTCACATCTGTTGACAGACATACATTTAACATTCACATGTATCTTGCTATACTGAAAACAGCATTTGTATCAAAATGGATCTAACCTTTAAGCAGGGAGTAAATAACCTGAACCAGAATTAATTCGTCTGGTACGCAATTAAGTGCTGTAAAACGTGAGGGTACTTTCAGACATGCAACTGAATAAACATAGTAACAACTGGAAAACACATTTCTGTTATCCAGAAATGTAGATATGTCACATTTTTACATACTCTACAGTGTAATCTGATTTATTGATGCTAATTTTTGTGTTTTCTTTTTAATTTTTAAATGTTATTTTGTCTTTCTTTTTACTTTTAAGTACATAACTACTTTTTTAAACCAGTAAAATATATTAAAAAGCCAATAAAGATAAAATAAAAATTAAAAACTTCAACAAAATCAAGTGTAGATGACATTTTCTAAGAGAATAATATGCAAAGTAAGAGTTATAGGGCAATAATGGATGCTCTTGGTTGAGAGAGCACTTTGCATTGTTTGGTGTCAAAACAAACCTGGCTGATCCATTACTTCCTTGTAATCCCCACCCTCTCAGGCTTTGGCTCTAGATGATTGTCACTGTTGAAGTGACACTTCAACCCCATGTGTAAAAAAATGGGAAAAAGGGGTTGTGGATGGACGGATGGATTCAGACTGAAAATAACTATTCCCTCTCACATATAATCAAACTAATAAGAAATGGGTACTTGCGTATTATCGCAACCACATTACTGATGTTGAATAATTTCTGATGTGATCGTGAAATGTGACTACAAAGGGGTGTGTACATTCTCAACTGCTATTCTGGCACTGTGGTTATGAGATGTAACTGGAGGAACAATGGGAAAATCGTGTTCATGGGTACCATCCTTCCCCGGTTTCTGTCTGCCAATGTGCTTTGCACTGCAACTGTAGGCTGCTGCTATATTGTGATTACTTGGAACAACAGGGATTTAGGTTTCCTGGTGAAGGGATTGTACAAAACACATGCTGTTTTTTTTTTGTCTGCCACTGTCAGGCTTACACGTGTGATATATTGCCCTTATACATGTGTTCAACTCACTACTTGTAAGGTGTATTCCTAAAGTGATTACACATCTTGAATCTGCGACTTGTCATTTACAGAGATAGCAGTTTGCAGGGCTTAAGTAATGTCATTTTGCAGTTACGACTGTACCTACATTGTCAACATTCAAATTAATGCCCCTCATTTCAAACGGGCATTACTCTCTATCTGCCGTAACTGTGCTATGGTGTACAAATGAGTCGGTCGTCCTGTTTGTATGTGAATTATGAAAGTCTGTGGACCGCTTTCTGTCAATAGGCAAGGCAAGGCAAAACAAAACTTTTTGTCAATTAAATGACTGAAAACAGTCACTTGCTTACAGTTCACTCCACATTAATGACCGAGTTTCTTACAAAGTGGAGAACTGTGAACAGCTGTTGGTACTTAACATATTATCTAGTTGCTTGGAATGTGGTTGTGATAATACTTAAGTACTAAGAAATGCTATTCAGAACTGTGGGTATTAGGTTAGGAATGATAAATATATACAGCTTAGATTGTCTTGCTAAATATGTAATTCTTACTGAGACTGTATTTCACATTTCAGAAGTACATTGGGGTGTAAAATGCAACCCTCACACTGGGGGAGGATTAGAGGGCACAGTCCACTCAACAAAAACATTTTCATTCAGACTAAATTAATGTCAATGTGACAGTCTCCAGGTCAGTGGTAAGCTGAAGTGGACTGTTTCTCTAGGCACATAAAACTGAGAAATGTTGTAATAGCTATTTGACAACTGAAAACTCCAAAGTTATAGGAACACTATAGTCAGAAACTGGAAAGAAAATCATGCTTCACCTTATCTTGATGTACTGTACAATATTAATGTCTCTGCAGTACTCAAGTAATTAAAAGTAATTTTATTATAACAAAAATGTGACCCAACTGGTGCAGACATTTTGTCAGAATGCACTCTATTCCCCCATGACCTTTCTCATACTACTGTAACATTCAGAATTACTGTTTACTTTTAGAATTTTTGATCATATTCTGCAGGTACTCACCAGTTTGTGCTCTTAGCCTTCTTTGACAAGCTCTGTAAAGACTATTTTATTTAATCTACAGAAACTGTTTGCATTAGTCTATTTACTAAGGTGTCTAATCTTGCTGGGCTGGGTTCACCAGGAAAATAGTAGATTTGAAAGTCCCCAGTTCAATCACAGCAGCTAGCTTGATAGGTTAAAGGGAGACTGTACTTCCTACATACTAGCTTCAGCTACTAGGTCACTGTGACCTATGAGATAGGGTTCACAGGCATGAGGCACAGGCATGAGGCACAGCCAACACCCTAGGTCTCACCTCTTTGCCTAGCCTGTCTGCTATTCATAATTCCAGTCTCCTTCAGGGCCACAGGAACAACCTGTCACGCTCAATACTCAAAAAAAAAAAAACAAACAGCCTCATCATTTCTCCTGCCAGCTTCTTCAGGTGTCGTGGTTGCTAATTATAACCAGGTTGCATTTGTTACATCTGCACCCATTGTAAGGAAACTGGGTATGCTTTCTCTATTTCCTGCAATATGAGAATTATTTTCCAAACTCTGTAGATGTTGTTTCAAGAGGGACATTGTAGAAGTATACATCAGGTTAACATTATTTTATAATTAGTTCTATCCCAGAATGGCTGCTTGGGGGCGGCTATACTTGTCAAATTGATTTTCAACTACGGTCTCTCTCACGTTGTTGCCACCTTTTCCAGTCTTTCTATTTTTGCATCAGGTTGTTCTAAAGTCACTTAAAATAGGAGTTCTCTGAAATGCTGCATAAAGGAAACCACTCTGAGAAAAATGCATATATTTTTACCATATCTTGATAGTCTGTGTGTCACTATTACATCAAAATCAAAGAAATAATTACATTTCCATTTCTTATACTGTGTCCGTAACCCATGCCATAACCTCGCTCCCTTAGAAACATCTACTAAGTTCAATTTCTACTTCATAATGCGCATGGCTAGTCTTACCTTAAACTTCTCCCAAGTATCCTCATAATCAATACTTCCTTCCTCATCAAACAACCCCACTAAAACCTGTCTCTACCTTGTATATTACACATTTATTGTACAAACTTAAACCATGTGCACCCTTTGCAGGAAATCTCCCTCCGGGATGCTTTAACTTAGCTGCTGACTCTATTTTCCATGTGTCATTTCTTAGCAGTAGATCCATACAGGAATCCTACATTCCCTCATATGGAAGAACTGTCATATAATTTCCCTATAATTTCCCTTCACAAGGGTGGGAACTCCAATGAAGTCACTAATTTTAGACACATTGTAATTCTCTTCTATCTCCAAAATAATGGAAAAATGTATAGATAAACAATTCATCATCATCTCGAAGAAAAAAACACTTAATCCTACACAACTTATATGACTGCTCTGCCATCCTTTGTAGATGCAATCAACAAAGCTATAAACAACAAAATTCCATCACCTTTCTTTTTCAATTTATCCAAATCTTCTGATAAGTCTCCCACAACAAACTCCTGCCAAGGATGTCAACCCAGGGCCTCTCTTTTACTACACTTAAATGTTTGTCTAGCTACTTGTCACACAGGTATAAGTTTAGTAAAATGGCTCTCAGTGACTTCCCTTTATCTTCCAGTAAATAGTGCCATCCCACAAGGTTTCATCCGTGGTCCTCTCCTTTTTAACATTTTCATAAACAATCTTTACACATTTTTTTTTAACAAGCATCACTAATACAATATGCTGATTCCACTCTAATCTGCTCCAGTGACAACTTACCTCAGCTACAAACTATCACTCAGGATGAGAGCTGGATCTGATAATCAATTTCTGTTGAATACCAAAAAAAGCTACTTTTATGTTTCCTTAAATCTCAAACACCCCCTCCAAAAAAAAAAAACTTCAAAAACTCCTCTCTGAACAATACAGTATTGAAGCTGTTTCTCATAATAAACGCCTAGGTGTAGCATTAGATGTTATAATAAATTTGCAAGATTTGCAGCCTATCAACCCTACCTGCTCTGTTTTTAAATCACTAAACTGGCTTGAATTATCCTATCACCTAGCATTATTCACACAACTACTGCTGGCACAAAATAATATACAATCCTTCTTCCTGTCCAGCTATCAGCAATATTCTCCACCATTATCTTCCGAATCAACCCTTTCACTCAACTGACAAACTACTTGAACTTTATAAACCAAAGAAATCTATAGTGAATGGCTTGTATTCCAACCATGTGGCCAAATTTTGGAACTGCATCTTGATCCCTGTCAGGTCATTATGTAATAGTCATTTAATTCTTAACTAAGAGAATTCATTTCCATTTCTTGGCTCTTTTCCTCAGCCACTTCAGGCTAATACAAAAATGTCTCGTCTTCCCTCACATCTCCATATTCTTTATGCTAACTCCCTTATTTAATATGTGTCAGACCAATATTTCCAACTTCCTGTTTGGTCAGTATTGGCCTTTAAGTCTCTACTACTTCACCACCAAGCTACTGTTTAACATGCTCATCTCCTCTTGTTTGACTCTACAGCGGGAAACGTTTCCCTTCTGCCGCCACTACTACCATTTTTTTTATTTTCATTGTACTCATTTGCATTTTATTTAGTACATTTTTTATACTTGTTTTAAATGCATTTATATTGTATATTTTAGTACTTTTTTATACTTGTTTTAAATGCATTTATATTTTATATTTTTATAGATTTATTTAATGTTTATATTCCCTAACCATTGTATATTTTATCATCAGAGATACTTCTTTTGTTTTTCCCAGCAGAAGTGGTGGTACTTTTCATCACTCTGTACTAGATTAGTAGTATAACATTTGTAGTTATTAGGTAAATACTGCACCACACTGACCTGCAATTAACTTGGCTTGGTTTTCCTGTTTTCATTTTAGCAGCTGGCTTAGTCCACTTTTTCTGACCCTCAACCTTGCATTACTTTGTCTATCCCTTCCCCCACCTTGAACCTGCACACCTCCCCACCCACTTCTGCTTAATTACAGAGGTATCAAAAAGCCTGATGTAGAAAGGCACCATCATACTCCTAAAGTTTTTGTACATTTAAATGCATCTGGGTGTTTCCCTCCTTGCTGCAAAGTTAAAGAATAACCTCCTGCTAACCCGAAGACGCCCCTGAAGCTGACTCCTTGCTTGGCTTCATAAAGCTTGTACTCCTAAAGGTTTTGTACTTGTGTCTTGCAAAATACCTTTTTACTACCTTTCTGTAGTGCCTATAACTGCTTGTTAACCCTCCGGTGTGAGATTTAGTAGCCTACCGCAGACCCAAAGCCACTTCCTCCCTCCAACCTTTTGTCCCCTCATCCTATATCTTATCCCTTTGGAATAGCTTCTTGCCTACCTCCCCCAGCTGCTATTACTCCCTTGACCACTAGGTGGCAGTCTTTACCTACACTGTATTCTAGCATTAAAACTAACTATCCCTCAGGTCCTACACCCATTCTTTGGCATTTCAGTACAATTCTAATCCCCCTTTCTGCACACGAGAACCTCACTCTCGCTTTACTAAATCATCTACACATATCTGATAAGCTTATATACTTTGCTCCCCAGTTTTCACTTTAGTTACTTCTGTATTATGCCAAACACGACAGACAGCTGATTGTCTTTTGGCTGAACTTACCTTACTGCTCTTGCCCGCTCTGTTCGCCCTGCGGGCTCACTCTGCTCCCCTATCCCCACCCACCCCCAGGGCACCTATCCGTATACTGCTAGAAGCCACCCCCCACACCACATAAACCAATAGCTCAACATATCTCGTTACATACTCAACCATCTGTTACTAATTTACTCACACCTTCCACTATCTATACTTTCCTCATTAAGCAAACCTATTTGCCCTTCTATAACCCCTTATTTTCTCATTACTTACATTCCCATTATGTCAACCCCTGGCTTACTAAAACTCTCTAATTTCCTCCTCTTGCCCATAATTCTTAGCACTCTACTTCTATCTCATACCCTCACAGGCTCTGAATTCCTAAGCTCCTTTCAATTTCAACACTCCTTTAAACAAACTTCCCCTTTCTATCTATCAGCCTCACAAACCCACAGTAACATTACATCCTCATCAGCCTACCTTCTCCCACAGTTTCACAGATTAAACCATATGAAGTATTTCCAAACCAGAAAAATAGACCCTATTTGATGTAAACTAGCAAAACGTCCACACAATCCTCAGTACCTACTACTACACGGCGACATTCGCCCAAACAGACGGCCTGGTAATACCTTCCCTGACTCCCATTCTTCCTTCACCTCTATTTTCCATACCCCCTCTTCTTCCTCGAACTCTCTTCTCATTGCCCACCTCAATATTCGTAGTTTAAATAAAATTACCCAACTTCATGCCCTACTAGACTTACATTCCTTTGACATCCTATGCCTCACAGAAACCTGGCTCAAACCAGTTACTAAAGACAATGATATCATCCCTCCAGGTTATAATATCCTTAGAACTGACCGTCCTAACAAAAAGGGTGGGGGGACCGATATTGTTTCAAATCTGAACTACAGGTAACCTCACTAAACACTCAACCTCCCTCACCTAGCAATGCTGAAATCTTAATATCTAAGCTCAAATTAATGCTAATAAATCTATATACATCATTTGGTCTTACATCCCCCCAGGCAACAACATAAGTACTCTTGAAAATATCCTTAACTGGCTTTTCACATCATTCCCACAAGAAAACATTCACCTTGGAGACTTTAATATTGACTGGAACTGTTGTATTTCTGACAAACCTACATCTCACATTAATCTCTATGGCTTCTATCAAACTATCACCGACCCTACCAGAACCCATAAACCCAGCAACAAACAACCTACCTTAGACTGGATAATAGTCAACAATAACCCCCAATCTTACAAAATAGGCACTTCCTGATGATATTATTGACCACACTCTTACCGTTATAACTAGACAAAAGATCATCATTCCCACTCAACTAAACTTTAGAACCACCCAGAACAAAAAGAACCTGAACCTAGGAAACTTTCAAGCAGAGATAAAAGCCTGCAATTGACCACCCCTTAAAATATCTACTTCTCAATGAAGCAGTCTCTTTTTTTAACAATACATTCCTAAAAATTCTTGAGCACAGTGCCCCCTCTCGTACTATTAAAATTAGGAACGAACCTGCTCCCTGGCTCTCAAATAGACAAGGCAAAAAATGAGACTGAGAAATAAAATCTGGAATATATGGAGAAGTACCAAAGACCCTATTGATCATTTAAACTTTAGACAGCTCAGGAATGCCACTAAAAATCAATATTCCTCAATAAAAAAACTATTGCCTTAAATTCCAACAAACCCAATATCTAAACCCACAAAAATTTTGGTCAGGATTAAATAAATTACTCCATACTGGACAAGTCAAAACCCCTACCCCCTCTAACTTGACTCATAATTCTTCCAACCAAATTGCTGATATTTTTAACAATTTCTTTTCAGAAACTGTTCAATCTTTAGCAGATACCTTACCACCTGTTACCACCACTGACTCATCCTTGCCAACCACCCTACCCCAAGTATTACAACTGCAGCCTGTCCCAACATCTCTCATACACTCCCTACTTCTTAAGCTTAAACCATGCACTCCATCAGCTGACCTCCTCCCAACTGAATACCTTCAAATGGCAGCTGGACTGCTTGCCTACCTTGTTTCCATCTTAATTAACAGAACCGTTACAGATCGTTCCATCCCATCCCTCTGGAAAGTCTTGTATATTATCCCACTGCATAAGGATGGGAACTCAAATGAACTCTCAAACTTCTGCCCCATAGCCCTACTTTCCCCCTTAGCAAAAATTATGGAGAGATGTATTCACCATCAGCTATTTGATCATCTCCTCCAAAACCACCCGCTAGTTGACTGCCAGCATGGTTTTAGGCCTTTCCATAGTACTACAACTGCTCTACTATCCTTTTCTGACTGCATTAATAAAAATTGTAACAATAGCTTACTGTCCTCAACCCTCTTTAACCATAGCAAATGCTTTTGAGAGGTCAATAATCATCAATTACTGTTAAACTCACTCAAATCACTTTCACTAGATACCCAGACAGTTAACTGGTTCAAGTCCTTTCTAGGAAATAGACAACAAGCAGTCCCCTGGGAAAATAAACTATCTACTCTTCTCCCTAGAACTCTTAGAGTCCAACAAGGCTCTATTCTGGGACCCCTCCTCTTCACTATTTTCATAAATGATCTGAAAATCTCCCTTCCACAAACCACCTGCATACAATATGCCGATGACTCGACAATAATGTGTTCAGCCTCCTCACCTGCTGGACTTCATTTGAGTACCCAAGCAGTATTTACCTTAGTTGAAAACTGGTTCCATCAATGCTGTCTCCTCCTTAACCCCAAAAAACTAAATTGGTACTATTCTCTCCCACTCAGAAGTCTCCTGCTATCAACGTCACAATTACATCTCTGGTACTGTAATAACTCTGGACACAACCACCAAACTTTTAGGTGTAACAATTGATCATAATCTAAACTTCGACACACACATTAACCTAACCATTAAATCAGTTAATAAAAAACTTGGTTTCCTTTACAGACTTAAACCCTATCTTACACCTCTAGCTAGGACTGCTATTGCCCAATCTCCACCCTTCTCTATGCATCCCCAATCTATACCAACTTAACACCCCTAGCTAGGACTGCTATTGCCCAAACTCACTTAATCTCCACCCTTCTCTATGCATCCCCAATCTATACCAACTTATCCAAAAATAATCTTCATAAGTTGGAAACAGCCTATAATAACATAGCCAGATGTCACTGGTGCCCCTTTTCAAACCCACCACTGCCAAAATCTTAAATTGCTAGGATGGCTGGAATTGCAACGCCAGATTCTTTTCCAGCAACTTACTACTATACACAAGATCTTACACCATCCCACAGATACACCCATACTCTCTACCCTTATCTGCCCATATAAAAATCTAACAACCCTTCAATCAGCTAATAAGGTACTAGTAGCTACCCTAAAGTCCAACAACAAATCTGGAGATAGAATTGAGTAAAAACACACTGGTTCCACACTGCTGAATAAATATCAGAAAATAATTTATTCCAATGAAAAACAAGTGAGCACTTTTTACCATTTTAATGTGCTAATATCACTTACCATGAGCTAGTTTTTCACTGTGATCCAGCACT
Organism: Protopterus annectens; assembly: GCF_019279795.1. Lineage (NCBI taxonomy): Eukaryota > Metazoa > Chordata > Ceratodontiformes > Protopteridae > Protopterus > Protopterus annectens. The sequence continues at coordinate 355,246,696 of NC_056744.1, forward strand.
TTAGAGGTTAAATATGTATTTAAGTCATTAGCCTAGTTGATTGGCTCATCTGAACATATAAAAGCAAGTTTTTATGCTATTTCTCATTCTAGTCTGATGAAGCGGATGATATCCGTGAAAGCACTCACTTGTTTTTCATTGGAATAAATTATTTTCTGATATTTATTCAGCCGTGTGGAACCAGTGTGTTTTTACTCAATTTTGCTCAACTTACCACATTATTTGGTTCTTTTATCAGTTTCAGAGAATTTTTGTCTTTTGCTGCTTGTGTTCCTTTCTCTGAACTGAACATGGCTGAAGATGCAGCTGACAATCGGGATGCTGCAGTACCTTCGATGGACATGTCACTCAGCAACAAGACTAATGATCATCTGTGCTCACTTCTTAGCACACAAATCAATCCTTTGCTTAATGGAACTAGTCAACTACAATGTGCATTGCCTTTGAATGACTCTAATTTATCTGAAGCCTTCAATAAAGAATACCGTGAACTTGAAAATAAGCTATACAAGTTTAAGCGGCTGCAATGGCAGCGCTTCCATATGGAGGCCTCCCTTAACTTGAATATAGCACCGAGAGGGCTGAGAGTTCTCACAATGCCCAGCTATGGATTGATTTATCCAGAATTACTTAGACGCTGGCAACTACTCAATCTTGAGTATAGTGCCAAATATATGAGGCTTGTTATAGAGTTTTTTCAGTCAGAAGAAAACAAACTATCACAAGAAATTATTAAACTACAATCTGATATTTTTAGTAAATACCCTGACAAAATAGTAGGTATCAGAATGGATATTCTTACTGACAATATTATGGGGTATGACAAGAGGCTTTCTGCCATCAAAGGCAGAAAGATACAAAGAAATTTAAAGATTTCCAAGAAGGGAATGTTTTTTCTTGGAGCAGAGAGAGGAATGAATCGAACTACAACATACAGCGTGCTACAGGAAGTGGGCGGAGTTCTGGTAACTTGACAGTAGTAGGTCACGCCAATATTGAGGCTTCCTCTTATGCGAGTGTGGTGAACAACATGAATGAGGAGTTATCAGTGCCAAGTACGTCTGGTGCTGCTCTGCCCCAGATGACACTTACTGACAAAAGTATAGTAATAAAGAGCAGATATGTCACAAAGACAGGAAATGAGGTCATAGGCAAACCAAAATTTTTTTGACTCCTCGCAAGAGCCTTAGTATGAATGAGCAAGACACAGAGCCATCAGGCTCCGTACAAGGACATTTTTTATTGAAAGAACCTCTTCCAATAAGACGCAGGTCAGGGAACCGACTGCTAAATCCATGATTACGACATCCACACAGCGAAGAGGAAGTAATGAGAACCGGCAAGAGACACAAACAGGTTTAGTATATAACATTTCCTCTATGACATTGACTGATGTGCAACTTTCTGTCTTGAATAAAGGTTTAACGTTTGTGCCGGCACAAAGAGTGGATTTGACATAGGTACTCAAAGACTTACGCCTATTTGGCAGGACACTTACTTTGAAAACTTTGTTTAATAATTGTGAATACAATGCCAGTATTTTTTAAAAAAAAAACAGTACATACATACTGCCTAATAACTCCACAATAGATTTGTTTATTGATATATGTGACAAGCAGATAAGGGAAAGACTAACAGACAGACATAATAAGAACTTTATTAATATGTCAGTCATAGAGACACAAGCACTATCTGAACTTAAACAAATCGCTAGTACTGAAATACAACCAGCAGATAAAGGGGGTGGAATTGTCGTCATTGATAAAGACAAATACATGGATTGTATGCTGAATCATTTAGGTGACACTAATACGTATGCTACATTATCTGCACAAATGCTAAAAGGTGTCATTGAGAAAGTACAGTTTTTAATATTTGATTTATTAATAACCGGTATGGTTTCAGAACAGCTTTTTGAGTACTTTAAGGTTAAATATCCTCTTGTGCCCATAATTTATGGTCTTCCTAAGATACATAAGAATATTTTAAATCCCCCAATGAGACCGATAGTTTCGAGTAGAGGCCGGTTCACAGAGCCTCTTTCAATTTTGTTTTAAATGAATGTCATACCATATTGAAAGATACTAAGTGTTTCTTGAATGAGTTGAAAGACTACATGGAGGTTATCAAGGGCCCTTGTTTGTTACTTTAGACATTGAGTCTCTCTTCACTGTTATCCCCAATGAATGGAGTATAGAGAATGTGAGGGAACTACTGTGTAGGAATAACATGACGACCAACAAAGTGACCCTCATATGTACATTGCTTGAGATCATTCTTGAACACAATGTTTTCATTTTTGGGAATTACTATTACATACAAAAATTGGTGTGGCTATGGGCACAGATTGTGCCAATAGCTACGCCAATATATCTTTGGCCAGTTGGGAGATTTATCATGTGCTTTCCAACAATATTTATTGTAATTGTATTAAATGGTACAAGCGTTTTGTGGATGATATTGTTTTTTGCTATGGCAAGGCACAGAACAGCAATCGAATGATTTCTTTCTTTATTTGAATCAGCTAAATGATTTTTTTTTAAGATTCACATATAAATATTCAGTGGTGGAGATAGACTTCTTAGATGTCAAGGTAATCAAAGATGACCTATGTAGGTGTCCACAACCATGTATAGGAAAAATGTTAGAACAATATTCTTTATCACAGCAGTATGCACCCAAAACATACCAAGCTAAATGTTCTTAAGGGACAGATTTTTTTGTGTCATGTGACTGCATAATGATGATAGTGAGTTGACAGATGCCCTATTTACTCTCAAACATTAATTTATGGAGAGAGGCTACAGTTGTAACATTATTGATTCGCAGATTGCTGAAGCCTGGCATGAAAGGAGAGGGAGATGTAAACCTTATTTTACGAATGACCTCCCTGGTAATGTAGACATGGACACATCTGCTACGTTTAGTACCAGTATCCTAGGAAGGAATGACACTACAAGTAAGATAAGGATGCCTTTGACCTATGCGAGTGACATCCATGTAGTTTGTGATGTCATTAGAAATAACTGGGATATTATCTCCACAGTACAGGAATTAAAAGTAGTAATAGATGATCAACCCAATTTTGTGTTTAGGAACAATAGGTCACTTAAAAAGTAGCTTTGCTACAGGTCTAATTCTATGCCTTTGCAGAATTTACCAGAGAGAACTGGTACATATATCTGTAGGAGATGTTTAGCTTGAACTCATGTACATATAGGTGGACAATTCATGCATCCTTCACTACGATTCAAGACAGAAAGTGCTTTCTATGCTGACTGCCGAACAAACAATTTAGTTTATTTTTGTTACTGTACCATGTCCTGCATTTTATGTAGGCAAGACCAGTGGTGCAGCAGTTAGCATTGCTGCCTCACAGCACGAGGTTCTCTGGTTCAATCCTCGGCTAGGATGCCTTCTGTGCGGAGTCTGCATGTCCTCCCTGTGGTTGCGTGGGTTTCCTCCGGGTGCTCCAATTTCCTCCCACATCCCAAAGACATGCTGTAGGCAGATTGGACACTCTAAATTGGCCCTAGGTGTGAGTGTGTGTGGTGCCTTCTGTGGAAGGTTGGGCGCCAGGCTGGCAACTCGACACTGTAAAACTCCACTGCCAATCATGAGCGGACAGATGATCCGCTGTGGCGACCCCTAACTGGGAAAAGCCGAAAGAAGAAGAAGAGGATATTGGAGCATCTGCGAGATATTAAGAATGGCAAGGGAAACCAGTGCTTTAGCTATGCACGTAGCTAAAGAAGGACCAAGGCATAGCTTTACATTTTTGGTGTTAGAAATCATGCACAGTACCATGAGAGGAGGTGATTTGGTTAATAGAACTGAATCTAATGAACAGAAATGGATTATAAGGTTTCGCAGACAAACCCCCAGGTCTGAATAATACAGTTGCTCTAAAGCCATTTCTCAAGGCTAGAGCTCTTAAACATTGACTTTTAATTTTATTAATGAATGTTTTTATCATTGTCATTGCTATGTAAGATTGTATTTGTATTAATTATTTTAGCAATGTGACACTTCTAGCAACATTTACTATATATTATATATATGTGTATACATATATATTTTTGGTAACAATCTGTTGCTTATATGTCCGAGATTATAGTATCATTCTTATTTATGTTTTTACCATTTTAATGTGTTAATATCACTTACCATGAGCTAGTTTTTCACTGTGATCCAGCACTTTAGAGGTTAAATATGTATTTAAGTCATTCGCCTAGTTGATTGGCTCATTTGAATGTATAAAAGCAAGTTTTTATGCTATTTCTCATTCTAGGCTGATGAAGTGGATGATATCCATGAAAGCACTCACTTCTTTTTCATTGGAATAAATTATTTTCTGATATTTATTCAGCCGTGTGGAACCAGTGTGTTTTTACTCAACTTATCACATTATTTGGTTCCTTTATCAGTTTCAGAGAATTTTTGTCTTGCTAATTCTGGAGATAGCTTGTTCTCAAACTCTATTGGATCACTCTTCCAACTGAACTAGCAGCCCTTTCTTCTACCCCACTTTTCAAGAAGCAATTAAGAATCTTCCTTAAAGCCCAATGGCTTTGCCCATGCACAAATCCTGACTGACACTCTCCCCTTGCAGGACCATTCTTTACTCTCTATCTTTAACATGCTATTTCAGGTGCTCTGATATTCTCTCTTAATTCCTACTGTAGTAGCTCACCTCCTAAGGTTTGGTAAACTTTATAAACATTGCTACCCTCAAAAAAAAAAAAAAAAAAAAAAAAAAAAATGTATTAATCCTTTTACTTAAAATTTTTAACTTATTTAGTCGGGTATGTTACTGTAATAGTACTATATAAATGTTCCTGTATTTGAAATGTTTTACCTGACATTATCTGTATTGTATATGGTCAAGATTTCTGTCTTGTAAATTGTCTTAATGTGGAGCTTTTCTCCTCGGGCCTCTGCTGAAAATGGACATACATCCAGTCGGACTATCCCTGTCAACAAATGTAAAATAAAAAAATATATTGATCTACTATTGTAATTTACAATCTGTGGAGGTTTTCTCCCTGGGCCTCCTCTGAAAATAGGTTCTTGCATATTTGGAATTTCCTGGTAAATAAATGTCAATAGATAAACAATAAATAAATATTATACTCCAAAATGTCTGTCAGGGGACTGTCATATTGATACAATTTTGTATTTCAGTCTTTGTTATCCTCCCAAAACGGAGTTTGTATCCTTATAATATGACACAGCCTAGACATCACAAAATATTTTTTTTCCATTTAGTTACAGTGATAGTGCTGTGAGTCATTAGCTTTCAGACGGTCTGTGAACACAGAGTTCATGCTTCATTTTAGCAGTTACTCTGATCTTAGTTTATATTAAGCTTGTAAAAGCCTTGCACAGTCAAGTTACATTTTCCCCAGCACAAAAGAGATAAAAAGGAAGGGTTTTGTTAAGTGCTCAGTGATGAAGTCCTTTAAAGAACATCTGCACCTTTTCCTCCACATTCTTGCTAGGCATGAAAAAAGCTACTAATGCAAATGACAGCGGGTTACAGTTTCTGATCCTATGCTTAATTCTGTAATTTATGGATAAGCAACACTTCACCAACCAAAATTACGCAGTACTTGACAGTTTATGTAGTATTGCATTATGGCAAATGTTGTTCTTCAGACAAATAGTTCTCCAAGTAACTAATTCTTTGGAAGAGTTTTGTAACTTTATCTGTTTCCATTACTTTACAGACCTCAGTAAGAAAAAAAAGCATCATGATATACAACTGTAAGCACTACTAATTAACTGTCTGTTGTCTATCCTATGTTAAGCAGGCTCAGACAAAATCCTCTATGATAAAAATGTTGATTTGAGCAAGAAAAAAAATTATAGGACCTTCATGATGTGTAGCAAAGAAACAGGTGGAATTGAAAAAAAAAAAAAGAACTGAAGGATTTCTGGGCACTAAGTAATGTGTAGATGATATTACAGGAGTAAAACAATAACTCTTACTATTTTACTTCCAATGCATCTTTTACAATTAAATTTCAAGTTAAACACCTGATGTTAAAGCTGTGAATTTGAAAAAATGAAGATCATAACATGTTTTGTTGTCTTAGTTTCACTAACTGCCTACTCTGTTTTTCTTTTTTGACCATTCCTGCAAAAAACAAGTAATGCTAGGTATTGGGTTTTGATTTACATATACCAGCAAAGTGTTATGGGTAATGAAACAACATATACACTAGTCCTCTTATCATCTGCATGTCTGCTGGTGGTATACATGCGCCTGCTGAACTGCTAGCTAAAGTCTACATTGTTGGTATTTTAGCAGATATCACAATGTGCTCTGAGAGGCTCTTACCCTGGAAACACTGAATTGTGTGAACCAACCTGACCCCGTGGCATACTGGAACTTGCCCTGCTAGCAAGTAATCATTGTATATTAGCAGATATTACAACATTCTCCGCGAATCTCCTACCCTGGAAACACTCAGTTGTGTGAACCAACCTGACCCCGCAGCACACTGGAACTTGCCCTGCTAGCTAGTAATCACTGTATGTGTCACGTTACAGGTTTATTTTTCAGTAATCTCTGTGTCCATTTTGTGAAGCACAGCACATCACCGGGAAGCTCAGGTTCCCCGCACACAACATTTCCTGTTAACATCTCCTTTTCAGCCCTTACCCGTCTGAAGGGGTAAAATCGTGGTTTTAGTTTCCTTTGTTTCCCATACTGTTAGTCTCTTCAACCTACAGAACTGCCCATTCTATTACATTGTACACTTTATTCTCCACTCCCTTTCAGCTGTTCTTTTTAACATTTGTTAAGTTAACCCCTATTTATCACTCGGTTTTTTTTCGCTAGCTTGCCATTTCTTTCCCTCTCTCTATAATTTACACAGAACATCTTTTTTCAGCCAAATAGACCCAGCAGTTTAGTTCGGCTCAGTTTCTTACCTCTGTGATTGTTTTTGTAGAACACAGCATACCCACTGATTCTGGTCCAGCTACTTTTAATGATTCTCCTTAGATTTTCCTATTAGCCCCCCTCCACTTCCCATGATGCACTGCAGGTTTAAAACTACTTGGTGCTCCATGTCCATTTTTGCAACACACTAGTCCTCTTATCATCTGTGTATCTGCTGGTGGTGGGTGTGCATCTGCTGAACTGCTTCCTAAAGTGTACATTGTTGGTAAACTCCTGTCTCATATGTATTTTTTCTTTTTTTTTTGTTTCAGTTAATACTTTTGCCATTGCACCGCACAACATGGCACTGTATTTGTATTAGTGATGTCTCAGCCACTGTTCCACATCCTTCTGTAATATGTTTGTAATGGTGCTGTTTAATGGTGACACAAAATTGTATTGTTTCTTCACCCTACTGTAATGTGCTATTGACTGATGCCTTAACTCACTGCATCTTTTCAAGCTTGTTTTTCTAGTTGCAGCAGTTTTCTTGTGACTATAACTGCTCAAGGCTGTTCGTCTGGTATTGTTTGTTGCTATTATGTCCTATTAAAACTATGCTATGTGCTGCAAATAAAGCTTTTAAAGTATGCTCCATCTCGAACCTATATGCTGTGTTTTACAACTGCTCTAACCTGCTAAGTACATCACACTTATGAGTATTCCATATAGCACTGTAGTACAGGACTGCTTTTTCTGTGTGTGTGACTATGGAGTCTATGTATATTGTCCTGTGGTTGTAGTCGCACCAAGCTCCCAACTCCCTTTATCGTCACTATTTATCCTTCCCCATCTCGAGTCTTGCTTTTTCTCCCTATTCCTCCCCCTTCTGGCTCTCGACTCCCTTTATCTTCACTATTTATCCTTCCCCATCTCGAGTCTCGCTTTTTCTCCCGATTCCTCCCACTTCTGCCTGTATAATATCTTATTCTAACGCTTCCTCTACAGCAGGTCCTTTAACTAGCAGCGTATCACTGTATGGATGCATTCCCCTCCTATTCAGCCTCCACCTTTACCTCTCTCGTTACCATTTCTTTTGTACACTATTGTACTTTCCTTCTACCTTATTTCATGTGTAATACTACTTACATGTCAGTTAATATTTATAATGCTTTTTCCCTCTAAACCCACCTAACTTATCTTCTCTCTCCCCTTTATATACGTATTTTAGCAGATATCACAACGTGCTCCCTGGGTATTCTACCCTGGAAACACTCAGTTGTGTGAACGAACCTGACCCGTGGCACACTGGAATTTGCCCTGCTAGCAATTAATCACTGTATATGTCATGTTACAGGTTTATTTTTCAGCAATCTCTGTGTTCATTCTGGGAAGGTTCCCCCACCCACTCACCATTTCTTGTTAACATCTCCTCTAGCCAGCCCTTACCAGTTTGAATGGCTAAAATCATAGTTTTGTTTTCCATACTGTTAGTCGTTTCACACTACGGCACTGCCCATTCTGTTACATCATACACTTTATTCTCCACTCCCTTTCAGCCTTTCCTTTCAACATTTGTTACGTTAACCCCTGTTTATCACTCTGTGTTTTTTGACAGCCTGCTGTATCTTTCCCTCTCTCTGTATTTACACAGAACATTTTTTCAGCCATATAGACCATACCAGTAGTCCAGTTTAATCTGACTCAGTTTCTTACCTCTCTGTTTTTGTAGAATGCAGCATACCCACCGATTCCAGTCCAGCCCACTCTGTTCCCCTACCCCATTCCCATCCACCCTCTCATTCATTACTTTTACACCTAAGTGAACCATTCCCCTTACCTAACCCACCAATCATCACTCTCCCCCTCCCTTCCACACCCGCCCACCTCAGAGCTCCTTTCATCCACTCTCTCCCAATCATCTATAGTTATCACAGCTCTATAACAAATACCATAATACAGCTCCCTCCCCTAACATCTCTAATCTATTCCCCTATTTTTCATCTCGTACACCTACTTCCCCTATTTTTTTCCTTTTCCTTCATTTCTTGCCATGATGGTGTTCTACCACTCATTACACTACTACACAATTCTTGGCTGCTTTCTTTATGTAGCCTATAATGCCACAGGCTTCCATAATTATAAATTCAAACACTGTCACATCCCAGCAATCACACACACCACTCCTCTACTTCAAGTACAACCTTATAGTCACATCAGCCCTCATCTATGCTACAACTGCAGCTCTCTTCCCCTTCAGACATATACACTATACCAACCCCTCAGCTCTCCATTTACAGATATAACCGACTGATGAACAAACTTAAAAACCTAATACTGCACTTCCTAACACACATTAAACTATGGGCAGGCAGACATCCCAACACAGCCCTCCCCCCTATGACTTCCCTCCTAATCAACAACACCTCCCCGACTCAACTTCTACTATAACGATCCAAAATCTCATGGACACAACTCTATTTACTCCATTACCCATATCTCAGATCTACCAATAACCAATTTCAATCTTAGAAGCTTTGTAAATAAAATTATTGAATTCCATGCTACCATGGCCACCTACTCTCCAGACATAGCTGTCATAAAAGAAACCTGGCTAAAGCCCCACATCAAAGACTCAGAAATAACACCAAAAAGTTATAATATTATTAGACGTGGTGATGTAGCAATTATGTTTAAACAATCTCTTAAGGTAAAAAAACTAAATTGTACTGTCCCAGTCATCCCCAGCACTGAAATACTAATCACATGCCTGCAATTTAATCCTCACAAAGCCAGTAATATTATAGCAGCCTACCTGACCCCCGGTAACAACCTTCCCAGCATAGAATCCCTCCTGTCTTGGTCTGCTTCCTCTTTCAACCAAGAAACTATCATCTTAGGTGACTTCAATTTCATCTGGCTCTCCTGCTTCTCCAACTGTCCTACCAACTTTATTAACCTATACAATTTCATCCAGACTATAAGCTGTCCCACTTGCACTGACAAGCATTCCAAAAAACAGTCTCTACTTAACTGCATATTAACCAACAAGCCAAAGCTGGGGTACCAAGCTGGCTCCCTACCAGGCACACTTAGTGACCATGCCCCAACATTTCTAATAAGAAAAATAATTCAATCCCAAGCTTACATACCCTTTCAAATGCACACGGAGCAAGCAAAATTTCTACAGATACATTTAATCAACCACTACAATGTTGTGACTGGTCCCCATTAAAAAAACTGAACCTTGACCTTGCAGTGGAATACTTCAACAGCAAATTCCTTGACATCATAAATAACCTTGTTCTCACCATGAAAATACACTCCAAATCCAAACAATTACCATGGCTATCTAATATCACAAAACTTCTAGTTAAACAAAGGGCTAGAGCCTGGTCACTGTATCACACCACTAAAGACAAAACTGACTTCTCCTTATATCAATAATTAAGAAACCAGCCTAAGAAAAAAATCACCAACAATAACAAAAAATACTTTAAACCTGCCAATAAAATCACTTGCACAACCTGAAAAAGTTTTGGCAAAATATTAATCACCTCCTTAACCCTGGAAAAACAGCCACCCCTACCCCTTCCACTTCTAATACTTCTGAGCCCTCAGTCTCACAGTTCAACTCTCCCTTCATTAACTATCACCTCCCTCCTAGACAGATAACAAAACCTGCCACTCTCAGTTCTCTCCCCTACCACTGAGAACACAAACTCTCTCCTTTAAACCCATTCAAATTACTTACATAAAAAACTGCTTAGTAAACTAAAACCCTGCTGTCTTGCTGCTGACCAAATACTCAATGAACTCCTAAAAGTAGCTGCTCCTTCCATGACCTACCCCACATCCATCCTAATCAATCGCTCTATCTCCGAACAGTATGTGCCTCACCTATGGAAAATTTCTCACATCATTCCACTTCACAGGGGCTGCCCCTCTGGAGATATTTCAAACTACCAACTGATTGCCATCCTCTCTCTCATAACCCAAATTCTAGAAAAATATATATACCAACAGCTTCTGAATCACCTCACCAAACGTACTATCCAGCTCACAGCACGGTTTCAGACCTAAACATAGTACAAACACAGCACTAATAACCTTTATTGATATTATTCATCACCTGAGAAATGAAGGACAGTTTGTCTCAGCAACTTTCCTGGATATGTCAAAAGCCTTTGACACTGTATCCCACTAACTGCTACTCAAAAAACTTGCATCATACAATCTAAATTCATCAACCCTAACATGGTTCCACAGCTATCTGTCTAACTGACAAGAGGCTACAAAATGGGAGAACATACTCCCCCACTACTACCAGTCTCCACTGGGTACCCCAAGGATCCGTACTTGGTCCCCTCCTCTTTGTCTTATTTACTAACAAGCTAAATTCCACCACTCAACTTGCTACCATCATCCAATATGCAGCCGATTTCACTCTTATCTGTTAAGCCCTCTCCCCCCCAACAACTTCAACACAAAATGCAAAAATCCTTCCAGGACATTGAAAATTACCTCTCTAACCATCAACTCATCCTAAACCCAAACAAGACTAAGTTAATGATCTTCTCAAACAAATCGACCAAGCTCAGTTCACTACTTCTCTCTATTTACTCCTCTAATGGGACAAAAATTGAACCTACTAATCAGACCAAGCTCCTAGGTGTTACAATAGATGACAGACTAAAATTTGATTAATGTATCTCCGTAACAATCAAAAAAGTCCATACCAAACTTGACGCTTTGTATTAGGCTAAACTATACCTTACTCACCAAGCCAGACTAGCCACAGCTAGATCTCACCTACTATCTACCCTCCTCTACTGCTCAGCTATTTTCACCAACCTATGTAAGGCTGACCTTAATAATCTAGAGTCCTGCTATAACAAAATAGCTAACTTTGCAGCCAGTCATCCACATAAAACCCATCACTGCTCCACTCTTTAGCAACTCAACTGGCTGGAACTTCCCAACCTGTTAACTCTAAACCAACTTTCCTTTGCAGACAAAGTCATACACAACCTCAGTAACTGCCCTGCACTTTGAGGCATGGTCCAACCTAACAAACTGCAGATCCCTTAGGTCTTCCAACAAACTAATGCTAAAAGTTACCCAATCTCACAACTACCATGGTAACTACCTCTATTCCAATAAAATAGCTAAGGTCTAGGATGCTCTTCCTCAGCACATCCAAAACAATCCCAACATTTCTTCATTTAAAAAAAAGCCTAAAATACTATCTCATTGGCAACTGGCTCTGCCCTGTATTTCAGGTGGCTAATTTTTCTCTCTCCTATTTTTCTTCACAACTCTCTTCTCATTCACATCTCTTCAGCACCTTTAAGGGGGGGTCTATATTATGTGATCAAATATTTGAACATGTAATAGTCTATCCATAATAATTAAACCGCCACAATGTCGAATGGAAAAGAAAAACCCAAACAAACCATTTAAATGTTCTATTCAGGGGGGCAAGCCCCCCTGCACCCCCACACCCCCCACTACTTAAATATACCAACTCCGAGATCGCACTACAGTGCAGACAATGGAAAACTTCCATTTCTGCACTGTACGGAGATCTCCATTGATCCGTTCGACATTGTGGCGGCTCGATTATTACATGTTTGAATATTTGACAATTTGATCATGTAATATAGACCCCCTTTAAGCAACTAAGGCTTGTATCACATGGCTGGATCTCATTTGTTTTAAATTTTCTGATAGATTTTGATTATTTCCACTTAATATCTCGGTATTATGTTTACACCTTATATTTCTATGTATTATGTTATACTATATGTTTCACAATTATTTGCTTTCTTAGTAATTTTTGTTACTTCCAGTTAATACTAGTTTCACAATTACTTAATTTCCTAACAAAATTGTTACTGTACTGGAGCTTTTCTTCCCAGGTCTCCACTGAAACCGGACTACTTGCCCAGTCGGACACTACCTGGTTAACAAATGTAAATAAATAAATAACATGTTTAGCTGTGCAGCAACTTAATTACATCATGGTTTTGCCAACAAATCATCACATATGCTAATTTCAATGTAGGGTGCTTCTGCTGTGATATATAGCTGACTTCTCTTACTGTGCTGCAAGACTCTTTTGTAGCTGCAATTAGCAAAGAAATATAATAGCTTACTCTAGAAGCTTATTAGTGTGGCAGCACAGATGATTAAGGCTCTAATGTGCCACTTACTTTAGTTCAGTGGCACAGAATTTGATTTCTTCGTCCATTTGTCTGCTGTGTGGCTCTGAACAAGTCACTTAACCAGACAGTTCTCCATGGGCAGTCCTGAAAGGGACACTTGTGTCTGGTGGACGTACCGGCTCAATAAATGTCTAAAATATAATAAAATTTAGGCAGTGACGCATTGGGGGCTCAGTCTTTTATAAGGGCAAAGCAGCAGCTTTCAATTAAAATAAGCAAATAATTACAGGTTCAGTGCTCAACAACAAAATGAAGTGCAAAAATAACTTACTTTTTTGCATCAACAAAAAACTGTATAATCTGGTACTGCATATGGTAAATAGGTTACATGTATCTCTAAGGGTTTATTACTTACCCTTTCTAGGGAAATTGCACCAACATACTTTAACTATACTGTAGGGTTGAGTTTTCCTTTAGGATTTATGGAAAGAGTATCTGCACAATTTTAAATCAGTGACTCACTGGGCAATAGTTTTTTGCAGCCTTCTAAACAGACTTACATTGCCTCTTTCTGCTTTAGTTATAGTGAGTGATGAAATGTTCATTTTGCGAAAGAGTAAACGTCTTTAAAGTATCATCTTTTGCTTACTCATTTTTTCAGTGACAACAGAGCTGGATTCTCTGTTTACAGGAAGCCTGTAACTTCATAGACAACAGTTTTTTAGCCCCAGTGGGCTGAAGCAATGACAACTACAAACCCCTTGTCATAGACATTTTTCTCGGCCAGAATCCAGACATTTGATGCAAGGAGTGTGGAGACAAATTCTTAAAGAAACATGAGATTTCATGTCAGACCTACATGGGTGTGTGTTGGACAGCACTGAACTTCAAAATAACGTGAAAAAAACAGTTAAGTCATGGTATAAAAGCGAGAAAACAGCTAAGTCATGGTTTACTTAAATACAGCTTGTATATGAACAATACTTAAAATTCATTGCTGTAGGGAAAAAAATACAGTTTGTTATGAGGAAAGCCGTGTTTAGGCCTCCACTGAAAATGGGACATTATCCCCATTGGACTTTCTTGGTAAGCACATGTCAAATAAATAAAATGTAGAGGTCCTTCAACAGTCTCCTAACGGTAATGGAGAAGTAATAATGCCTGCTTCAGCTGCAGTCTCAAGATCATTATCTGTTAACTACATCTTTAGAATACTAATACAAACACCATCAACAGTGGGAAAGGGATTTTTCTTTACTTGTTATATGTCAGGTGACTGTGGGATTTTTAGCGCACACTTTTGAATCATGGCCTAACCCAATGAATTAAACAAATATATTTTGGTTGTACATACATATATATGGCAAGAAAGAACAAAGGATGGCTGGCCACATACCACTCTTTTTATCAGGACAGTGGAGATGTCCAAAGGAAAGGTAACATCAGGTCCTCCTCTGAGGAGGAAGGGTGTTCCGCTCCAAATGTATGGCTACATATCAAATCTCAGCTTATGACAGAGTTCATTAAAATTATGATTACAATGGTGAACCAGTTAATAAACATTTAGTGCTAAGAGAGAAGTAGAACAGTCATCAATAGACAGTAATAACCAGCACCTTTTTTCCCAGGAGAAAGATGTGATGTAGTAACTATTTCATCAATGCTGGCATGGAAGAAAAACTTTCCAGCAGCCGGAGAGACCAAAAACCATCACTTACAGCTGTTTGGTGCAAATCTCGCAATGTTAGAAAATCTGGTTTACATAAACTACTACACAGCAAACCACATCCTGAAAAAAAATATATTACATCAAACACTTTAGTTAGCATTCTAGATAGGTGTTCAGAGAATAATGCATGGATACTATGTAGTGGACTGATTCATCTGCCTTTCCCGAATACTATGTAGTGGACTGATTCATCTGCCTTTCCCGAAGTCTTCCAACATCAGAAGTCCAGATGCGCATCTGTACTGGTAAGATACCCACTTCATTTCCTGGTTCAGTACTTCTGCTGTAGTACAAAAATAATGTGAAGTAACATTACTCTAAGCAGTATGAATACTGATAAGATACCCACTTCATTTCCTGGTTCAATACTTCTGCTGTAGTACAAAAATAATGTGAAGTAACATTACTCTAAGCAGTATGAATTTTAATATAATTCACATACAAACACAACACATATTTGGATTTGTTTCTGTTTTATTCTTTAAAAGACAGCTTGATTTTACTTGGAAAGAGTGTGGCGCTAAGTTATCAAGTGCTTCTCATCTTGAAAACACAGATTCCATCTGCATTAAGCTCACATTTACTACATAGCTGAGGCTTCCTCCTTTTGGAAGGACTCTGAAATTAATGGAAAGAAAACAAGCTGCTGTACAGGTGTTGCAGTGTACAGCTGCACGGCTACATCTGATAACCGACAGATGTTACTGTGCACGGCTGCGTGGATACATCCCATAACCTACAGACTGCTATAGTGTTATAGACTCACCATTCACAGTGAAGTGAAGGATACATTATGGGTGTCTGCCAACATGAATGCAGTATTTCACAATTAACAGCAATGAAAAAAATAAATCACTGCCACTACTTGGAAGTCACAATACCATCTGATGACTGCAATATAAATCAACACAAGGACACAAAAACAGATGAATGTCTAAAGTTTTTTTTTTTTTTTTTTAACTTGTATGTCCACTTTAAAATGCAAACTGGAAGTCCAAAAGTTGCAAGGGGTGCTACGCTTTCAATGCATGTCAGTATAGTTGGTCTCAAACTATATAACAGTATAGTTGGTCTCAAACTATATGACATGGATTAGCTGCTCTGCACCTGTACGTTAATTCAGAAATTGTGGCACAATTCTACACAGTACTGAATAAATTAAATTCTACAAATTATTCCCTTTTAAATGCAATCCCTCATGTTTTAAGGTGCACAGTTATAACTTAATCCAGAAACTGGGGAAGAGGATTCCAAAACTATTTATATTCTTAATGCCCAACCATGCCAGAAACCTTTGCAATGTTATATTTACAAGGCAAGCAAAGTGTTAAGAAGGAGCACAACTGTCCTCCTCCATCAACCATACACCTTATGGGGAAAAATAAAACAAAACTGCACAGCAGCCATTTTGCTATAGCAACTGTACTATGTGAGATGCACTGACATTCTCAGTAATCTAGTTCAAAGGATTTCCTTGTCCAAAAAAACAATCCACTTGTGATTGTAAGCAATTTTATGGAAACTTACAGCAGACAAACACAAGCAAAAAGAGGAAAGCCCCATCCTCACTAACCTGCACAGCCTTCCTAAGGTGAGGGTCTGAAAAAGCAGCTGTTCTTCCTAAAGGGTGAGGCACCAGACCTTAGAAACCAACCATAATGAAATACATAACGGGAATATATTCAGCGTGGTCATTTTTTATTTTGTTTCACTTTTCCTTTGTTGACCAGGTTAGTCCCACTAGGCTAGTGGCCTCTGTTCAGATAAGACCAGAGGTGGTATTTATACTACTATGGGAAATTTGGCTAGGACATTGGGGGACTTCCCCTACTCTTTTCAAAAGGTGCTGTGAAATCTTTCGCATCCACCTGAGGTAATAAAGCCCCCCTTTTAGGCTGCACTGCAGCATCAGCAGAGTCCATCTACCTGGTGCTGGAATAGAACACAGAACCTTCTGCACAAAAGGTGAAAGCACTACCTGTTGTGTTACAGACACTGCTTAATTAAAGCTGCAAAGCTACTTTCCTTTTCAGCAAGTAAATTTGCTTACTGGTGTTACGACAAAAGACCCAATTTGTTTTCCCTCCACCACCACATATGCACATCCATTTTTGACATTTTTACATGAAAAGTGAACGCAAAATTCCAAACATGACAACTAAACCAAAATGTTGAAGTGAAGAAGACATACATGTTCATGGCAAAACAAAAAAAAAACAGTGGCAAGGGGTCGCTGATTTCAGGATAAACAGTAACTTTATAAAATACATTCTATACGTAGTAACTGGATAAGGAGAATTGAAATATGTCCTGTTTTCTGGACTGAGCTGTGAGATGAAAATGTAAATGTCTTTTGCCACAGCAGAACATTTTATATTTTAATTACATGGATTCATAGTGAAATTGCTGCTGCTGCTGAAGACAACATACAGAATAGGTTCATACCCCTAAATATTGACTAATCCTGTGCAGAAATGGTGTTCTTCACTTCCTTACCCAAATTAATACAGGCATCAGTGCTCCCAGTATGTGCACATCTGTGACAAAAGTTTGAGTAGTACATGCAGACTGGGTTGTCACCAGTATCAACATTCCTAAACTATCTACTGCATCAGCAACCTGAGCAAAACTTCAAAACTGCAGGGCACTTGCAGTACAGTAGCAGGTAAATCTGCAGGAAGTGACATCCCAGCCATAACAGAACATTTGTAAATACAAATTAATTTACATTCTGGGGCCCACAGTTCTCAGGGCAGTTGGCTGTGCCAAGCAAAATGAAAGCTGCACATTAGATGCTCAGGGCAAATATAATACAGGTTTCATCTTCTAACTATTTTTGTATCTCTTGCACCTCCTGTAAATATGACTCATCTATACCCACCCATCTAACCACACTATAGTTTTATACACACTCTTGTAAGTTTATTTAAAATAAAAACAATCATTAATATAATCTTCAGTGTGGGGGAAAGGAGGTGGCAGCTGGCACACACCTTACAACCCAGAGCTGGAGCAAAGGAAACTGGCACCCTGGACGGTATACCCCTTTAATGGCCACTGACGCTACTTTTCAGGGGGAAAAAAAAAGGAGAGGGGGGACAGATTACAAGCTGACAGACATCAAGTTCAACATCACTTTATTATATGGCTTATAAACTATTCAACTTTTAAACTTCGTTTTTTAAAGGCTGTCACACTGAAAAAAGAAAAATGGAGAGAAAACAGAGGTTTGACAGACAGCTTACAAGCCATCTAATGAGTAATCACAATCCCTCATTAAGGTGTGATAATTTAACCCAGCATACAAGCTGTCAAACCTATCGTTTAAGGGGCCTCACCCTCCTAGAGGTCGGAGCCCACAATAGGTGCCCCTTTTGCTCCACCCTTCCTATGCAGTGTCGTAAGCCTCATCTCTTCAGTTATACAGAAATGCGAACTGTTTTATATAACCCATTTACCCAAATACCTACGGACTGCAAAGCTGCCACCCATTCCCACCATACTAGAGTGGGAATTATGGTGCCCATTTGTTCCCCAAAGAGGCAAGACTCAGGGCATGGCTGTAGCACAAAAAGCCATGAGGAAAGTTTGTAGTATGGCTCTAACACCTCCTCTTGGGGGTGATGTGAGCTCCTGCATCACTATTAGGGTAATCTGTGTCCTACTGGGGTAGTCATGCTCCACACAAGGGCTAATATCACCAGCTTGTGTTGTAATACGCATGCCCCCCCAAGCCTATGGGTTGCTCTTGGCACATGGTAATCCCATTTTAGCACTGGAGTGACAAATTCCATAGTCCAGGAGCCACCATATCCCTCCCCCCAGCAGGGCATGCCTCTCCCACCCCTTCCTTGGCTCTACCAGCAGCAAAGCTGCTAATTACACTTGGGTTATCTGGCTTTATCCCTCTGGCTAGCACTGTGGTGTATTGGGATAAAGTCCTAACTACAGCCCAAGTGACCAGGGTTCAGCAGTTTGGGCATCTGAGGTGCAGGCAGGGAAGGACTGGAGCATTCATCCTGGGGTGAGGGCACTAATTTAGGCATTCTCTACAGTGTGGCACGGTCCACAGAGGGGAGTCATCCTCGGATGTAAACACGGAACACAGGGGAGTTGGGGATATTGCATAATAGTTAAGGTGTTTGCCTTACAGACATAAGTTACAGGGTTTGATTCTCACATGGGGTAACTGACTAGGCTTAAAATGGCCAGCAAAGGCAGTTAGCTTAGTGCTAATCTATGGCCAGGTGAAAGTCATAAATGAAAGAAATCCTGTGGAAGAAGCAGCTAATGGCATGAACCCCCCCCCCCCCCAAGGATGCCCTTAGGTTCTGCTCTGGCCCCAGCCTTAGAACAGAGATGGTCGGGGGCAGTAGGAGAAGCTGGCAGACCAGCCATGGACAGGGTCACTGGGGTAGCTGGGAAGAATAACACAGAACAGAAACAGAATAAAAAAATAAAAAATATATATCCCTTTGTGCGGGATGCAAAGTTTGATAGGAGCAACAGAAAGTACCTGGTATATCAAATGTACTTTTTAACACTTTTAAGAGGTCTGTTTTGTAATCTAAGCAAACAATAGTGACTCTGTTTTTTTAATATTTAAGATTACTGCCTGAAATATTATGGGGGTCCCAGACATACAAATCAGACATACAATGAACATTACAACAGTGAGGAATGGGATTGTTGCTGCATTGTACCATACATGTGCTGAAATTTTTAGTTACGAGGGGGGGGGGGGGGGATTGGCAAATACTAGAACAATGATAAAGCTGCTTTCCCTTAAGCACCTCCCACCTGCAGACTAAACAAGTAACACCAAAATACTAACAGAAATAAGGACAATGGTGCACCTTTCGTGTTCCAGTTTGCTGTGATGAGGATGAAGGCCTGAAAGTAACACTGACTGGTGGGCAATGTCTGTGGGTTCAATCCTGCAAGTGTTCCAGATAATACCCACCTTTTCATTAGAAGGGTGTCTAGCTGTACAGTGTCCCCACCTATATAACCCAAGTAAAGGTGGGGGGGTGAAATGAGCATGTAGAAAATGCAACCACATTGATTAATTGCTCCTCGCAGTGGTAATCAGCAACAAATGCATCAACATAGTCGTGGAGCTGACATCTCAACAAGAAGGGGGTGGATGGGATGTGGACAATGGAACCAGAAGCCACAGATTGCACATTATTACACATGTGGGTCCCCGCCTCCTGTTCTCAACACATAACTACTGCTTCAGCATGCCAGACCCCCTGGTGTGCTGCTACCAGAACAACAGTCACTGGATGGAACATATTCAAGTCACCCGTCCTTTTCTTCACATTAAACAACTATTACTGGAATTGACCACATAATAAAAAGTCATCCAGTAAACAAGAGCTACATCCAGGCTGCTACATTATAGTCACATGATGAGCAGAAGCTGATAGGAAAACAGCCTGTAATTGTCTTGATGATACCCATATAGCCAACATTTTGCACTAATGTCAGCTGACATACTGCTGCTACTGTTAAAAATGATAATTTAGACTTATGCAGCCTGACATCAAAGGATTCCCCACTTCTTTTGTAAGTAATACGATGGAAGGGACTTTCACGTATGGTCCAGTTGTGCAGTTAAATAAAGCCCTGGCAACACAGGATATATTAATGGCTTGGGCGGCTATCTCAGTTGCCAGGAGAGGATAAGCATAAGCATGGGGGGGGGGTGGCAGTGGACTTCACCAGTCTCCTCAAAGAAGGTGGTAGGATGTAAAAGACTGTGGGGTGAGTATTAGTCTCTTCCAGCCAGTGATAGGGTACAGAAGCACATACGGCCACATGACAGTCCCATGATGACATGGTTCACTTGTCCCCCTTCCCTCCTTCAGGGATGTTAGGGTAATCATAACTGAATTCATAACCAAGATGTTTGCAGGTTACAATCAACATATATGGGTGCCTACATGACAACCACCATCCAAATGGCTCTTAGTTCCATTATGGATGATTCACACCCCGGAAGAACAGACAGACTTAAGTCCAGTTGGGATAGGTTTGATGGTCAGCAAGCAAATGGAAAAATGCCTAGAAAAAAGTTCAAATCAGTTGAGATGTTAAAAACACCACGTAACTAAAACTTTAAGACTTGCTTTTTTTTTGGGGGGGGGGGGTCTCCACACTCCACATGCAGACAGCTGCAATCCCTACATTTGCATCATTCCAACATCCCTGCATCTCAGAAGTACAAAGAAACTGTGTCAAGCTACGATCTGCCATTGATGAATGCATTTTTGACAAGACTGGTGAAGTCCTCAGTACAAACACTCATGCCTTTGATAACAGTTTTTCTATGGAACTCAGATACTCATTCTGCTAGGTCTTTTTTGTGCTGCCACTTTACGAGGCATGGCTGCTGAACATAAATCCAGGCCTTTGTTCCACTAATACTTGATGTAACATCAACAGCAGAACATCTGGTTGCCTTCCCTTCACATGAAAAATAATCATGAAGCTAGATGAATGCCTAGTGCCTCCCACCTCAAAACGGAACGCAACAGTTTCTCCCTGATAAATTACTTTTCTAATGCAAACTGTGTTCCAGTTCCTCAAATTTCATTCCAAACTGACCTTTTCTGTTGCACCATTCAATAACAAACAGGTATGGTAGAATCACAGCTGCATAAAGCAGCCTTGTACTAAAATGATTTTTTGGACTGAGTGTGCTAAGCCAGATAGCTACATACATAAAACAAAAGACTTCCTTCTTGAGGTATTTTTTTCTATTCACTCCTCTATTAATTAATAAGATTAAATAAAACCAAAACTTCAGCATGAAATCCTTTTGTTATTATTCCTGACAATATACAAAATATACACAAAAATAATGAAGTGCATATACAAAATTTAAGTTAGCTATTACAAAACTCATTGAAAGTTTGGTGAACAAATTTGAGTGGTCTATTCATCAAGCCACAACAGCAAGAGACCTTCCAAGGATAAACAAAAAATCTTTGGTAACCACAAAAAATATGAACACAACTTTCTGCTCACATTTCAAACAAATGTGCAAGGGAAAAGGGGGACGTGAGTGTTACAACTGAAAATATAACCACGGCCTGAAAGGTGTGCCCATGCCTTCAATACACAGTTACCAAAAACATTCCCCACACTCCACTCTGACATTACCTAATGAACAACAACTGCAAATGGTGCATTCCTCCCCATACTAAAGCACTCCATGACAACACTTCTGAGTGGCCATCGCTCAGCCTGCACAGAATAACCTGCCGATGTTGCACCCTACTGAGAGTGCATTCCAATTCTGTGCCTTCACTACCTGCAAAAGGAACAATTCTAACCCCAGTCTGGCACTAAATAAAAACAACCAATAAAACACTGCAGATGCTGCATTGTTTGCGAAGATGTACCCACTGTAAACGTGTAGCCTTTGTCCAACTATACCCTACTTAACATCTAATTCTGCACCCAAATCTTGCTCCAACAAGACATGTTGACCAACTGCAGCTGACAGTACATCCTTACCTCTGCTCCATTACTATAACAGCAACAAATGCTACTAAGGATATACATCCTCACCCACAATCTATTACTATGTGGTAACCAAGCACTTATGAAGAGGCACCCTGATGCTGCTCTGTCACAACTACATTAACAAACACTACCAAGACTATACATCCTCACCCAGAACCTCTCACTATATGACAACCCAGCACTGTTGAAGGGGCATCCCTGACCCCTCTCTGTCACCCACAATCCATCATTATATGATAAACCAAGTGCACCTGAAGGGGCATGCCAGACCCTGTTTTGTCAAAATTATTTTCACAAATACTGCCAACAGTACACATCCTCACCCAGAACCTCTCAACACTGGTGAGGGGGAATCCCTGACCCTTCTCTGTCACAATAACAAATGCTGTCAAGGCTACATATCTTCATCCAGCACCTATTACTACATGATGACCAAGCAGTGCCGACGGGGTGACCCTGACCCTGTAAGAAATTCTGCCAAGGCTACATTTCTTTTCTCACACCCTGCGAGTACATGCTGCAGGTACAACCTGAGCACATTCCGCTCTTACCCAATATCTGTCCTGGTGCCACATTCTAATTCTTTCCATAACACGACCTTATTATCAGCTGTAAAGGGAGTTCAACCCCCAACTCATTCTACCACATCCCAATGAACAAACACTGCTCTGGGTTCCTCTCCAAGCAAACATGTTTAGAATGCACCCTCTGACCTCACTGCCACTACATTCTGTAAACCCTAGCTTGGAGTGCTTCTTGGCATGAGTCTGTCACTACATGAGTAGTAACTATGACAAAATGTGACTCCTGAGTTATACTGATGATGTAGACATGTCCCTTCTACCGTTATTCAATGAGCAAATAAGAGCGTCTCCCTGATGCCATGCTGAAGACAAAAAAATTGATGCTAAAACCATTTCTGGATTGTTGTCATCCATTTCCTGCAGAGTGCTTTTCAAGGTACCCTCCAGCACTTAACAAATGCTCCTTGGGGAGATGCCTATGAACCCATTTACTGGACATACTAATGGTCTTGGGGGGGGGAGGGTACTCCATCCCCAGTATTGGTACAGTAAAGTGGTGAAGAAACACACTGAGGTTTAGGGGTTCTTTGAGCAGTCATCCAAAAATCATTAACACGTAAAAGCAGAAAACAAAGACATTCAAACAAAATCAGTGCTAGTAATATTTTCACTTGTCACGTTTGATTTTTGTTTTACTTGTGACATCATGGTCTGTGGTTAGTGACACTAACATTTGTTACACACTGATAAACGGGATTCTGGTGTACCCCCACAGTCACAGTATGACAAACCCAGGACATGTTTTAAGCATTTTGTGTGATCATATAAGACAAAAAAAAAAAAAAAAACAAGAAATATACAGGGCATTAGTTTAAACATTTTGGGTTTTCATCTTTTTTGGTGCAACTCACAGAGATGCAAATTATTCTTTCAGCAGCAGATGAAAAAACTGAGGCATATGACTTTTCATCTGTCAAAGTAATCAACTTGTTATTATGGGAAATCTGACTGGAGGACAACTAGAAAAGACAAAATACAGCTGGCTTGTTGACCCATGCATTCATTCCTGTTGCATTTCCCAAATGGCAGATATGGTAGCTTGAAAAGGAGCAATACCGAAGAAATGGGAGTCCTGATGGGCTTCAGAACTCCGTCTAACGTACGTGCACTGCCTTTAGCACACCTACAGTGTGTGTCTGCTGCCTGGTACCACAGTGGTAAAAAAAAAAAAAAAAAAACTACCACCCAAACTAACCCTCAACAGGGGAAAATAAAAAAAAGCATCGGGCATAACTTTTTGTCTTTACAAGGTTTGTAATCCATTTCATTTGCTTCTGTTTTTTCTTTCTGATGCTATAACAGGAAAAATCATTTCCTGCAAAGACAACAGTATAGCTGGGAACCAGGCTGAAAAAAAAAAAAAGACAGACCCCTACCTCAAACAGTTGCAAGGTGAGCAATAAGCTGTCCACTGCATTAAGAAAATATGTGCACACAAACATTAAACACCATAAAACAATAAGGCGAGGAAAGTCAACATTCTGGCCATATCAGAGCCCCAAAGTTTGGTTTGACAGTGTCAATGTGAGGCTTGCCACATGGGGCAAAGCTTGCACTTCTCTAACCAAAGAGGTGCATTCGTTCCCTGCGGAGACGCATCACAAAAAACTCTCCAACAGAGGACTAGCACATAATCACTCCTCCACTTTGCCACCTCAGCTGTCATCTGATACGGGGAAATCGTGGCTTAAAGACCCCAAATTTCATATCTTGGCAACAAAGACAGTTCCTTCAAACTTAGCAGTGCAATCTCTTCATTTATCCTGCTATATGTGCTTTTTATCAACAGAATATGTACACAGCTTCTATTCAGAGACATTCTGTATGAAGCAATACCTACAGCGATTCAAAAAGAAACTCCTCAAATCTATATGCCCCTGACTTTCACAAGGAAGCAACTGTAATACAAAAAAAATTAATAAAAATCTACATTATTTAAACTCCCTGCAGTATCTTACAGCTGAATTTCTGTACAGTGCCTATGGTAATATAACTGAAGTCTCTGCTATTTACAGGGATACTGACAAGCATATTTTGTGTACATTACTGCCTCTAAAGAGAGGTGGGGGCATATTTAATTTAGCAGCATGAGGTCAGTTTTGAATCGATTAATGTTTATTTCAGTCCTTGCTGTCTCTCAGCAATCCTTGCTAGCAACTGCTGTTCCTGAATTCGCCATTCTCAGTTATTGAAAGCTTTGTCGTGTTGGTCGGAGAGATCCCATTCCGCGTCTGCATGCTGTATCGCTCCTTCACCTGTGTCAAGGCATTCATCAGTCGAGAATTGGCAGAGTCCAATGACAGTATCCGCTTCTCCTGTAAAAATAAATAAATAAATAAATGGACAAATATATGTGCAAAATGTTCTAAAGTTATTACTTTGGTAGCTTTTTTCACCATGGATGTTCTCATATCCTTGTATACGGTTTCTGTTTGTTGCAGTGAATTCACTACTATGCATGAGGTTTCTGTTCACCTCAATTAATTTTATATATATATATTTTTTAAATCTGGAGTAGACACATCCATGGCTATATAAAGGATATCAGGGAAGGTAACAAATGGCAGCCTGACTTTTTTTTTTTTTTTTAAGGCTGATATTTGTTTTATATATACAGTGCAAAAAAACTGCTTGTCTGATAATCTCAACAACACCGAAAGCCAGCAGTTAACATGCATTTCTTTTAAAAAATGGTAGGTAACTATGCTTTCTTTTGTACAGATTTCCATGATCATCAAAGAGCTATGTTCCATGGCCAGAACTGAACTTGGCTATAGAAACTTCAGAACACACATGACACACCTACTCTTCTGCACCCCCTCCCCCCTGAAATACAGTAAGACTTCTACCTCCCCCTTGATAATGTACACCTTGGAATACCCATGTTCTGGTAATACCTCTTTCACCACATCATTGCTTCCACTGTCTAGAGAAGGTGACTGGTGTACAAAGGTCTTGTGAATGAAACATTGTGGAAGTCAACAAAAGATCAAAATGTTTAATACACCGGCAGCATGTGGTTATATCACATATGCACCTATATGACTAATGAAAATTATACAAAGTACTTTATGGCTTTTTCAGTCACAGTGATTCATATTTAAACCTCTTAGAAGTGAAAATGTTGCACTAACTACGAAGCTCTCACACAACAGCTGTGGGTTCCAGTCGTGATTGGCATGAATGTACTAAGTCACATTTTTTTCTCTTGAAACCTGGTACGTCATATGGATATGTTTCTTTGTGACCATTTCCAGCACAGAGTATACCTTAAATCAGCCTAAACTACCTTACCTAGTAAAGATATTTCTTTTACTTTTCTGCTATGCCCTGTGCTTTTTGTTCTTGCCTTTGTCAGCTGATGGCAGATATTCATGATGATGTGAATATCTGAGGTCTAGCTAACTGTCACACAAACAGTGGCAAGATATTCACTGTTTGGACAACAGGGGAGTTTAAGTACAGCCTCTCTATCTACCTACATCTAAGCAACAATGAAATAAATGGACAGCAACAGACCATTCACTCCTAAGGTAGCTGGGGTGTGTGTGTGTGTGTGTGTGTGTGTGTGTGTGTGTGTGTGTGTGTGTGTGTGTGTGTGTGTGTGTGTGTGTGTGTGTGTGTGTGTGTGTGTGTGCGTGCGCAAGCGAGTGTGTCTATATATATATATATATATATATATATATGTGTGTGTGTGTGCGTGTGTATGTATGTGAATGTCGGTGTGTGTGTGTGTGTATCTATATAGGTGTGTGCATGTATCTATACATATGTGCGTGTGTGTGTGTGTATCTATACATATGTGCGTGCATATATCTATATATATATATGTGTGTGTGTGTGTGTGTGTGTGTGTATATATATATATATATATATATATATGTGTGTGTGTGTGTGTATCTATATATATATATATATATATATATATATATATATATATATATATATATATGTATATATATATATCTATATCTATGTGTATGTGTGTGTGTGTATGTGTCTATATATATATATATATATATATATATATATATATATATATATATATAGATATATATCTATAGAACCATAACCTGGTATGCGACATCAGCAAAACTTGTTGGAGAGACAGATTTGTCTCATAGAGGTTGCCCCACCTTTGGAACAAGTTTTCTATTCATGTTAAACAAATACCCGGACCGAAGCACTAAAGGCAGCGGTGTCTCCATATTCATAAAAGATATGCACACCTCCGGATAAGTAGCCCAACATAATGCATCAGAGATACTTTAGGTTCAGCTAACACTGGGCAAAACTGCAATCCAGGTTTTAGCCTGCTCTAGATCCTCATCATGTCCTAAGACTCCCACTCCACATTCCTAAACACACTGGAAATATTAAAGTACAACCCAATACCCTTATACTGGGAAAATTTAATTACCCCTCCATTAACTGGGAAAATTACTCATGTACCAATACACTTGCTCAATGTTTTCTGGAATTCATCAATTCCAACACTCTGGACCAACTCATTCTTACCCTCACCAGGGGTAGAAACATCCTGGACCTGGTCATTACCAACATGGGCGACCATTGCTCTACACCCAAAATCAATTCCTCCCTGGTCAGATCTGACCACAAGCTTATCACCATGGACATCCACATCCCACCCATACCCCCACTAAAGGAAACCATTGTAAAAAACTTCTCCAAAGCCAATTTTGGGCTTCTAAAAACAGAGGTGGCAAACTTCGTGGCACCCACGCAAATGGAAAATAGGTGCATGACTGCTGAATCATATACCAATGCACTGTATGAGCACATACACAAGTGCATGGAACGGGCCATACCAAACAGAACAAAGACGCACTCCTCCAAAAAAAGGAAGCCAATCTGGTGGCCCCTACTATAAACAAACTCTACAACAGGAGAAAAAAACTGTTGCATAAAAGGGTGAATTCCGAACACTTGAAAAACTCCCTTGTTAGCCTCAGCAAAAAACTGAGATCCCTCATCAAACCATCTAAAGCTAGCTATGAAAACAAAATTGCTGCATATTCTAAAGACAACCACAAGGCATTCTATAGCTATGTCAAGAATCTACATGGCAATACTCAGATCTGCTCTGAGTTACAGCACAATGGCAATACATATACAAAACCAACTGATATTGCCAACATACTGGCCAACAGGTTCAGTGCGAACTTTACCCTCCTTTCACCCCCTAAAGGGGCTATCACAATACCTGATAATTGCCAAGTCCCTATCATCACAGCTGCACAGGTAAAAAACGCACTGTCCAAAGCCAAGAATACAGCTTCCATGGGACCTGATAATATCTCAGGCTGTGTTCTACATGAACTACAAAATTAACTGGCACCACACCTGAGTACCATGTTCAATCACAGCCTCATTTCAGGCTTTGTTCCTACCGAACAGTGCACTATTACAGTCATCTCACTCCACAAATGGGGAGTGACTATAGACCCTGGAAACTACCGTCCCATTAGCGTGACATGTAAGGCTATGAAGTGCATCATCATGGATCTTACTAACAGGGACATAGGGAATCTCCAAACTCTGGACCCCATGCAGTTTGGGTTTGTGAAAGGTAGATCATGCCTGCTCAACCTGATAGACTTTTTCAAGTCTGTCACCAGAACTGTGGATGAGGGCAAGGTAGTTCAACACTACAACAATACTATTACATTTAAATAGGAGACATCATCAAATCACATGCTTCAGCCCATCCCTAATCAAACACACAAAGAAACTTAAAGAAACAGCACTACAGGTATAACCTATGTGTTATAAATATTAAAAACAAAATATAAAAAAATATAAAAAACTTACTATCATAGTAATGGTCTAACAGACTCTATACATCTAAGTGTAATATAATAATATACACACATATATATAATTAATTTACTCATATCTAAAATATGCAATAAAAATTGCAGTATAAATGCAATAATTGCAATAAATATAATAAAAAGAATTTTTATATAGAAACAATATGATATACTCATCTAAATTTACATACATAATTAACTAAAGAATATATACAAAAGTATAGCCATAAATTTATAACCTTTCTCTTTGTTTTTTAACTAATATTGGTTTCAGACTAACAGCATTATTTAACCCAGGGGAGACATCTGCCTGAAGTCTAATAATCCATTCTAACTCTTTCAGTTCTAGGAAATTATTAATATCTCCCTTCCTTAGACTAATATTTACTACAGCTAATACTCTAAATTTAAATACATGATTTTCACCTTTTTCTATAATATGTTTGCTTAAAGCATTCGTTACTACTCTCCTCCTGATTTCTGATTTATGTTCTGTTATTCTCTCTTTAAGCTTTCTAATAGTTTTACCCACATAAAATGAAGAGCACGATACACATGTAGCCAAATATACCACCCTTTCTTCATTACAAGTTGTTAACGTGTGGTCATTCTAATAATTTCTCCATTAGTAGGATGTTCAAAAAAATCACCACCTTCAAATAAATCATTACAGCAAGAGCAGTTATAACATTTCCTTATTCCCATCAATTTATTAGTCTTAGGCTTAGTGTGGAAGTCTTTATAACATAATTTCTGTTTTAAAGTTTCGGCACTTCTATATGAAAAACTAGGTTTATCACCTATTATGGATCTCATATCAGGCATGGCTAATAAAATCGGCCAATTCTTTTCTGTTATAGCACTTACATTACATGTATTTAAATTATATGTAGTCAGATATCTAGTTAACTTTATATCTTTACATAAATTGTCTCTCCTCATCATTATACCTCCTAGCAGTATTGGTTTAAATTTCGTCTGTCTCTCATTTTTTACTTCACATAATGCTTTATCAATAAGTTGCTTTGGGTAACTACTCCTATCAAACTCTTTCGCCATACTTTCAGTTTGTTCATTAAAATTAAGCTCATCAGTATTTAACTTACTTAGCCTAAAAAATTGTGCTTTAAGAACTCCTCTAAATATATGGGGTGCATGCATGCTATCCTTACTTATGTATCTCAGTGAGTCAACATCTTTTTTATATACTTTAGATTCCAATTTGCTATTACTCTTAAATAATGTTACACCTAAAAAACTAATGTTATCACAAGATGCTGTCATTTTAAACCTTAGAAAGTCCGTTGACTCATTCATGTATTGCAGATAATTTTCCAACTCTGAATGGGAACCTTTCCACAATAAAAAACAGTCGTCTACAAACCTTTTATAAAAGACGACTTTCTCATTCATATAATTGAGTTTGTTTAGTATTACCTCCTTCTCCCATTCATATAGCACTAAGTTGGCATAAGTGTTTGCCACTGGTGTGCCCATTGCAACGCCCGTAAGTTGCATAAACAGTTTACCATCAAAAATAAAAACATTATGTGTTAAAACTACTTCTAGAAGAGCACATATTGTTTCAATCTCCCTCCCATGCATTTTTATCTCATTGTTTAAAAAATTCCGTATTGCATTCACTCCATAGTCATTCGGAATCACAGTGAACAAGGACATAATATCTAAAGTGGCTATAATATATTCATCCACATTATTATCAATTTGCCACATATAGAGACTATTTAAGAAATCATTAGTATCCTTCAATACAGTACTACAAACTGCTATATAGTTCCCCAACACATTTTGAAGGTACTTTGAAATGGGTTCTGTTATCCACTCACCACCTGAGACAATAGGTCTCAGGGGTGGGTTAGTAACATTTTTATGAATTTTCGGATTACCATAAATTTGAGGTATTCTTGGACATGGAACGCTCAAATAATTGAATAATTCCAAACTTATGTCATTTACTAATTGCAGTTCATAAATTACCATATTCACCTCAGCAATAATACTTTGTATGTTAGTATATGGAATTTCATTAAAAGTACAAACATCATTTAAAATTTCGTAAACTTTTGTAAAATAAAACTCCTTTTCCATAACAACAGTTGCTCCCCCTTTGTCTGCTTGTTTAATCACTATAGTATCATTAAACTTTAATTCATTTAGACCTAAATATTCTGGATAAATAATATTATATATTCTCTTATTTACTACATTCCCTTTATAATAAACACGTAAATCACGTTCAACAATATTCGAGAAAGCAGTCAGAACGGGACATAAAATAGGCATAAATAGACTTGACTTCTTACATACTGGCACATAGGTATTATCATTTTTAAAAATAAGTTTAAGTGCAACATTTCGTAGAAACATCTTTAAGTCCAGTATCGCCTGTACTATATTATCTCTCATATTCGTAATAAATTTGAGCCCTTTACTCAAAAGTAAATGCTGGGCCTCCGTTAATTCAATATTAGATAAATTTAAAGTACCTCTAACAACTTTCTTTAGCGTCTGCTCACTTTGTTGCGTACCATTGGGCTGCTGTTCTTTCTCTTTCCATTCAAATTTGGATGTTGTTGCTGTTGCAATAAAAAAGAGTCCTTTTGCTGTATTTGTAAAGCAACCTTCTCCGGTTGCTTTAAAAGAAAGGGAGAAAGCGAAGTTATTTCCTTTTGTGACACCCTCTTGCTTTCGTAACTGTAGCCTCAGGCGCCATGTTGGTCCTCACCTTAGGGCACATCGTCACTCTTTCTGGCGTCAGTTTCATTGTCAACAGCTGATTGCTGTGGAATAGTTCCTTTATCTTTTAAAGGTACAAGCGGTGAATTAGTTGAAGAAATAGACGCTAAAGAATTATTTTTATGAAGATCAGAACCCACCGTTGTTACATGTTGTTCAAAAATATCCAACTGGTCAAGTAGACCAGACTTCTTTTTATTAACAGAATATTGTGCTTTTTTATGAGTAACAGCTACATTTTCTTCTCTTGGCCAGGAGAAGATCCGGTTTTGTTTAAAATCATACATGTCCCTCTGCAGTTTATTCTTTTTCCTCTGCTGCAGTTTTAAATCTAGCGCTTGAATACGTGACAGGAAGTTATGATAAAGTTCCATTGAATCATTAAAGCAAGACATACTTGTAATTTTAGACTCCAGCATTTCTATTTCTTCTATTAAACTATTTTCAATTTGTTCAAAAAAATTGTTCATTAATACCATGTAGTCTGCACTCAGTTTAAGGTTTAACTGTTGCCATTGCATCAATAATTCATTGTAGGTACTGCCATATGAGGGCATTTTCAGTATTCTTAAGCCCCTTGGCACAATACCCAGTTCTAAATAAGCCTGAAAACTCAGTCTTTGCCATTGCATATGCTTATAGGTTTGTACTTTCTTCTCCAAAATTAAAAGTTGCTCTTTAAATTCTTTCACCTCATCATTCACTGTTACCTGCTCAGAAGTTGAGTCAAAGATTACCTTCAACAAGGGATTTTCTTGAAGTCTTAGCAGCTTCTTAATAGAACCATTCGATACTCCATTAACAACTTCCATAGCTTAACTGTAGGAACCACTAGACCACTGAGAAAATGCAGTGAAGACAGGACACTTTCGACTGAATAGTAGATTTCAATAATTCCAAATTAACTCCACCAACACCACGACACACCTCGGGCTGAAGCTTCTCCTTGTTCAGTAGGTGCAGACAGTATACACCACAATAAATCAAACTAAAGTAACAATGGTGTTACTGCCAAATGCAAGATACGTACAAAGATATCACACCTTAAAAAGTTTAATGAATAAAGCTTTCGGGTCTACACCCTTCATCAGTATAACACTACAACAATACTATTACATTTAAATAGGAGACATCATCAAATCACATGCTTCAGCCCATCCCTAATCAAACACACAAAGAAACTTTATTCATTAAACTTTTTAAGGTGTGATATCTTTGTATGTATCTTGCATTTGGCAGTAACACCATTGTTACTTTAGTTTGATTTATTGTGGTGTATACTGTCTGCACCTACTGAACAAGGAGAAGCTTCAGCCCGAGGTGTGTCGTGGTGTTGGTGGAGTTAATTTGGAATTATTGAAATCTACTATTCAGTCGAGTGTCCTGTCTTCACTGCATTTTCTCAGTGGTCTAGTGGTTCCTACAGTTAAGCTATGGAAGTTGTTAATGGAGTATCGAATGGTTCTATTAAGAAGCTGCTAAGACTTCAAGAAAATCCCTTGTTGAAGGTAATCTTTGACTCAACTTCTGAGCAGGTAACAGTGAATGATGAGGTGAAAGAATTTAAAGAGCAACTTTTAATTTTGGAGAAGAAAGTACAAACCTATAAGCATATGCAATGGCAAAGACTGAGTTTTCAGGCTTATTTAGAACTGGGTATTGTGCCAAGGGGCTTAAGAATACTGAAAATGCCCTCATATGGCAATACCTACAATGAATTATTGATGCAATGGCAACAGTTAAACCTTAAATTGAGTGCAGACTACATGGTATTAATGAACAATTTTTTTGAACCAATTGAAAATTGTTTAATAGAAGAAATAGAAATGCTGGAGTCTAAAATTACAAGTATGTCTTGCTTTAATGACTCAATGGAACTTTATCATAACTTCCTGTCACGTATTCAAGCACTAGATTTAAAACTGCAGCAGAGGAAAAAGAATAAACTGCAGAGGGACATGTATGATTTTAAACAAAACCGGATCTCCTCCTGGCCAAGAGAAGAAAATGTAGCTGTTACTCATAAAAAAGCACAATATTCTGTTAATAAAAAGATGTCTGGTCTACTTGACCAGTTGGATATTTTTGAACAACATGTAACAACGGTGGGTTCTGATCTTCATAAAAATAATTCTTTAGCGTCTATTTCTTCAACTAATTCACCGCTTGTACCTTTAAAAGATAAAGGAACTATTCCACAGCAATCAGCTGTTGACAATGAAACTGACGTCAGAAAGAGTGACGATGTGCGTCCTAAGGTGAGGACCAACATGGCGCCTGAGGCTACAGTTACGAGCAAGAGGGTGTCACAAAAGGAAATAACCGCTTTTCTCCCTTTCTTTTAAAGCAACCGGAGAAGGTTGCTTTACAAATACAGCAAAAGGACTCTTTTTTATTGCAACAGCAACAACATCCAAATTTGAATGGAAAGAGAAAGAACAGCAGCCCAATGGTACACAACAAAGTGAGCAGACGCTAAAGAAAGTTGTTAGAGGTACTTTAAATTTATCTAATATTGAATTAACGGAGGCCCAGCGTTTACTTTTGAGTAAAGGGCTCAAATTTATTCCGAATATGAGAGATAATATAGTACAGGCGATACTGGACTTAAAGATGTTTCTACGAAATGTTGCACTTAAACTTATTTTTAAAAATGATAATACCGATGTGCCAGTATGTAAGAAGTCAATTCTATTTATGCCTATTTTATGTTCCGTTCTGACTGCTTTCTCGAATATTGTTGAATGTGATTTACGTGTTTATTATAAAGGGAATGTAGTAAATAAGAGAATATATAATATTACTTATCCAGAATATTTAGGTCTAAATGAATTAAAGTTTAATGATACTATAGTGATTAAACAAGCAGACAAAGGGGGAGCAACTGTTGTTATGGAAAAGGAGTTTTATTTTACAAAAGTTTACGAAATTTTAAATGATGTTTGTACTTTTAAAGAAATTCCATATACTAACATACAAAGTATTATTGCTGAGGTGAATATGGTAATTTATGAACTGCAATTAGTGAATGACATAAGTTTGGAATTATTCAATTATTTGAGCGTTCCATGTCCAAGAATACCTCAAATTTATGGTAATCCGAAAATTCATAAAATATTAACCCACCCCTGAGACCTATTGTCTCAGGTGGTGGGTGGATAACAGAACCCATTTCAAAGTACCTTCAAAATGTGTTGGGGAACTATATAGCAGTTTGTAGTAATGTATTGAAGGATACTAATGATTTCTTAAATAGTCTCTATATGTGGCAAATTGATAATAATGTGGATAAATATATTATGGCCACTTTAGATATTACGTCCTTGTTCACTGTGATTCCGAATGACTATGAAGTGAATGCAATACGGAATTTTTTAAACAATGAGATAAAAATGCATGGGAGGGAGATTGAAACAATATGTGCTCTTCTAGAAGTAGTTTTAACACATAATGTTTTTATTTTTGATGGGAAACTGTTTATGCAACTTACGGGCGTTGCAATGGGCACACCAGTGGCAAACACTTATGCCAACTTAGTGCTATATGAATGGGAGAAGGAGGTAATACTAAACAAACTCAATTATATTAATGAGAAAGTCGTCTTTTATAAAAGGTTTGGAGACGACTGTTTTATATTGTGGAAAGGTTCCCATTCAGAGTTGGAAAATTATCTGCAATACATGAATGAGTCAACGGACTTTCTAAGGTTTAAAATGACAGCATCTTGTGATAACATTAGTTTTTTAGGTGTAACATTATTTAAGAGTAATAGCAAATTGGAATCTAAAGTATATAAAAAAGATGTTGACTCACTGAGATACACAAGTAAGGATAGCATGCATGCACCCCATATATTTAGAGGAGTTCTTAAAGCACAATTTTTTAGGCTAAGTAAGTTAAATACTGATGAGCTTAATTTTAATGAACAAACTGAAAGTATGGCGAAAGAGTTTGAAAGGAGTAGTTACCCAAAGCAACTTATTGATAAAGCATTATGTGAAGTAAAAAATGAGAGACAGACGAAATTTAAACCAATACTGCTAGGAGGTATAATGATGAGGAGAGACAATTTATGTAAAGATATAAAGTTAACTAGATATCTGACTACATATAATTTAAATACATGTAATGTAAGTGCTATAATAGAAAAGAATTGGCCGATTTTATTAGCCATGCCTGAAATGAGATCCATAATAGGTGATAAACCTAGTTTTTCATATAGAAGTGCGAAACTTTAAAACAGAAATTATGTTATAAAGACTTCCACACTAAGCCTAAGACTAATAAATTGATGGGAATAAGGAAATGTTATAACTGCTCTTGCTGTAATGATTTATTTGAAGGTGGTGATTTTTTTGAACATCCTACTAATGGAGAAATTATTAGAATGACCATGTTAACAACTTGTAATGAAGAAAGGGTGGTATATTTGGCTACATGTGTATCATGCTCTTCATTTTATGTGGGTAAAACTATTAGAAAGCTTAAAGAGAGAATAACAGAACATAAATCAGAAATCAGGAGGAGAGTAGTAACGAATGCTTTAAGCAAACATATTATAGAAAAAGGTGAAAATCATGTATTTAAATTTAGAGTATTAGCTGTAGTAAATATTAGTCTAAGGAAGGGAGATATTAATAATTTCCTAGAACTGAAAGAGTTAGAATGGATTATTAGACTTCAGGCAGATGTCTCCCCTGGGTTAAATAATGCTGTTAGTCTGAAACCAATATTAGTTAAAAAACAAAGAGAAAGGTTATAAATTTATGGCTATACTTTTGTATATATTCTTTAGTTAATTATATATGTAAATTTAGATGAGTATATCATATTGTTTCTATATAAAAATTCTTTTTATATTTATTGCAATTATTGCATTTATACTGCAATTTTTATTGCATATTTTAGATATGAGTAGATTAATTATATATATGTGTGTATATTATTATATTACACTTAGATGTATAGAGTCTGTTAGACCATTACTATGATAGTAAGTTTTTATATTTTGTTTTTAATATTTATAACACATAGGTTATACCTATAGTGCTGTTTCTTTAAGTTTCTTTGTGTGTTTGATTAGGGATGGGCTGAAGCATGTGATTTGATGATGTCTCCTATTTAAATGTAATAGTATTGTTGTAGTGTTATACTGATGAAGGGTGTAGACCCGAAAGCTTTATTCATTAAACTTTTTAAGGTGTGATATCTTTGTACGTATCTTGCATTTGGCAGTAACACGATTGTTACTTTAGTTTGGCAAGGTAGTTCACACAGCCTACCTAGATCTTGCCAAGGTCTTCGACACCATCCCTCACTCAGGAATCATAGATAGATTCACTAAACAAGGCATAAACCCTTACGTCATAAGATGGGTTGCCAACTGGCTCACTGATAAAACCCACACTGTAAAAGTAGCGGACTCTAAATCTGACTACCAACCAGTTACAAGTGGCGTTCCACAGGGATCGGTCCTGGGTCCTCTCCTGTTTGGCATCTACTTCTCAGAAGTCCAAGCCAACACAAAGGGTCTCTGGTTGACCAAGTTCACAAATGACTGCAAACTGGGAGCCATTATTGATTCTCCAACTGATGTAGATATCCTACAATAAGGCCTCACTGAGACCAATGACTGGTGCCAGAACCATGGCCTTAAGCTCAATGCTAAAAAGTGCATTTTCATTCTCTTTGGGAAAAATTCGATTCCCATGAACTACCACATAAGCGGTAGTCCACTAAATACCAAAGGTGTGATAAGAGACCTGGGACACAGGTTGATAGCAACCTCTGCTTTGATAACCACATTGCCACTGTGGTCAGAAAGTCCTTCTATGTAGCACATCTCATTACAAAAGGTTTCTCATCCAGGAAGAAAGAGGTCATAACCCCTCTTTACTCGTCCCTCATTAGCCCTACTATAGAATAGAATGCCCCATTTGGTATGTACCTCACTAGACACCTACAACAACTGGAAAGGCCACAAAAATACCTCACTAAGAGGATCTTAGGCCTTAGACATGTGTCCTACAGGGACAGACTTAAAAAAACTCCAGCTATACTCTGTCTCATATCACCTACTTAGAGGTGATCTCTGCTTGACCTACAAAGCCATGTCTGACCCAGAGCTGTAAGATATGCTACACCTAAAGAAATCGCAATCCCTCCACGCCACACGCTTTAGGGACCTAAACCTCATTACCACAATAAACAGAACATGCTGGAGGGACAGGTACCTAACCCAGAGACTTCACATACTCTGGGACAAACTTCCCATACACATCAAGCAGAGCACCTCACTGGCCCTCTTTGAGAGAAATCCTGACGAGTGGATGGGCAATAGGAAGTTCACCCCAGGGATTACTTCAATGGTCTTGCTTGACAGGGGCACTGAAAACTAACTTCGGGCTGCATGATGCCAGAGAATCTTCTTGGGATAGGCTTATGTAGGCTCCAGGGCCATTAGCCTAATACACACCTATGAACCCTCTCTGTCCCTGTTTAAGTGCAATGATTGGATGGTTAACCAGAAGTTCACTCTGGGGGTTCCACCTGTGTCCCTCTTGGACAGGGGCAATAGGTGATGATTTTAGTGTCTGAACCAGACACCCGTGGGAACATGAGTTGGACTTCGCTAGGCTTGTAACGGCCCTGGGGCTGTTAGCCTAGTAACCTTCTATGATCCTATGCTCAAAGTGGAAAGATAGGTTGATACGGTTGGAAGGGGGTCACAAAATAAGGAGACAGTAAGATTTTGGAAGCAGGTCCTTAAAAAGAAGGGCGAATAACAAGCATACAGATTATACTTAGAAAGCAGCAGAAAGTATTTTGAGGACTAAGCCAATATGTTAATGGAAAAAGGAGATTTTACTAATAGGGGGGATCTGCAAGTAAGGGTACAGAAAATAGGCAAGAGGGGCTGGAATTTACTGGAGAAAGTTAGCAAAGGAACTGATGTACTGGGAGCAAATAACTGGGGCAGGAAAAGTCGGAGAAGTGGAATGATACTGAGAAGTTGTTTGCACTGCAGTTTAGAGACCATCTTCCCTACTAGGGTTTGACAGAGTACAGACAAAGGAACAGAGAGTGTTAAATGAAAGACCAGCTCTGTCGGACTTCTGACTTAGTCTGGAATAGACGCTGCAGTTTAAAAGATATAAATTAATAGGACATATAAAGTAGTGCACAATAACTATAAGAGTCAGCCAAAACAGATGAAAAAAAAGGGAATGCTAATGGAAAAGCAATATACAAACGAACAGTGAGAGGACATTTGTATGGCTTCCACGTACGTAACAAAATCTAGGTTTAATGACTTTTGGATGGAAAGGTTTGTATAACTCAAGTACACTTTAGAGGATTTTTCCACAGGTAGAGAGCAAGTGTTGAAAGTGTGATGGGAAAAAATGAGTACTTGGGACATGTTTTCTGGAATGCAATGAGCTGGTAGATTAAAAAAATTCCCCAAAGAGTAGCATGGTAGAAATGCTAACAGAGCAAATTATTGTAACTAAGAAAATTATTCTTTTTAGCCTGCATATAGAAACTGAACTGCATTGATATGTGTGTGTGTGTATATATATATATATATATATATATATGTAGTATGGCCTTTCTAAATGGCTGCTAAAAAAGCAATTTCTAGAAAATGGAAAAACCAAATGTAATACAATTACTGAATGTCGTAAGGAGATAAAAGAATTGGAAACGGGATCTTTGGGAAAAAAAAAGGAGCACAAGACACGAAAATAAATAGAATTTATGGGAAATCTGTGAAATTTCAGGGAATGCAGGAATAGAACACTCTAAGTAATGTTAAAATGAATAACAAGAAATAAACCATATATGTATAAATGCATAAAAAGGAAAACTCTACATAATGATGTGTTGCTTTTTAATAACTGAATATCTACCTATATCACTGTGTAATATGCAATGTTAATAAAGCTGCTACACAAAAAAGAAAAAAAAAGATCACTGGACGTTCAGAAGGCCTACAGACTGTCATCATCTGTGGCAGACCAGTCAGATGGTCAACCAAGAGTGATTTTGGTTCAGTCTGTCACCTGGTATGGAAAGGAACAAGTTTTGTCTCAGTTAAGGCAGTCTGGAAAAAGGATAACACTAGAAAGGATGTCAGTACTGGCAGAATATGACTTTCTGTACACAACAAGTGACTCTGTGTTGAAATGGCATTAGGGAATCCAGAAGCACATGTTAAGGTACAAAAAAGTCATTCCAAGATGTGTTGAAAATGCTTCTTCAATCAAGAATAAAGCTGTATACCTTGGCTGAGTCAAAGACCTTTTCAAGGGCTTTTGTCTGCTATGGACTTTGTGAGCAACAAGCGAGTGGCTTCAGATGCTGCAGAAGGTAATGATGGTCATGACATTCTGAAACTAGACAGAACCGGGAGCCAGAGCTTGAACAAGCAGAAGATAAGGTGGTTGTTGTGTGTTCTCTGGCTGTCATATGAAGGGAGAAAAGATTCCAAATGGCCAGGGGGGCTGGGGTGTTGAACATTAATATTACTTCTGTGAAGAAGATTTACTCTTTTATTTATCTTTTGTTGATTGCGTTAGTCCCATTAGACTAGCAGCCTCTTTTCAGGGGAGACCTGAGGTAGTACTTATACTAATCGGAGAGGTTTGGCACCGGCATTGGGGAACTTTGCTACTCATTGTTGCTATGAGTGGAACCTATTTTGCATGAGCACTTCTTGTTTCTGTTCCAGGCACCAAATCTACTAATCATCTTGCAACATGGCTAGAGGTAACAGAAGGAATATATAAACATTTTTACAGAGATACTATAATGTGAGAAAAATACAGACAGAAAAATATCAAAGAACATATAATGATGCAATGGAACATTTAGAGCATATGACAAAGAAAATTATCTCATTTATTTATTACAGTTTGATGACTGGGATAGTCCTCTGGCCCTGGTAGAGCCCGTTTTCAGTGGAGGCCCGGGGAGGAAAGATTCACAGGATGTAGACAATTTTGCAATAGTTATACAAAAGTAAATAAAGTCGTAAAACAGTGAAAAATACAGAGATAATATACAGTTTGTTAAAAAAAAAAGTCATAATATTTCTAATCCTAGGTAATGATTTACAAAAGTGAGATTCATGTAGTCTAAACATATTAAAAGTACAGGCATTTATGTACAGATAAAAAAACAAGCTTTTTTGGAAGTTAGAAATATGAGGAGAGGACAGACAGAAGAAGGTAAGGTGGGAGAGGTAAAATGTGGTATATAGTGCAGAAAGGGAGAAGGTTCCAGAGTTTAGCTAGGGAGCAGGATAACAGTATGAAAGAAATGAAGAAAAAATACAAGAACTGTTACATAACTAAAGGTATTTTACAAGAAAAAGGAGACGCGGTATTAGTAAATGATGACAGCAGTGTAATGCGAGAAATTAAAATAGATACATAAAAGGAAAAACAGTACATTATGTACAGGAAATCCTTCAAGAAAAAAAAGGTAGTGAAAAAACATGGAAAGTAACAAAAAAATTAGCAAAAAAGGGAATAAAGAGTTGGAAAGCAGATTTCTTTATATGAGCTAGGAAAACGTATTAAGCATACCGCCTACTCAGAGGTGATGTCTGCCTGACAGACAAGGCCATGTCCAACCCAGAGCTGATGGACATGCTCCACCTAAAGAAAACCTTATCCCCTCGAGCCACACGCTCTAGGGATCTAAACCTCACCACAACAATAAATAGGACATACTGGAGGGATAGATTCCTGTCCCAGAGACTTCCCATACTTTGGAACAAGATTCCAATCTACATTAGGCAGAGCTCCTCGCTTACACTCTTCAAGAGAAACCTTGACGAGTGGATGGGAAACAGAAAGTTTACCTCGGGGATCACTTCAGTGGCTCTGCTGGACAGAGGCACAGGGAACTAATCTAAGGGGGTGGCGAAAGCCAACACATTCCGGGCTAGGCTTGTAAATGCCTTCGGGCAGATAGCCTAGTACCTACCTATGAACCTATAACAGAAGTAAATATAGATTTGGATGCAAGACCAAATGGATTGGGGTATGAACTGTATAAGAATTTAAGGGACTGCCAACAAAATATATATATATTTAAAGATTTTGAATGACTGTTTAAGGTTTTATGTATAAAGAATTATGTAGTGGAACACAAATTCAAATGGAAGAAGGAAGACAGAAGACAAAGTGGGTATAAAAATAATACAAAAGAGATTTTAAACTAAAATGGAAAATATTATGGAAGGCAGTATACACAGTTCTAAGGGGAAGGGCTGTCAAGAATTGTAATGAGAGAGAAATTGTGTATGATATAATGAATAGAAAAGAAGTGAGAAATCATGACAGGAAACATTAATAAGGCATTTGATACAACTGAACATGACATTTTATGAGGAACAATGACAGAATATAAGTGGGAAAGTTAGGTAATTATGTTCGTCAGTCTATAATAATTGTTTGTGTCTTTCGGCTTTTCCCGGTTAGAGGTCGCCACAGCGGTACTCCGGTCCGCTAATGATTGGCAGTAGATTTTTACGTGCTGTAATAATAAAGTAAAAATACTTGTAAATGTCTTAAATCAAGAGGTACATATGAAGAGTGGTGTATGACAGGACTGTCCAATGAGTTGTATACTCTTTGCATTAGTTATGAATGTCATACTGTGTGAAATAAATTACAAAATGAAGGCGGCAGTATATATAACACCTGAAGGGTTAAACTTCGGTTCTGTTAACACATGCAAGTGATATTACAATAATTGCAAAAAACAACATTTTGATAAAAGAAGTAATCTATGAACCTATGAATCATTTGCACAAATGAGTGTGTAGAGTGACAGGGATGGCTATAATAAAGAGAAAAATAAAGCTTTAGCTGATGTCATAGGGTGCATATATTTTGCAATTAACTAAATTTCTGTGTTGGGTATAGAATTTGGGAATAAAGATTTAAGCAGAATTCAGGAAAAAACAATAAAAGAAATAACGCAAACCTGTCTTTCCTGGAAAATACACAAGTTATTATTCAGAAAAAAATACTTATTTGATCAATTTTGCACTGATGGGAAAAACAGCATACTTAAATGCATCTATGTTGCCAACAGTATTTGAAAAGGAATTATTGCAGATTTATTTTTCATTTATATGGGGTTCTAGACTAAACCAAGTAAAAAGAGGAGTTTTGTATATAAATGAAGAGGAA
Organism: Protopterus annectens; assembly: GCF_019279795.1. NCBI lineage: Eukaryota > Metazoa > Chordata > Ceratodontiformes > Protopteridae > Protopterus > Protopterus annectens. The sequence continues at coordinate 355,289,399 of NC_056744.1, forward strand.
GGAGGTGTAGGGTTAACTAAGCTAGTGGTATATGCTTCTTCTTTTGGCTTTTCCCAGTTAGGGGTCGCCACAGCGGATCACCTGTCCGCTCATGACTGGCAGTGGAGTTTTATGGTGTTGAGTTGCCAGCCCGATGTCCAACCTTCCACAGAAGGCACACACATGCACACACTCATGCCTAGGGTCAATTTAGAGTGTCCAGTCCAACTACAGCATGTCTTTGGGATGTGGGAGGAAACCGGAGCACCCGGAGGAAACCCAAGCGACCACCTGTAGGACACGCAGACTCTGCACAGCAGGCACCTCAGATGAGAATCGAATTGGAAAACATTTTGCTGTGAGGCGGCAATGCTAACCGCTGCACCAACCACGGCCGCCCTAACCTAGTGGTATATGCTACTTCATTAAATTTGTACAAAGTGTTAAAAGGTGATAAATGCAAAAAATGAGAGATTAGTAGTAAAATTGTATAAATATAAGTATGATACATTTTGGCAAATGGTAAATAAAGAGTAAAAGAGAAAAAAAAAGAGTGTATAAATGAAGAAATAAAATGTTACCAAGAAAAATATTTTTGTGGAAAATAAAATTGGTGATACAGAAAAAGAAGGAAAAGTGTGGTATAAGAATGTAATGATAAAACATTACTATGTAAAACCATGGGAAGAACATTTAAAGCAATAAAAATAAGAAGCAAATGGTGTAATCAGAAAGTAGAATGTCAAGATTTTTTGTGGAGACTGGTAATAGATAAATTACCAGCAAAAGGAAATATGCCATATAGAAAAGACATTAGTCCAGAGTGCATCTTCCCAGGCCTCTGCTGAAAATGGGCTCTGTCCCAGTCGGACTTTCCCAGTAAATAAATGTTAAATGAAATAAAAGAAAAAAAAAGAAAAGGGATAGAATATGTTTACTTTGTCAAGAAGAAACTACTGAACGTGTGCTTTTGAAATGTAAACATTTAAGTGAAAAACTATGTAATGAAAACATTTTTTAAGATATAAAAAGTGGATAAAATAATCATGGATATGACTAAACATAGATATTATATGGACAGAAGTAAAGAATATCTTAAAAGAATTGATAAAAAGTTATTTTATGTCATTTGGGTTATATAGAATGAAAGAATACATGAAATTATGTTTAATGGAAAACGGATTTTAGCAACAATCTTTTTATGGAAAAAGGAGTGGGGGGGGGGTCTAATACAGATGAAAATTGAGTATGACTGTAAGGAAAATTAATGTGTGCAAATATATTTGTTTATATATTTGTACATTTGTAAATATTCATAAATATGTTGTAAATAAGAGTTCTTTTTTTATATACATAAAGAACCCCTACTCATTTCGATAGGTGCCATGGGATCTACCACCACCTCAAGTAGATGGGGACTTGGTTTAATATCTCATCTGAAAGATGACACATTCATTTGTAAAGGTAATGACAACATTGATACAGAACAAATACATATTTGTTTGAGGGCGTTTACAAACTCTAATGTTTGATGTTGAATGAGGACATAACTTGTTGTTTGAGCAACTACCAAGGGCTGAACTGGAGGGATACTTTTATTTTTAATCTGCTGTCGTACAGTACGATTGTAGGCACAAAACTGCCTGTGATTAAGCAAAGGGATGTTTTATGTTTTGGTACAAACTGCATTTATCATTAGTATTTACTTCATTTGGTTTGCAATGGAGGGATGAACAGATGAAACACTATCAAGATAATTTTGAGAAGGTACGTCTCAGGGGCTCAGTGAATGTTGAAGCCTTACCTGTAAGTGGTTGACTGCATTTCATATGAGGGGAATGGTATGTTACTAGGTTGTCTGAGAACTGGTAATACCTGTAAGTGTGTGTGTGTGTGTGTGCGTGTGTCTTTGTGTGTGTGTATGGTTCTCTATTGTGTTTGAGCGAACTAATTTAATGTCAAATTGAAAACACCAACGAAAAAGTTCAAACATACACAATAATGAAAATGCTAAATATCAAATGAAATAATACTGAGAAAGGAAAACGACTTCTCCTGATATTAACACTAAAATCCCCAATAACACGTGCCTCAAATTCATCTGAACAGTGGCGATATTACCAGAAGCTCTTTATGACGGTATGGCGTAGTGTTAGGGTTAGCATTAGCACCCATCATTAGTGTGGTGCAAGGGGGGATTTACCTTAGTAATGGGTGCTAACCATAACCCTAATTCTGCCCCTTCCCTCAAACCTAACCCTACCTTCATAAAAACCTTCCTATAACACTGCCACTACCCAAGACACTCTCAGACACACAAACATTCACAAACATGCACAAGAACACTGTATGTATCTCCTTAACCTAACCCTGACCCTAACCTAAAATACAGAAACTCGCACACAAACATACACCTATCATTCACTCATCCCTGACTCAAACTCACATACACACATACTCTCACCCCTCCAACCCCACTTACCTATCTCAGCAGTACACACTATCACATTTTCAACACTTGGCTATCCGTACCATAGACGTTAAACCACACCCCCTGTGTTTGTTGAAGAACCAGGATTCTACAAAAAGCAGGGGGCCTACACATATACATTATACACACACACACACACACACACACACACACACACACACACACACACACACACACACACACGCATGCACACACACACACACACAGACACACACACATGCACTCATGCATGCACGCACACACACACACACACACAAACACACACACACACACACACACACACACACACTCACGCATGCACATATCCATACAATGAAAGATGGAGAGGAGCCCCCCTAGAACAGCAGTAAGGAAAGCAGGAAGCCACAGCTGGCATGATAAAGATGCTGGGTGAGATATGGGAGAACTAGCTTCTGAGGGTACTCATTGCACTATGGAGAAAGAAGCATCCAAGATGACTGCAGAATAAACATACTAGTGCCAGTGTACAAGAACAAAAGGGATACTCACTGCTATGGGCAGTACAAACATATCGAACTTCTGTCACATATTATGAAAGTTCTGGAGAGGGTGATTAATAAATGAATACGCAGAGTAGCAGAAAGTAAGATGGGAGATGAGCAGTTCGGATTTAGATCAGGATGCAGTGAGACATAGTTGAGAACAAGCTGCAGATTAGAAAAGAGTTTAATTTGGCATTTCTAGACTTGGAGAAAGCATATGACAAGGTCCTAAGAAAGTGACTTGGGCAGTCCTGTGGTGGTCTGACATCCCAGAAACATTATTAGAACTCGTACAGGCTAACTACAAGAACTCAAGTAGGAATGGTGTTAAGTCTCACAGACGGGTTTGGTGTGGGAGTGGGTATGCATCAGGGTTCATCACGGAGACCACTGCTGTTCATACTGATTGGAGGGAACAGATCAGCAATGCTGCTGTATGCAGACACTATGGCATTACAGGCAGACTTTGAGCAAGAATATCTCTACAGGATAGGGGAATGGGATGCAAAACTGAAGGCACATGGGCTGAAACTGAGTACAGATAAGACCGCTGTAATACAGCAAATAAGGGAAATCAGACAAAGCTAAGAAATGAGATAGAACGGGAAACGGTGGAACAAGTTAACAGCTTTCATTGGTTGAGGAGAATGGAAGTCCGAATGAGGATGTTAAAGCTAGAATCAGAGGGACTAAACTGGCACAGAGCGTCAGGGGTTGTGTGTGACAGAATAATGCCAAAGAAGCTGAAAAGTAAAGTGTACAAAACAGTGGTGTGACCAGTACCATTGTGTGCTACAGTGGTGTGACCAGTACTACTGTCTGGTACAGTGGGGTGACCACTACTACTGTGTCGTACAGTGGGGTGACCACTACTACTGTGCTCTACAGTGGGGTGACCACTACTACTGTGTCCTACAGTGGGGTGACCACTACTACTGTGTTGTACAGAAACCTGGGCAATAAAGGCAGAGCAGTTGAGGAAGACAGGGGGGTCCTGAAGATGAAGTAACTGAGATGGGTGGTAGGATGCACACACTGGGACAGATGAAGAAATGAGGACATCAGTGCAGAAGCCAAAGTAGCTCCAATTCCAGAGAAGGTTGAGAACAGATTATTGTGGTTCTGGCATATGTGCAGTAAAACAGAAGACAATCTGGTGAAGTACATTTGGAACAGACAGGAAGCAATCAAGCAAGAAGAAATGAGGTGTCCAGCAAACAGATGGATGGATTGTGTAAGAGAAGACCTGACTTAGGCATGGCTGTTAAGAAGGTGAGACAGTGGCACCGAATAGAGAGAAAAATGGCAACAGTTGATGCGACACCCTGACCCATGCATACAATGTGAGAAAGGGACTTGATGACGACGTATAGATGTGTGCGTGTGTAATGCTTGCTGGCCACAGTGGTGATGGGGATCGTACTTACTGCACAGCTACATCCACAACAAGTTTGACATACAGAAGGTAATAAAAGTTTAGAGATTATTCCCCTTCATCCTATGTTTGGTTATGTTAAATGTGGACTTTGGAGTCCAATTTTGGGGGGAAGATGTGGACACACATAGTGTGAAGAGTGGTAGTTGAAAGGATAGAGATTATAAAGTAGTTGAACCTTTATGTTATAATTTGGGTTTGTAAGCAAGTCATGCTGAACTTATGGCATAATTTGCACAGCTTATATGCTAACTGGTCATTTCACGTCGGTACGTCTACAGTTCCGCACACTGTACTACTGTCTTCATATGGCCAACCCTCTGAAAAACGGTCATCTGTGATGGCTTTTTTCACAGCTATTCAATTACAGTAATTAAAGACACAAGTAATGTGACTGACTACTTGCCCCCAAGACAGCAACGCCCAGAATGCCCAGAGCTCCCGCCTCTTCCTGACAGACAGCTGTTTCACTGAACATGTTCCACACACAACTGCGGCATCAATAGTGCTGGTGACAGTTAACCGTCACACATTTTACTACTCTACACATGCCTACCACCTTCCTCTCCTTGGTATATGCCTTTTTTAAAGGACTCATGCCTGCCTAATCATCTCTGTTTTTGCAAGACTGTTTTGTAGTCATTTAGTGACATCACAATAAACCTCTCTGTCTCACAGTCCTAACACATTAAACTGGTAATACAGCACAATTAAGAAACAAACAGCAATGAAGTGTAAAAAGCCATACCAAGGCAGGCACAATCACTGTAAACTGTACTGTGTCACTTTTCATAGACATGCTTACATATGGAAGCCCCAGCTACAGGCAGACAGAAACCACATACAAAGCAGAGCAAAAGCTCTAACACAGGATTAATTGGACAAAGCAGCGTAAATGAAAATGGCAAACTGACGTCAACAGAAAATGAAGCCTAAACAAAAATTATATTCTGCAAAATTAAGGCCGCAGTCAGTCACCAGCAAGGTGGGGGTGGTGGGGGTGAGGGTCAGGTCGCAGGAGGACAGAAGCAGCTGTGGCAAGTTCTAGTGGAAGTAGGACAGCATCTTGCACAAAAAAGTCACTGTTCTCTGCACATTCCAGCCCCTGACAACAACCTTGCTTGCTACAGATTCTAACTGTTCTGGACCATAATGGACTTTTAGAGACTGGAGAATTGTGACATCTCTAAGATGTTGGCTATGGTATGATCCATTGACACCCAATCTAGTGACAGACCATTTAAGCCAGAATACGGCTTTAAAAAAATTGTGACCCTGGATAAAGTGGTAATAATGCCTTTTCACACTCCCACACACCTCCTTAATTAACAGAACATCCTCAAATGTCACACAACCTTAGGGAAAGTTACACAAATTTGCTAAAATGGCCCATCAATGGAGCAAGACTCTACAGAACATACCTGTTCTAATAGGTTACTATCACTTGAAGACAAATAAGACTATTTGTATTTTATTTATTAAAGTATTTAAACCCACTTGTATCAAGTGCTTTTTTTGCAGAGATGACTTTGTAGCAATGCCTGATTAAATGACTTCTCAGTCATACAATTTGCAAATACAGGCTGTAGTAATCAAAACCAAGAACTACAGGATGAAACTCTTAAACAGCTCACAGGCTTAACCTTCTGTGGTAAAGTTCCTTATACACTATAGGCGTCATCTATTAATTCTGTGAAAACTCAAAGGAAGATAACAGTGTGTTCTCAGATAGGGTTATAGCAGGACATATCTCTTTTTTGGGGTGTGTATTTTGGAGATACATTGGAGTACAGCTCTCAACCAATCAGAGACAAATCTCAAAAGAATCAGAGATAAAGCCAAAAATAAGCAGGATCAAGGATCCTTTTAAAATGTTAGTACTACTAACTTGAGGCTTTGGCAGAATAAGAGAATGTGAATGAATGTACATTTTCTTAAGTAAAACAAGTCTATAACTCTAATTACTGTCATTACTTAAGTTTAACTTACCACCTTTTTTCCAAAAAGTAACCAGCTCTAGGAGGGATTAAGAGGGACAAAGCTAAGATTTGAGTTGAAATTAGGAGCATCCCTGAAAATCAGGGACAGTTGAGCGGTATGCAACGGAGAGCTTAACAGAAAGGAGTGCTGCAGTGGACATCATTGGTCTTTGCTTCACCTCACTCTTATTACTGTTGTCGTAGAAAACCCACCAGGCACTACTGTAGTACTACTGCCTAGTTTCACTGTAGCTCCTTCTGGAATGTTCCCAGTATATTTCAATCAGTCACAGTGGATTACTGCTTTGTCAGTTTAGGGAAACACATCTCATTATTTTATACAGTCTGTATAATGTGTTAATGTAAATAGTATTTATTTATTTTTAGTAAATGCCAGATCATCACTATGCTGGTATCACAACATTACATGTTACGGAATGATGCATTAGGTATCCATTGAATCTTTTCCTGTGTCTGGAACATCACAGTCCAAAGAGCAAGTCATCAATGCTCTCTCCAAGGCTAAGAACACAGCCTCCATGAGACCAGATGGCATTCCAAGCTGCGTTCTTAATGTTCTAAAACAAGAGCTAGCTACTCCATTAGGCACACTATTCAACCACAACCGGAGTACTGGCTTCATCCCCACTGAACAGAAAACAGCGACTGTTATCTCCCTCCACAAGGGCAGCTCAGCAACAGACTTGGGTAACTATAGATCCATACGTTTAACCAGCCTCATCTGTAAGGCAATGGAAAGAATCATCATGGACCTCATAAATAAGGATATAGGTGACCTCCAAACCCTGGATCCATCCAAGTTTGGTTTTGTCAAGGGCAGGTCATGCCTGCTAAACCTGGTGGACTTCTTCGAGAATGTGACCACAGCCATAGACGAGGGCAAAGCCGTGCACATAGTCTATCATGACTTGGCCAAGGCCTTCAACACTATCCTACATTAGGCATCATTGACAAACTAAGCCAGTTGAATATCAACCCCTATATGTTGTCAGATGGGTTGCAAACTGGCTCACAGATCAACAACACTCAAAGTGGGAGACTTTACCTCTACCAGCAGACCTATCACAAGTGGGGTCCCACAAGGGTCAGTGCTGGGCGCCCTCTTGTCTGGCATATACTTCTCAGAAATCAAGGCCAAAACGGAGAGGCTGTAGCTAACCAAGTTTGTGGAAGACTGCAAATTAGGTGCTATCATTAAATCCCCTAGCAATGTCAGCATACTTCAAAAGGGGCTTACACAGACCAGTGACTGGTGCCAAAGCCATGGTCTTAAACTAAATGATAAAAAATGTATCATCATTCCCTTCGGTAAAACCAATGTCCTGCTGATTATAAAATAAACAATAATACCCTAAGTACCAATTCAGTAGTGAGAGACCTGGGAACACAAGCTGACTGTGACCTCAACTTTGACCACCATGTGTCTACTGTGGTGAGGAAGGCATTGTACGTCACTCACCTGATTAGCAAAGGCATCGCCTCACGAGCAAAAGAGGTTATAACTCCCCTGTACTTGTCCCTCATCAGGCCTATTATTGAATATAATGCTTCCTTTGTTATATACCGTACCAGACAACTGCGGCAACTTGATAGACCTTAGAGATTCCTAACTAAGAAAACTCAGGGTCTCCAGCACATGTCTTATACAGACAGACTGAAGTCACTGTCACTGTACTCAGTAGCGTACAGACTACTTAGAATCGACTTACGCCAGGTTTACAGGGCTGTCTCCGACCCAAATCTAATGGAAATGCTGCACATCCATAAGTCAAATGGGACTAGAGTCACCCATTCCAGGGATCTCAAGCTAGCCTGTGACATAAACAGGACCTGCTGGGGAGAGAGATACATCTATCAGAGGTTGCCACTCCTCTGGAATAGGCTTCCAATCCAGAGCAAACAGAGTACCTCCATGACTCTGTTTAAGTGCAACCTGGACAACTGGATGGGAAACTGTAAATTTCTGCTAGAGATTGCCCCAACTTCTCTCCTGGACATGGGTAGTCCTTGCTAGAAAAACCTTGGGCATAGACAATATCTCTCATCTAGTATTACATTGGAATTTAACAGCTAGGCTTGTAAAGACCCTAGGGTCAATAGCCTAGTAACATCCTATGAGCCTATGAACATATAGGATGCAGCTGGAAAGTAGAAATGTTCCAATGCTTGGTAAGCAGTAACATCCAAGTCTAAAGCAGAACAAAGTTTAAAATAATACAAAGGCCACTGTGCAGATTAGTGATAAACTAGTGCTTTATTAAGTCCTCATTCACCTTTTTGACTGGTCCTTTCCACCATGACCAAAACTAGTCTATACATACCCATCAGTGGTGAGTACAATTAGCTGCCTGAAAAGGCAGGCTCAAATTTTTAAATGCATCTGTTTAAAGGAGTGTATGGCTAGGCATCTTATGGTCCCCAGGATTTCTTGCCTAGTACTGTTCCTATATTCCTCTGTTATCAAAAACAATTTTCTGAATTTCTTAATACTGAATAAATATGTAAACATAAAATTTGTCAAATCATAAAAAATAGTCAACAGTGACCTCTAAGTATCAGATGAAAAGACAGGTGCTAATGTCAGAAATGATTATGAAACATCGCTGGGAGTAGACGAAAAGGACTGACAATTTTCTTTTACTTAATACCCTCCCTCTCCCAGTATTAGAAACAGACCCTTGCTTCCTGTTTGAGTTTTGCCTTGATCAGAAGTAAATTTAACAACCACAGGAATTTAATGCCACCAAGGCAAAACACTTATATGCTGTGAATACAAGGTGCAATGGGCATGACTTTTATTTTCAGCACTTTATAAAAGAAGAAAATGTTGTACTTGCCCAGTTTAATCAATCAATGGCTAAAGCTGCCACATCTTCTGTTAGCATAAAATGAAAACTGTTACTGCCACATTCATTAAGTGCAGTCCACCTTTTTCGTTGGTCCTTTCTATGTGACAACAAAGTAATAAGCGCAGACCCACCAATGTTAACATGTACAGTTCCAGCACAGCTGTACCAACAAGAGCAACACTAGAGGATATCCACTCACCATGTCAGTATACACAGCTGGCCTCCGGGCAGACGGAGACTGTTGTCAGCTATGGTGTTGGATCAGAGAATGCCAAAGTGAATGGACCCAACATGTCAGTATACACAGCTGGCCTCCTGGCAGACGGAGACTGTCGTCAGCTATGGTGTTGGATCAGTTAGAGAATGCCACAGTGAATGGACTCGACATGTCAGTATACACAGCTGGCCTCCTGGCAGACGGAGACTGTTGTCAGCTATGGTGTTGGATCAGTTAGAGAATGCCAAAGTGAATGGCCAGCCTGAAAGGTCAACTCAAATAGGCTGCAGTAAAGTTTTGCAATCCTGGAGGATGAACGGGCGTCCGTCACTACTGCAGGGACTACTGCAAATGGAGACTTGGGGTACAGCACCTTACAAGGAAGATATGCCAGATGGGCTTATGTATGACAACACTCATACTCTGAAGCTGTGTCCCCAGTGCTGCAAAAATGACCATCAAAGTTTGAAGTAAAGAGCGGCAGTTCATCATCCTCATCTTCATCTGTCCTTCACAGCACTGTTGTACACTGATGGACAGATGAATGTGTGTCCCACCCTTGATTCACATCACATGTGCGGCACACATTCAACTGTCCATCAATGTATAACAATGCAGTGAAGGCACTGGTCGGAGTAGTGACACAAGGTAGTCAGAACATGTGGCATCTCATACACAATGGTGAAACAGAGAAGTGGCTTTGAAAAGAGAAACTGTGAACAAACACGTGGCATATGTTTATGAAGATTACAGGGAATGTTAAGGTGAGTTACGACAAGCAGGTGGCATGTGTGTGTGAAGATCACGGGGAATGCTGACGTGAGTTAGCACAGTACTCACACCAGTTTATTTAGGCCCTTGCTTCTTAGGACATAACCCATAGAAGGCTGGAAAACTGCAATAAGGGATGAATGCATCCCAAATGTTTCCAACAAGTTTTGATATCCTAGACATTATTTTATGTAACGATATGTAAACTAGGGCATGGGTGGTCAAGCATTTAAAGGCTGCATCTGTCCATCAGAGACCAAGGTGACAATCCATGGGTGAATTTCCCATCTACTGGTCCGGATTACACTTAATAGGGTTAGGGAAGAACTCTGCTCCACATGGATGGGAAAGAAGCCTGTTCCAGAGAAGGGGTAGTCTCTGAGATACATACCTGTTCCTACAAAATGACCTACTTATGCCTCAAGTAAGGTTTAAGTTTCTGGCTCTAGTATTTCTAATGCTATTTGATTTGCAAAGATGCAAGAGGTCCATCAGTGTGTGGTGCAGGGGCCAAACATAGATAGCACCTCAACAGTCTGTAGAAGACAGAGTATAGAGACAGGGCAACATTCTAGGTTTGTAAGAGCAATATTTAAAAAAGTGTCCATATTTTTGGGCCTTTGTCCCCCCCATTATTTATGGCTTTGTCCAGATTTCTTGCTCTAAGAGGTTGAGAGGTATGGTTTGGTGGTGATCTACACAGGACCTGTTATTAATACCGTGTATTCCCCTCTATCGACGTTCCAGTTGTTGAATTTGTTTGGTCAGGTACATACCAAAGGGGCACTATACTCAATGATGGGCCTGATAAGGACTGAAAACAGTGGCGCAATGACTTCTTGGTCCAAAAGGCCATACCCTTGCTTATAAGGTTGAACACAGAATGACTGCCTTACTACTTTAGACACATGTTGGTCAGCCAGGTTACTGTCTACATATATCCCCAAGTCACTGACCATCAGTGAGGTAGTTTCCTGGGATAGCTTACTTACTATTTCTTAGCATTGAGTTTAAAGCTTTTCATTCCCACTGTTTCAGCATCATGACTGGTAGTAAATCTAACCAAGCATGACCTGTGAGCCATAGCTACAAAAGGCTGAATCAGATCAAACACCAAACCACATGGATGTCATACAACTGGACTACCTGTACAGCACAGGAATCAGAAGAGAAGCAAGTAATATGAATAAATGAAAATGTCGGGGTGGGGTATGCTCAGCACAAAAATGAGGTCACTACCCTCCAAGAACATGCTTCCTTCCAAAATGGAAATTGTTACCTTTTGCTGTAATACTGCTCCCACTGAGCGCAATGAAAATTTTCCTAAACAAATCATTTGGATAAGGAGCAACAAAATGCCCTGAATAATAGCACAAGAAAGGAATTGTAGACGGTCATAAACAGAAGAAAGAAAAACAGTAGCGGACTTAAGATAAAGCCCAGAGTATGACTCGGACAACCTAAGTTTGAATAACATGTTCTCATATCAGCCACCAGGCGGTGGGGGGGGGGGGGTGAAGCCTCATCATAAACATCCTTACTGCTAGAATGCCAGTAAGGATATAACTAACCTTCACAGCTGCCTGCATGGTTGCCCCTTCAGGTTGGATCCCACCATTATGGTAGAGAAATCCAGTATGGAGGAATGAATGGGCTGAAAATCATCAGGGGAGGCTTGATGGGGTACCCTGAAAAGCACAATAAGTAGGGGATCCCAAAGCAGCGTCAGTAACAGGCTGCATGAGGAATGCCACTATTGCCTAAACATACAGGACTACAAACCATGCCCTTCTGGTTCACAGACTGATAGGGAACTAATTGTACCACAGTGGAACCCTAAATATATAGTTTCTCTTACCCTTGCACCATCCTTTCTTTTTAAGTTTCCTTTGTGCTCTTTTGCCTGTTCTCAGTGTTTCACTTCGTACAAGTTCTTTAATCTTATCTTTTTTCCTTCCACTGACCCTCTTTTCACCTTTGTTAGACGGGGAAGAACACATCCTGAAGAGGAGTTAACATCCAGTCTTCACCCTAAACAGTTTGCCAAAATAAAAACTTCTAGCATCTACTTCCCAGCCACAACATCAACAACTGATCAGACCGTAGAAGGGAGAGCCTTTAGTTTTACACCCATAACTATAGCACAGAAGCAAAGGCAATGCGAGACTGTAACAGGCATCCATTTACCAGAAGGGCACATAGCTGGATTAAAGACAATGGCAGAGGTACTGCAAAACAAGAAAAATTTAATATTATGTCTAATATGCAATAAACCTCAATAGTAACAGATAAAACCAAGGAGAAGAACTAATAGTATGAGGTATGAGCTAGTGTGAACGGATTCTGATAACAAATTTCTAGACTACTTCTAGTATCAAGAAATGTCATCCATACTTTAAAATTATCTTAAATAATGATCCTGGGTTGCAAACATAATCAGAGCCTCCAATCTGTCATATTAATTGCTTTTATAGAGTTACAGCTGGAGCAGAAACTGTTTAATGTCCTCATCATTGCAAAGTATTTCTATTGGGTGATGGTTTGAAAGGTCATGACCCCCACTGTCAAGTGTCCTCATCATTGCAAAGTGTTGTTTCTATTGGGTAACAGTTTGAAAGGTCAGGACCCCCACTGTCAAGTCCCGCAAAGTGAAGACTGGACAGCTGAAAATCTGCACTTATCTATACTAAATCTAGGACTGGCATTTCTTGGAATATTACCTTTTTGCTGAGATCTGGTGATTGCCAGGGTGGTATACACAAGTTTGGCAAGGGGGACTTTCCTTCCTGCAAAAAAATGAAGTTTACAGAAGAAGAGCAATGCCCGGCGTTTGCTCTTTTCTTTTTGGCATGTTGGGACACTGTATCAAGTCCCAACATTTCTATACAACTTTCACTACGTTAGTATTCATGCCTGAGGAAAGCAAATTCCCTCTAATATGCTTCTGAGTCTCTTCTCTCTTGAATTTCTACCTACAGCAACCTGCTTTACAAGAAGCGTCTCTCTTAGCTGCAGTTGCCTGGCATGAAAGCACAAAGCCCTGCTATGCAAACGATCAAGTTTTACTGATCTTTGTGCATTGAAGCAGCTGAAATGGAGGGTAAGGAGGCTAAGTATGTTTGTGTCTGGGGTAGGAGAAAGGGAATGTACTGAGGGTGTGACTTGTGCCACTCCCAGTACAAACTGGGACAAGAGATAAGCAGCACTTTCCAGGTACCATGTGGGTGGGGCAATGAGGGGAACAACATTATGGAGGTAGTGTGTTTGCTATGCACTTATATCACCCAGCACATCAAAGAAATGCTGGAGAATGCTTAAACCATACAGACTAGGCATATGTCCACAGTACAACGGTCTCTTATGTATCCACTCCTTTCCCAATCTACATTACTACCACTCCCAACACAACCCTTCCTTTCCTAGTCCACAGTAAAAGAGCCCCAAACTCGTCTGTTCCTCTCCCACTGAAGTGGCAATTCAAATGCCTGCTGGCTATAATGCACTTTCTGACCAACTCAGGACTCGAAGGATCACACCCGGGTGTGCTCTAATTGCAGTGGCCCAGGAAGAACTGAGTAATTAGACATATTAGAGGGTCTGAAATCAGAGATAAATCTACAGCAGCTGCCTAAGAGGGAGCATACGGTGCATCTAACCTGAAGAAACCTTTCAGTGAGCTTCTGTGTTTTGAAATGTCCTCCAAATGTTACAAGCTAAAGTTCCTGTGTGCAAAGCAGGTAATGCTACTACGTTAGCCTTCTTTGTGCTTTTGGTGTTATGCTGACACTGTATCAGAGAGTAACAAAGTAAAGGATCAGTTTGATGACAAAACAAACATTTCTAACTTCCAGAGGGATACATTGTCAGTATGGCATACTACAGACAGTAGGTGGGAAGACAGGAAGCAACTGGAGTGTAACGGTAAAAGTCATTTACTTCTAGGAAGGTCATCTGATGACAGAACAACTGGGATGTGAGTAGAAGAAATCAAAAGGAACAGAAGTCTGATAAAACTAACAGAGATAAGGCAATGGTGTACAGCATGACGAGGCAATGGTGTACAGGATGACGAGGCAATGGTGTGTACAGGATGACAAGGCAATGGTGTGTACAGGATGACGAGGCAATGGTGTGTACAGGATGACGAGGCAATGGTGTACAGGATGACGAGGCAATGATGTGTACAGGATGACGAGGCAGTGATGTGTACAGGATGACGAGGCAATGGTGTACAGCATGACGAGGCAATGGTGTGTACAGCATGACGAGGCAATGGTGTACAGGATGACGAGGCAATGGTGTACAGCATGACAAGGCAATGGTGTGTACAGCATGACGAGGCAATGGTGTGTACAGCATGACGAGGCAATGGTGTGTACAGCATGACGAGGCAATGGTGTGTACAGCATGACGAGGCAATGGTGTGTACAGCATGACGAGGCAATGGTGTGTACAGCATGATGAGGCAATGGTGTGTACAGCATGACGAGGCAATGGTGTACAGGATGACGAGACAATGATGTACAGCATGACGTGGTGTGTACAGCATGACGAGGCAATGGTGTGTACAGCATGACGAGGCAATGGTGTGTACAGCATGATGAGGCAATGGTGTACAGGATGATGAGGCAATGGTGTACAGGATGACGAGGCAATGGTGTACAGCATGACGAGGCAATGGTGTACAGCATGACGAGGCAATGGTGTGTACAGCATGACGAGGCAATGGTGTGTACAGGATGACGAGGCAATGGTGTACAGCATGATGAGGCAATGGTGTACAGGATGACGTGGCAATGGTGTGTACAGCATGACGAGGCAATGGTGTGTACAGCATGACAAGGCAATGGTGTGTACAGCATGACGAGGCAATGGTGTGTACAGCATGATGAGGCAATGGTGTGTACAGCATGACGAGGCAATGGTGTGTACAGCATGACGAGGCAATGGTGTGTGTACAGCATGATGAGGCAACGGTATGTCTAGCATAATGTGGCAATGGTGTGTCCAGCATGACAAGGCAATGGTGTGTAGGATTGTGACTTGTGCAGAAAAGACACTGGACTCCATAGTCCCCAACGTCATGCGCTTAATGTACTGGCCACTGGAGATGCCCCATCAATGTGCCTAATGTACTGACCACTGGAGATACACCATCAAGAATACCATGTGCAATTCCTGCAGACCCTTCAAGAGTAAAGCCACTATGGCTGACATTTGTACAGGAAAGCCAAGAAAGTGATAATCATGGGAAGTCAGACATAGGAAGAAAGATGAAAAGCCCTCTTGTGATAAATGGCACAGTAAGATATATGAATGCGTCACATAAAAGGGAAGGTGTAAATGGTGGCGTTAAATACAGAGACCAGACAAGGTCATATGTGAATTTCAGGAGGGAAGATTCTGGCTTAACTTTTGGAAATAATATTTTTTTGTAAAAGGGTGACTTGAACCTAGTGAAATGCAATTCAGCTGAGACACCAGGTGAAAATCAGACAACACAATGGCAGAGTGGGTTAGCTTTAGGCGATCTTATGTAATCTTGCTTGTATATTCATGTTTTCATGTCTTGTGCCTATCTCTCAGTTCCAGTTTTCTTCTCACAGTCTTGGATTACCTCATTGCTCTCTGATTGTTCATCCCAGGGCAATCCAAGAATGGATCCTGGCCTCATGTCACCCTTGCATCAATTAGATATGGCTCATTGAAGATTTGTTATTAATGTCACATTTACAAGCCATAGCCTTAAAGTAAACAATGAATAACATGCAATTAGCTGAATTAAACCCAAAGACAATGATTAGCAACTGCTTTTAATGTTGTCGTTGTCTTTCGGCTTTTCCCGGTTAGGGGTCGCCTTAGCGGAACTCTGGTCCGCTAATGATTGGCAGTAGATTTTGATGAACGCTGAGGTGCCAGCTCGATGTTCAACCTTCAATGAAGGCACGCCCATTTACGCATGTCTTTCGATCACCCACCCAACTGCGGGGAGGACATGCAGACTCCACACAGAAGGTACTCCCCGCACTCCAGCTGAGAATCGAATGGGAGAACCTCTTGCTGTGAAGCAACAATGCTACCGCTGCACCACCATGGCATTAATATTTACTTTAAAAGTGAATTGATACTGTTTGTACCAGGGAGATACATGAATCCCTGACTACAGGCTGGACTATCCAGGATCGAGTGGCAACTCAGAAGCTTGATGGTGCAGCCAGGGAGGATGAGTGTGCCGATCTTGGAGGGTAAGCAGGGATACAATTGTTGGAGACCAAGGTATGTCTTTCCTGAGCACAAGGCAGGCTACTTAAGGTAGTGGGAGGCAGGGGGGATTGACGTTGATGGTGATACCTGTACCACACTTGCTCCATCCAGTTAAGGACTTCCTTCCTATAAATCACGGAGCTTCACATATGATACACACTCCTTAATTCTTGTCTCACACTAATAGGAGGAGTGGTTGCCTCAGATAGGCCTCAAAGTTATTTTGACCTCATAGAAGGAGAATCCAGTCCCAGGATCACGGCAGTATTCAGCCCACCCCCTTGGACTGTTAGAATACATGCAAGAGGAGGAATTTCGGACATAAATGGTGAAGTTACTCTATAACTGGAAAGGGACGGCTACACCCGCAGGACCAAGCAGAATGCAGTCAGGACTTCAGAGGACACCTGGGGCGAGCAAAGGAGGAGTCAAAATACAACTATTTAAAAATAAAAAAATTAAGATGAATAAAGTCACTAATCCAAGGCTTCACAATGGTGTGGGGACATACCTTCCTTATAAACTTAAATACGAGCTGCAACTCCCATGTAACTGGGCACCTTGATTTAATCCTTTCATCTGTAACCCAACACAGGTTATTGGGGAGGCAAGTGCAGATTTTGTCATTTCTTCTATCAGATACGTTTTTTGTAGTCTCTGTTTTTTTTTTCATAAACACAAGTGCAACTTTAGCAAAACAATTTCAAGTGGCTAGACAGAAGTATTTACTTTTTCTCAGTTTTTGTGCATGAATGCAGTTATTATGGGCAATGTAACAAGAGTCTCTGTTAATCATAAGCAAAGCATTTCTGTCCTCATCTCATGAAGATTTGCAAACACTGCAACACGGTGTTCCAGTTAGTTTCTGTCAAATCAGGGCAACATTTCTGACTTTTTTCCCCTTCTTACATGAAGCTCTCTAATCAGATTAATTTGAACAAGTAATCCCTAACAATAGGGAGTAGGTTTTAAAAATCAAACACTCACAACCAAGTAATACAAAAAGGCTGAATGTAACTCTAGCTGGAATGTGCAGGGAGACAGAACACTTGCCAAGTCTGGGTGTTGCTGGCCAAAGAAATGACCTGTTACTTGCCTGGTACGTAAATCTGAGACCCATTACTGACCTGCAATTCAACAGAGTCAACACATCACCAGTAGCAAGGGACTTGTAGTACCTACCTACACAGGGCGAACCAACTGCTGATTTACATCAAACAGTAAAGCTAATAATTAAAACAGTAACTGGCATACAGTGACATGAAATGAAACAATCGATGCTGTTACCATTAATGAAACAATTACAAGGAACCTTTTTCGGCAAAGATGAACACTTACCAGATTCTTTCTTCCGTAGGTTCACAGGTAAGTACTAGACAATCAATCTGCTGAGCATTACAAGCGTAGCCAAAAACTCATACTGTAATGTTCCTTCCACTTTCATGGAGGGCAAGACAAAGTAGAATAGAGGACAGTTTAAGGCTGCCTATCCAATTATCGAGGTTTACCTTGACGTTGGCAAGGGGGTTACTGTGCTTAACATGTAGTGGAAATTTGTTGCAGTGGTGAAGGACATGCTGGAAGTTCCAAGGCAAGAATGGAATCTTGAAACCTACAGCAGGTAGCCACTACGAAAAAGGACAGCAAGCTTCCTGCTAGCCCATTCTAATATAATTACTCTAGTTCAAGACTTTTAACTGCAAAGGGTACAAAGTAAGAGCCAACTTTCATGAACCAGTGGATATCACCTGTTAGTGGCCTAGTTGAAATAAAAGGCAATTGTATACTTACTAATGTGTTGTATGTCATCTGCTCCAATGATTGATATACATTCAAATCATGGAAGCAGACACTTGGACCTCTGGACAGCAAAGCTACTGACTAGAAAACCAGCAACTGGTAAACATTGTAACAGTTTTTAACATTATGAAAATGCTACTGACTCTTTTGCTAAATTCAGATGAACTCAAAGCAAACTCGAGGAAGGGCAGATAACAGTGCTGTGTAACTTTCCTAACCCATAGGGATAACAAAACTGATAACCGAAAGGCCAAAACATTCAGGCATCATGTGAACAGCACACAGAGGTCGTAGGAGACAGAAGGTTTTACTGTTTAGTAACCGGCATGTCCACATCATAAAGTAGCCCATAGTAGTCCGGTAGCCCATAGTCTCTGAACTATGCTGAGAGCCTTGAATTACTGGCACCTAGTTGTAGCAGTCTGCCTTGTTTCAAATAAATGTACAGTACTATGTATTTGAAAATGTAGCATTACTGAGACACCAGTTATGCAAAGTGGACAGTTCCTACACTACCTCTATACACTTTTAAATATGTTCTAAAAGTGACCAGTCAATGTATGGAGCGAGTCCCATATTCATTACCCAATAATGCTGATTAGTTGTGTTAGACTAGAAATGGAAAGGAATTCAATAACCACAGGACTGTTCCTACAACCACTTCTCTGTCAACACTTACCCACAGTGGGAAATCTATTTCTCTGTCTTTTCTTTTAAAATAAGGAGGTAAAAGGCTTGTAGAATTCAGAGTCCAGCATGAAAAAAATTCAAGAAAATCTATAGCTTGTTCCTTACAGTAACGTAACTTGCAGACAACAAAAGGTTAGATGCAACAGCAGATTTGGCAGGAGTGCATGCAGTAACTTGCTTATCTTGCTGTGGGTGCTGCAATAAAAGCTGCCAAGTCAGGGTAGTTTTGAGAAGGCTAACGTGGCTTAGAATACAGTCTTATAAATAAGGATGTTAGATCAAGACTTCTGAATGTGCCCGTGACCATAGAAGCTCTGTTTGCTCAATCGGCAGATGACATTATTACTGATATGAAAAGCCAAACGCAGTCCTTATCCAAGAAAATACAAAGTCTCAACCTCAACAGGCTGTCGCTACAAATAACAAACCATAAGGGGAAAGCCATCGTATCACTTTCATTAACAGAAACAGTTGGAAGGAAATCAATCTACAGCTCAGGTGCACAAGGGAAGGGTAAATTCAGCTAGATATCTTCCAAATGAATAATTGTTTTCTGCCTGGCAAAAGGGAGCCATGGTCAAATAAGTGTTGTAGACAATAAGGCTCCGCAATATAATTTCTCTAGAAACTGCAGGGACAGTCACCCTGAAGCACTCCATCTCATTTGGTACATCTATCGTTTCAATGGATGATCAACTTCTAGCAAGACAAGCTAACCAGATGGCTTATTCCAGTTAGAGGGTAAGGTTTTTACACCAAGAGTATTACGGACATCATCTTAAGACCAGTTTTAGACTTATCAGATCTGAAACATTCAAGAAAGAAAATATTTAGAATACTGACTCTTAAGTATTTTCTCTTTTCTTAAGTGGGTTTTGGCATAATGGTTAAGTTCTTCACCTCATAAACATAATGTACAGGGTTTGATTCTGACCTTGGGTTATTAACTAGGCTTAAATGGCCCTTCAGAGCAGTCAGCCTGGTATTCATGTATGAACCTATATCAGAACTCTTTCATGGCTATACTGGACATGGAAAATGCACAGCTTCATATTCCAGTGAGGACTTTTCATAAAAATATCTCAGTTTCCAGGTACCTCTATTTCCAATCATCAGCTATATCATTTGGGTTATCCAAAGTCTCAAGAATATCGACCACATGTTTAGCTGCAGTATTTGCACATCTTAGGAAGAAAACATAACTATTATCTCCTATATGGACAACCATTTGACAGAAGCAAAAACAACATAAAGCACAATTCTGCAGAAGCTCACCGTAATAGTCGACTTTCAAGTGGATTAGTTTTATGGTACTACTAACTACTGTGACTTCTAGTATAGATGGTCTGGTCTCCAGAGCTTATGACCCTTTCCCTCCAGGTCAGCCAGATACCCACCCCAGTGGGGTGTGTGTACGTGTTCCACTATAAAATAGGCCATCTACCTGCACCAACTTCACTTCTTTTTGCCTAAGTCCCCGCAAGGGAAAATCCCTACCTGGATACTAGTCATGGTCCTGACCTGATGCAACCGTCTTCAAAATATTCCCTAAAGGAAGAGGACCAATGAAGACAGGATCTTAGAGAATGCACTTCCCCAAGTCTATCCAGATCTGAACAGGTCAAAGGCGACATGAAGGGTGCAGAGTTCAAGGAATACCATTCCAGCCCAAGGATGCAAAGAAATGGGGAAAAGTGAGAGGGGAAACTTGTACTGCAACAAAGATTCATAGAAAAAACACAGGACAACTGGGTAGAAATTTAACATAATGATGTTCAGGTAGGTCATTACTGCAGTAGAACTGACAATGGTGAAGATTCCCACAGCTCACAAGGTGGTTATGATAGTAGAAAGCAGTAGCAGACCCTGTAGAAGCTGTGGCAAACCTGTACTTCACCCTGGATGCAAAATCCGGCCCGTAATGTTTGGCATAAGACCCAGTAACTGCCTCCAGGACAGTTTGTTTACTTCCCGCTGTAAGAAGAGACATAGTAACTGTTGCACTTTTATACTGCGGGATCTGTCCTACTGCAGGATCTGTCCTACCCTTCTAGCTTCTCCCAGTTATACAATCACCACAAAAGAATCACAGTGATCTAGTGATTTAGAAATCATCTGTTTAGACACTTGTTTTCCCTATGTCTTCCTGGCTGCAAAAGAGACAGAAAAGTTGATCTGAATTTTTTATACTTTTTGTTTTAGTTAAATAATATTTCAGCTCTCTAGGCACATCTAAGAAGTGTAAATTTCTCTCACCCTTTTTCAAGGGATTAGGAAAAACACAAATATATGTATGACATGATTCAATGAAAACTCAATCACTACTTTGTACATAAAGGAAAGATTTGTTTTTAGGCCAATTCTACTCTTACAGAAAACTAAAGATGGCTCTTTAAATATTAACGCTTACAGCTAAGATACTCCACTGGCTGATGCAATGGCAAGCAGAAGGGGACTTTTGCGAGACAGAAATGTCAAGGATACAGAGGAAGATGGTTCAAATGCAGACCATGAGAGGTTTTGTAGCTCAAAGGTGAAGTCACATAGAGGTGAAATTTCTTTCCTAGAGTATCTCAAGTACAGAATTAGTCATTATATGACAGCCTGCCATCATAATGATGATGATAAAGGGAGATCTACAGATATACAGAAGCTGAGGACTGTACCGGCTCTGAGGCACATCCCAGTCCTGTACTAAACATGCAGAAATGGAGAAATGCTTTAAATTCTCCTCCTCCTGCTACCAGAGACACAATATCTTTCACTTGGCCATTAAGATTTCCTTGTAGTTGATTTTCTGTCCTTTTTCCTAATATTCAGTATGCCCTCTGTAAGCCAGTGGCAGGAGGGAAGACCGGTCCTATCATCTCAGATGTGAGGTCTAGGGTCTTCAGGTTGGGAGTGCCTCAGGGCCCCCTTGTCATGGGTTAGAAGGTCTATATACATAGGCAGTGACAGGTTTTGCCCTGAACATCTGGGAGATTCTATGCTGTTTTGGACAAAAAACAGCTATTACAAGCTCCCCCTCTTTTACCTTTTGGATTGCCCTGCGGAGAAGAGGGATCAGAGAATGTATACAAAATCAATCTGTACATTTGATGGAGAAGTCATCCACTGCCAGAGCCTTCTTTGTGTGGTATTCTGCAGTAAAAGTTTCTCAACTGTTTTCTTCTTAGAGAAGCAAAGAGACCTGTCTTTGGAACACCCACTGGTGAACTACCTGTAGGAATATCCCTGTCTGTGTAGCATCCACTTGTGAGGATCCATTATTGATCAGCTTAGGTAGGTACACTACTAAATATACCCTGGGACAGAGCGTAGACTGCTCTTAGATATCTCTTTTTTTTTTCCTCAAAAAATTTTTATTTTTCAAATACATTTGAATGAATTCCATAGTATTTATACATAACATCTTAAATAACTATGTACACTATTTACATTATCCTGACACTATAACAGATCTTAATGTATACAGTTACTTTATAAGTATGTCCAATCCATTATCAGAGTGCATGATCAGTTATTGTATAGTGTCAATTAACGATAAGATGTTTCCCCAAGGGTTGTTGATAAATGGCTTTGGATAAATTCTTAGTTCTTTAATTTTAATTTCCAATAATGCTGTGGTCTTCAGTAGGCTGTAGAAGTCTTCCATGGTTGGTATTGTGTTTGTATTCCATCTTCTTGTTATACACTTCCTTGAAATTGCAAGTATAGTCCATACTAGATACATGTTTGACCTATTCAAATGAGGACCTTCGTTCACATTAAATAATACAAGAGCTTTTGTTAAATAAAATTATTCATTAAATAAAACTTGTAGAAAGTTATTAATTCCATTCCAAAATGGCTTAATTTTAACACAATCAAAGAAAATGTGGTTCCAATCTGCATTGTGTACTTGCTCACATCTCCAACATATTTACTTTGTGGAAGAATTAATTTTAGTAATTCTGTCTGGGGTTAAGAATGCTCTGTGCAACCATTTCCAATTAAACACTTTCCAGTATTGTGTAAAGGATGTATATTTTAATGACAATAAAATATTTGATTCAATTTCTTCACTTAGCTGTAATAAGTGTCCTTTTGTTATATAATTCCAGTATGAGGATTTGGGTGTTGTTTTATAATTTATCAATATCTTGTAAAATTTCATAATACTATTTCCCATGTCATAATCATTATACATGATTTCATAAATGGTATTTCATAAGTTTAGGTATTTCTTTAAATGAAGAATTACTAATGATTCTGCATCAATCTTGCGAATATGTCAGAATGCTTTGCATAGTTAGCCAGTCTTGTTGTGGAATTTTGTATGTTGTTTCTATTGTTTGCATATCCAGAAAGAATAGTTGTGTAAAATCTTACCATAACCATAGATGTCTTTCTCTTCCATGTTGCAGTATTCTAGTTGTGGGATTTCCTGCCCTCAGGTGACTCGTATGTCAGCTCCTATACAAAAACTTCCACTTGTCTGTTGCAGCGTGCATGGCACGTCAGACGTAAGGCCGTAAACCAGGGGCCTTAAATGTGACGTCTGCATGCACAATCCTCAGAACTTGAAGGGCAGCAGGTAGACAAGGAGGCCCAGCAGGAAGTGTCACGTATGTGACCCTGGTGTCCTTTTGTAGCATGGACAGGTTCAGGTTCTAGCTGGGGATAAAGGAGAATGAAGAGGGGTAACGGTGGGTGGGAAAGAATACTGCAACATGGAAGAGAAGGACAGCTATGGTTATGGTAAGATTTTACACACATATTCTATGTCGTTCTAGTCCTATGTTGCAGTACTCTAGTTGTGGGACAGTACCACAGCTTAGATGGATGATAGGGTGGTGGATGCTGAGGATGATTCTACAAAGCCCTGTAAGACGGCCCTGGCGAATCCTGCACGAGCTCTGGAAACTTGGTCCAATTTGTAATGTTTGGTAAAGGTGTGGATAGTGAACTACGTGGCTGCTTCCATAATGGATACCACGTCCAGACCTTTTATGAAAGCCTTGGAGGCGGCCACTGCTCTTGTGGAGTGTGCCTTTACTCCCACTGAGGGGCTTTTCCCATGGAGGGAGTAGCATAAACAAATGGCTTTCCTGATCCAGGATGCAAAGGTTTGTTTGGAGACTGTGTTGCCCAGAGCCCAGGGGTGGAAGGACACACAGAGTTGCTGCAACTTCCTAATGGATTTGGTTTTGTCCAGCTAAAATCACAATTGACTGTGCACATTCAAGGAGTGCAGTATCCTTCTCTCCTTCATTAGTGGGAGAGGGAAAGAAAGTGGGTAAATGGATGGATTGGTTAAGAGACAAATCATTGACCACCTTGGGCATAATGGAAGGATTTGTTCTCAGGGTGACCCTGTCCTTGTGGAAGGTAGTGTAGGGGGACCAGTCATCAAGGCTTTCAACTCTGAAACCCTTCTGGCTGAAGTGATAGCAATTAGAAGGATGGTTTTTCATGTACAAATTTGTAGGGAAGAAGTCCCAGACGGTTCGAAAGGGCATTGGGTAAGTTTTTCGAGGATGTAGTTAAGGTCCCGGGGGGAGGGATAGGTTTCTTTGGGGGTCTGATGTTTAGCACCCCTTTAAGGAAGAGTCTCACGTCGAGTCTGGATAGCAAAGGGGGATCAAGAGGCAAGCAGGCTGAAATAGCCGACAGGTGTACCTTCACTGAGGAGTAGGAAAGTCCACTCTATCAACTGACACATATAAGCAAGAACTGGGGGGGTATTAGCAACGAAAGGGTCCCTTTCCCTGTTCAGACACCATTTAGCAAAGCTTTCCCATTTAGCTAGGTAAGATTTTCTGGTGGTTGGTTTCCTTACCTCCCTCAGGACTGAAAGCACATCCTCTGAGTAGTGGTGTCTGAAGGGAATCAAAAGTTTATCACCCACAGAGTCAGGGATAACACCTGCAAGTGTGGGTGGAGGAGAACCATCCACAGTGTCAGGGATAACATCTGCACGTGTGGGTGGAGGAGAATCATCCACAGTCAGGGATAACATCTGCAAGTGTGGGTGGAGGAGAACCATCCACAGTGTCAGGGATAACATCTGCAAGTGTGTGGGTGAAGGAGAATCGTCCACAGTGTCAGGGGTAACATCTGCAAGTGTGGGTGGAGGAGAGCCATCCACAGTGTCAGAGATAACATCTGCAAGTGTGGGTGGAGGAGAACCATCCACAGTGTCAGGGATAACATCTACAAGTGTGGGTGAAGGAGAATCGTCCACAGTGTCAGGGATAACATCTGCAAGTGTGGGTGGAGGAGAACCATCCACAGTGTCAGGGATAACATCTACAAGTGTGGGTGAAGGAGAATCGTCCTCAGTGTCAGGGATAACATCTCCACGTGTGGGTGGAGGGGAATCACCCACAGTGTCAGGGATAACATCTGCACGTGTGGGTGGAGGGGAATCACCCACAGTGTCAGGGATAACCTCTGCAAGTGTGGGTGGAGGAGAACCATCCACAGTGTCAGGGATAACATCTGCAAGTGTGGGTGGAGGAGAACCATCCACAGTGTCAGGGATAACATCTGCAAGTGTGGGTGGAGGACATTCATCTACAGTGTCAGGGATAACATCTGCAAGTGTGGGTGGATGGGAATCACCCACAGAGTCAGGGATAACATCTGCACATGTGGGTGGATGAGAATCACCCACAGAGTCAGGGATAACATCTGCACGTGTGGGTGGATGAGAATCACCCACAGTGTCAGGGATAACATCTGCACGTGTGGGTGGATGAGAATCATCCACAGTGTCAGGGATAACATCTGCAAGTGCGGGTGGATGAGAATCATCCACAGTGTCAGGGATAACATCTGCAAGTGCGGGTGAAGGAGAGTTCCCTTTTCTTGTGTCAGGATGTCCACCTTGTAGGGTAACTTGTAGTGATTGCCCTTGGCTAGATTGTGAAGTAGGGGGAACCAGTGCTGCCTTGGTCAGTACGGAGTCACTAACAAGATTTTCGGTTTGTCCTTCTTGATTTTCAGAATGACTTTCTGAATCATTGGGGGGGGGGTGAAGGCATAAAGAAACTTCCCCTCCCTAGAGATGTTGAAAGCGTCCACTCACCATGCTAGAGGGCAGCAGGTCTTTGAGCAAAAGGTCTGCAGCTGCCTGTTCTGGGTGGAGGCAAACAGGTCTATTTGTGGAGTACCCCACCAGTGGACTATGTCTAGGAAGACTGTCTTGTCTAGCATCCATTCGTGTTGTGGAGAGGATGTCCTGCTTAGGAGATCTGCTTGCTTGTTGTCCTGCGAGGGGATTTAGCTTGCCTGCAGGGACTGGTTGAGGTGAGAGGCTATGTCCCACATGAGCAGGGTCAGCCTGCACAGCTGATAGGCCTTTGTTCCTCCCTGTTTGTTGAGGTACCACATAACAGTGGTGTTGTCCATCACTATCAGAAGTACCTCTGGTAAAGGTAGAGGGATAAAGGTCTTTAGGGCTAGGAAGACTGCTGTCATTTCTCTGACATTGATGTGTTTGGCCTTTAGAGAAGGGTGCCAGTTTACCTGAACCCTGTAAGATGCCAGTGTTGCACCCCAACCTGAATCTGAGGCATTATTTGGGTTGGGGTGGGCAGAAGTAGTGGAAGTCCCAGGTTTAGCTGGACTTGCTGGATCCATCAGCTGATTTCTGTCTTTAGACAGGCAAGAAGGGGAATAACCTCTTCTAGGTGATTCAGGTGCTGGGACCAAATGTTTCTGAGGTACCACTGTAGCTTGTGCATGTGCAGTCTGGCCAGTGGTAGCACAGGAATGGTTGCTGCCATTAAGCACAGGAGATAAAGGAATTGCCTTGCAGTTACCTTCTGAGAGCATGGGATCTCCTTGAAGTGTCCTGTGGGAGAAAGGCCTTCATTTTGTTTGTCCTGATTCTGCAACCTAGAAAAATTTTGTCCTGGTCTGGGTTCAGTGAGGACTTTGGGAGGTTGATGGTGAACCCTAGACTTTGTAGAAGGGACATGGTGAAGTGCAGATGCTTTGAGAGGGTATCTTTTGACTCAGCCAGTATTAGAATGTCATCCAGATAGGGGTAAATCTGGATTCCCTGAGTTCTGCAGAAGGCAATGGCTGGGGCTAGGCACTTTGTAAACACTAAATTGGAAATGAGATGAAGGCCCAGAGAAACGCAGGAATCTTCTGTGGGAAGTCCTGATGGGTATGTGTAGGTAGGCCTCTTTTAGGTCCAGGATGGCTAATAAAGGCCTTGGCTGGAATAACAGGTAGCAGGGTGGGAAGTGACAGCATTTTGAAGGTGGGTACCTGAAGGTGAAGATTTAAAAAGGAGAGATCCAAGATGGATTTCCAGTGGCCGTCTTTCTTTGGAATCCATTTCCTTCCTGTCCTGAGGGGATGGGTTCTATGGTGCCCAGCTTTAGCAGGTCTGACAAAACCTATGGAAGGAGTTGTAGCTGGTTTTTGGGGGGGGTATGGGATACCTTTCCTGGGTGTTTTTTTCTTTCCAGGATAGGAAGTATCCTTTTCAGATAATGGATAGTACCCATTGGTCCGTGGTGATGGTTTGCCAGAAGGGGAGGCAGTGGGGAAGGCGTGCAGAGAATGGCAGGTGGGGGCAAGGCAGTCACGCATTATTGGTGTTTCCTCTGTCCTGAAAGGATTGTCTGGGCTGAGGAAGTGGTGCATTAGGTCTGGAGGTGGTAGGTCTTCTATCCCCTCTTCTAGATCTGGAAGAGGAAGCACCCATCTGTAGAGGGTTATGCCTTACAAAGGTGGTCTCAGCAGGGTAGTTTCTATAATACTTTGGTATGGGGACACCAGTAGAAGATTAATGTCCTGCAATTCCTTATTTTTTCTTGCAGATTCTTGAAGAGATCTGCAGATTGTTTCCCAAAAAGGAAATTGTGATCCAGGGGGCATCCAAAATCTTGAGAGATTCTGAAGTCTCAGCCAGGAGTATCTCCCGAGGACAGAAGCAGATGCTGCAGGGCAAGCCGATGCTTCTGCAGCATCATAGCTGCATTGAATCAAGTGCCTGGCTACTTGCTGAGCCAGGGACAGTTTTGAGGAGATGTCAGCCTTAATGTCAATGTCAATTAATGTCAATTAATTAATTAATTAATTAATTAATTAATTAATTAATTAATGTCAGGGATAGAAGCCAGCATGGAGGAGGCCTTTGACACTAAGTCCAGAGCATACTTAGTCATGTGGGTTTGATAATTAATGGCTCTAAAAGCCAATGTGGAGGAGGTGTATATCTTCTTGCCAATCTTATCCACAGATTTACTATCCTTATCAGTGGGTAGAAGAGAGGCGGAAGGAAGCAGTCTGGATTGCTCATCAGGGAAGGTGGCAATCACTGCTGGGTCTGCCAAGGGTGGTTTAACTAAGAATTTTTGCTCCTCCAGCACCTTGTAGAAGCAGTCAGGGCATTTGGGGGCAAGTTGCTGTGAATCAGGGGCCTTAGATGGCGAATTAAAGGCATCCAAGTAAGCAGGCAGAACTGGAGGAACACCGGAACGGGAGGGGGATTCTACCTGCAGGAGCTCAAAGCATCTCTTTTGGGTATCAGTCATTTGAGAAGTATCCCATTTGAAATAATCTTTCATCTTGGTGATGGTCTCACCAAAGGTAATATCCTCAGGGGGAGAATCCCCTTCTACAGATTCCTCATCAGGGGAATAATACTCCTGGGGAGATGCTATCCAATCTGGGAGGTATATGATAGAGTCTTCTGAGGAAGGAAAGGAAGAATCATGCTTTTCCTCCCTAACCTGAGAGGTCGTGGGTGGGATGGAAGAGGCTGAGGCAGGCCTAGAGCTCAATAAAGGCAGAGTAGTGGCTGTTGAGGCTGAAGGCCTAAGGGCCATAAAGGCCTGCATGAAGGAGGACATGAAGGACTTCCAATCTGGTAGGCCTTCTGTAGAGGAGGAGGCATGCTTGTTTTTTTGTTTCCTTTTGGCCGGGGTGTCAGTTGGAACTGACCTGGAGTCAGGTTTTGAGGCAACAATTTCAGAAGTCTGGATCCTGGTCAGAGGTACCACAGAATCTGGTTCCCCCTCGGCATCGACAGAAGTCTGTGTCTGGGTAGGCTCCGAGGACATGCTGGTTGTTAGTTGAGCAACAGTTTCCCCAAAGGTCATCGTTGAATTTGGTGGATCCACCGAGCCCCCTTCAACTCCTAAATCAGCAGTTGGCAGGGCGTCTGGTAACAAAGCAGCAGGCGAGGAAGGCCTAGGAATCTTGGCCCTCTTATGCGGAGGTTCGGGTGCGGCCTCCAATGTGGAATCCGTTCTTAGGGCTAACCGCTGAAGGTGCTGGTTTTCTAGGTATAGGTTTAATGTGGCCAGAAGAATGCGAAGGATCTTCGGCACAAATGATTGACAAATGGAGCAGGCGGAATGGTCGTGCTCCTGGCCTAAGCAAAAAACACACCTATCATGGGCATCTTTATGAGGTATCTGGAGCCCGCATTGGCATTCTCTCTTTTTACCTGACATCAGCTAAAAATTGCTACAACAACCAAGCCTAAGCAATAACTATTGGCTATATAAGGAAAACAGAAACCCAACGAGTTACTTAACTTTCAGATGCGACATCTGAGAAGGAGCGATCGCATGATATGTCAGTCATCTGCGGCTGAAAAGTTCTGAGGAATGTGCATGTAGATGCCACATTTAAGGCCCCTGGTTTATGGCCTTATCTGATCTGAAGTCCCACATATGGTGCAACAGCCAAGCGGAAGCTTTTGTATAGGAGCCGACATACGAGTCGCCTGAGGGCAGGAAATCCCACAACTAGTGTACTGCAACATAGGAATAGGAGGACAGCTTTTAGTTCTTTGATACATTGAAACCAACAAACAAATCCTTTCTGTTCCCAGGAATTAATTATTTCTCTGTATATGTTATGTGGGTAGCTCTTTGTAACTGTGAATGGTGTTAAAAGAGCAAACCAGATTTTTAAATCTATACTTGCATATATTTGCATTAATAATTTTCCTAAATGAGTCAATGTAATAATTAATCATACGAATTTTAGTGGGCTTAGTTATGTTATATTGCATACTAATACATAATATATTTTTATCTATTTGAAATTTTTTTTCTAAATCAAATTAATTTATTGATATTACAGTTACTAATTCTTTCCAATTTGCAGAATAATTTGGACTTATCCAATCTGAGATTGTTTTAGATATTGATGCTTTTATATATGTTTCTATATCAGGAAAGTTTAATCCTCCCTGTTTCCATGGTCTGATATGATGTATTAAAGCTATTCTGTTTCTTTTGGGAAACCATAAAATTTTATTAGGCATGAGTTTGAGTATATTCCTTTCTGGTAACAGTTGTATTGCCAAAGCTATATATAGAATCTTGGGTAGTAAAACCATTTTTATTAACTGTAGTCTATCTTCAAATGTTAATATTATTTTGTTCCACTTTTCCACAGATATTTTAATTGTATTGATGATATTATTGTAGTTTTTGAGACTAATTCATTATTATCCTTGCCTAATTCAATTCCAGGACATGTTAAGGTAGATTCTTGTTTCCCTATAATGTGATTCCCCTTCGTCTGCAGTTCTTTTTTTTTTTTTTTTTTTTTTTATTTAAAAATAAAAATGTTGATTTGGATTCATTGAAATGGAGTCCTGAAGTCCTGTAAAATGTGTCAATTAAAATATCTAGTACTTCTAATGTCGCTTTTGTATTGGATAATGTTAGTAATATGTCATCAGCAAAGAGGATTACTTTAGAATTGTATTGTTCATAAACATCTAGTCCTTTGATTTTTGTATTGTTACGTATTGAATCTGCTAACATTTCAATAGCCAAAGCAAATAGAATCGGTGACATGGGACATCCTTGTTTAGTACCCTTTGTTATGTGTAGATTCAGAGGTGAAAGGACCTAGCTTAATATTCGCTAAATTATTTGTATATATATTCTTTAGCAGATGAACAAAGGAAGGAGGAAATTCAAATAACACCAGAATTTTGAATAAATAGTTCCCATTTAGGGAATCAAAGGCTTTCTCTATATCTAAGCCAATTATGATTGTTTCTTTATTTTCTTTATTAACATAATCTATAAGAGAAATTATCCTTTTAATATTGTCACGTGAGTGTCTATGATATATAAATCCAGTTTGATCATTATTTATTGTTTTGAATAGTGGTGTTTTCATTCTGTTAGTTAATATTGTCATTAATATTTTATAGTCATTATTTAATAATGATATAGGTCTATATGAGGTACAGAGGTTTGGGGATTTGTTTTCCTTTTGGATTGGTGTGATTAAGGAATATCTCCAAGAGGGTGACATTAAAGTTTGTGACTGGATTTCTAATAGAGTTTTACGGAAGACGGATAGTATCTTTGAAGGAAAAAGTTTATATTTCCATAATTATGCCATCTATACATGGAGCTTTATTATTTTTACCCTCTTTTATTGCATCTGTAATTTCTTTGTAGGATATGGGTGCTTGCAGATCTAGTTTTAATTTTTCTGGTATTTTGTTATATTAGAACATTTTTGATCTAGATTTAATTGATCGATATGTATATTTTCTTTTTGGAAATGTTCCATATGGTGACTTCTATAGGCATCAAGAATGTCACTATATATCAGAGACATTTTTCCCTTTCTTTTCATGGAAGATACTTTTAATGTTATTTGCTTTTGATTGTATTTTGATTCTTGTGGATAAAGTATGTAGATATTTGGAAGAAGTGGCCAAGGTATTAATTTTTAGTTTTTCTAAAGCTAAACTGGTTTTATGTGTTAGAATTTCATTGTATTTATTGTTTAATACTTCTACTTTCTTTTTCATCTCCAAATTATTTTGATTTTTTTCAGCTTTTAGTGACAAAAGTTTGGATTTAGATCTAATAATTCAGAATCCCATTCTCTGATTTTTTATACCAAATTAGGGTTTTACCATATATGTAAGCTTTTAATGAGTCCCATATCATTATTTTATTTAATGCTGTGGTGTAATTAATATCTATGTAATTCAAATAATAACTAGAGTCTGAAGTCTTTAATTTTAGTTATATATGCTGGATTTCCGGAGTTAAAGATTAATGGTTTGTACCCATTTTGAATTTTTAGTATCAATGAATTGTGGTCTGAAAAGGGACAGGGAGTGATTGAGAAATTAATGATTTTAGAATGTAAGTCATGGGCAGCAAATATTTTATCTATTCTAGTTTGGGTACCAAATCTGTGATCTGGATGGGAAAACAAGAAAGATTTATCTTCTTTAAATTTGAAAGTATCTACAAGATGAAATGATTCTACACACTTGTTTAAAGCTTTTGATACAGCAGAAGTAAGCAGCGGTCTTTTATTTGTAGTTTCAGAAATATCAAATATACAGTTAAAATCTCCTCCTAATATTAAGTTGCCTTTATAATTATTGGAAATGAAATCCAAGTGTTTTTTTTAACAGTTCCTGACCAAATGCCTGGGAACCAGTATAGATTGGCTAGGGTCCATATTCTGTTATTATATTCAGTTATTACTAATGGCATAAGGCCTTCTTTATCTTCATACTCATAAATGATTTCTGGGTTACTCAGTTTTGTTTTCCATATAATTGTTACCCCTTTTGTCTTTGTCTTATAAGTGGATTGCGCCGATATCATATATTCCTTATGATTCCATTTGTAATTGTAATTTTTGAAATGAGCTTCTTGAAGGAAGACAATTTGTGCTTTGTTCAGTTTTAATTATTTCAGTAGATTTGATCTCTTGCTAGGATTGTTTAAGCCATTGGTATTTATAGATAATAAAGTTAAATCCATCTTAGGTTATTTAGACTATGTATTTTTTGTTTTACTGTGACTATTAAACATTTTCCTCCGATAACTGTAAAGAATATGTTTGAGCTTTTAAAGGAAATTATCAGTTTTATACTTCGAGTGTTTACCAATAATGTAATGTTATGGTCAGGCATACTAAAAATGTTTTTGTGAAATAAATTTAAACTAATAAATGTTAATAAAACTAAGATCCGCGCTAGCCATGGAATGAAAATCATTCCTAATCTGATGGATAAACCTAAGTCCATCAGATTATCACTCATACCTTGACAATCCAGAACATGAGCTCCATAAATTGAATCATAGGGAGAATATTTGTAATAGGAATAAGCAATATTTATATTATTTTGAACAGATATAGTACTATTGTAGATTAGAGAGAATTCTAATACAATATAAATGTTTATAATAAATAAAGTAAAACCAAGTAAATACTGACATATGTCTGTTTGATTTACCACCATAAACTCATAAACATAAAAATGGTAAGCGCTTTCATGGATAAACCACTTCTTCAGACCTTATAAGTTTATGGTGGTAAATAAAACGGTCTTCTGTCAGTATTTACTTGGTTTTACTTTATTTAAGTTTTTTGCAAGTTTATTTTATGGGATTTTGATATACAATATAAATGTCTACTTATTGTATAAGCAATTAATATTTACATGAAAGATAGATGACAAGCAATTCAATCATAGTAAAGTAGGATGTATCATATATAAAACCTCAGTAAAAGATTATAGCACACAGTTATTCAACATATTCACCCTTATTGATGAAGTCTTTCAAAACGTATTACTTAACATAAATAGATGGTAACAATATTTATATCTAATGTTTGTAATACAATGTATTTCACTAGATATAGCAGAAGTTATATTTAATTGTTTGCCAGCATTTAAGTAATCACTTTGTTTATTGCTAACTTATTTAAAGCATCAAGTTTGTTTTATGTAAACACTGATGAAAGTTAGTGCATTTTAATTATCAGTGCATCCCTCTTCCCCCCATTTCCTACACACAAGGATTTTCATATCTGTCATTTCTTATTATAAAATGAGTGAAATTATAGGTTAAAAACAACACATTCACTTACTGTGATTATTCATAAATTGCCATTTTATGGCATATACTGAAAGTTTTTAGATTTAAATGGCAACATTCTATTTTGTATAATCAACAAAGGTTAAACTGAGTGATTATTGTCAATTTAATGCTATTTGTTCAGAATGTGATTGTTACATTCTCTGACATTCCTAGTTCAGGCTTCTACTGTTTCCCTTGAACAACTTTGCCAGTTTGATGTCTTGTATAAAATATTAGTTACCTTGGTAACAGCTTAAGTATTATGTATGGTCAAGATGGGTTACAAAACCACAATTCAAGTTAAAGAAATTATATGACTTGTTATGCACATTTACTTATATGAGAAAATAATCATGCTTCCCCTTGATGTTCAATATTGTGTATGTCATTTATGACAAGTTGAAACAGTGGTGTTATACATAAGCCCATGTTATTAAACTGAGTGTCTATTGTCAATTTCATACTATTTGTTCAGAATATGATTGTTACATTTGATGGCATTTCAAGTTCAGGCTTCTATTGTTTCTCTTGAACAACTTTGTCAGTTTGATGTCAGGTATAAAACATTAGTTAACTTGGTAACCGCTTAAGTATTATATATGGTCAAGATGGGTTACAAAAACTACAATTCAAGTTAAAGCAATTACATGACTTATGCATATTTACTTACATAAGAAAATCATCATGCTTCCCCCTTGACGTTCAATGTAGTGAATGTCATTTATGACAAGTTAAGACAGTAGTTTTATTATACAGAAGCTTATGTTATTAAATCCTGTCTTTGATATCTAAATTCAGCAGACTGCTTCATCTTATGACGATTACATATTTTATGTCTAGATTTACTAAAATCATACATTACATAATTGTGTGTTTTTTTTGGCTGTTGCTCAGTTATTTGAGAGACCACAAGCTGTAATGTTTATTCTTATTATTAGCTCCTTCCAAGCATGTTTATACAGTCCATAGACTTTAAATTATGAGACCCTTCTAGTTTCTTATTTGTTATATTTCCATTCTTACATACACACATATTAGTACTTCAAGCACGGGCAACAATGCCCATCCAGTTTTGCAACAATACCATCCACTAGTTCATGTGGTGCATTTCCAGGCTGTTCTTAAAATATCCAAACCAATATTTGTCTTGTTCCATTTTACCAGCCTGTTCCATGCAGTGGCCACTCTGCCAGTGAAACACTCAACACACTTTCCAAGCCCACAGATATTTCCACGAAGTTAATCTGATGACTGTCTAGCACTTCTCAGCAACCTGAAACACCCCTAGAATCAGCTATCCTCATATGCCCAACACGTCTGAGCAAGCTCACCTCCCAGGCCACTGCAAAGAATACTGCACAAGACCAAGTGCTCTTAGTCTTTCACAATAACTCAGACTTCCACTCTTATGTAAGTCCTTAATGCGTTTGGACCAAAATACATTTTAAATATAAAATTGCACTTTTTTTTAAAATTTATTTATTTTTATCAAGAATCAACTTAATGAGCTAAACGAAGTGTTGGGAGACAATCAATATGTGTGCATGTGGTTTAAAACAGCCCTTTTATTTTATATATCTATATATATATATATATATATATATATATATATATATATATATATATATATATATTAATTTTTTAACCAAAAACATCATTGCCGATACTCATCTCGAAGGCTCCTCAGAGCCATTAAGCATCATCTTCACTCTGTGTCCGTTACCACAGGAACCTGGGAGCGTCTCTTTCTGTTAGTGTGTGTGTACTACATACCAGAGGCTCGCGATGCACCTAAAACAAAGCTTCACTTCATTGAAACTTCAAGCCTAAATTCCATCCCTATCAGTGAGGCAGGAGCCAGGAAAAAAACAGAAAGCAGATAAAAAAAAAAAAAAAAAAACGCCCAACAAGCCGCCACAACAAGAGACAACACACTCCTCCAGCCCTCCCACCTCTCACTCAGCAGATGTACAAACAAACCATTCATTGCCAAAATATCCTAAATCATAGTTCTATCCACCCCCTTCACCTGGATTCAGGCTAAAACACCAAATGTCACTTCCTAATACACAAGCATCAGTAAACCTCAATCACTAGACGCAACCCACAGCTTCTCAGAGACGAAAACGGCAACATATAATAGCTGACAGACACAGCTGCATCCACATACACCATGTCAGGCTTAATCAAACAGCACTCAAAGCTATGATACCTGCCATAGTTGATAATTAATTATGTTTAGACAGAATAATAATGACATTTGTACTAGCTGCCAGACACAGCTGCATCCATGCACACCATATCAGGATTGCTCAAACAGCACTCAAAGCTGTGATACCTGCCATAATTGATATTAACTATATAATAATGACATTTGTACTAAAAGCTTGCAGCTATTATTTAACCAGGATATACATGACATTTCTAAATCATACTTTAACTGAAGAAGGCATTAGTCTCCATGACAGCAGTTTGTTTCATTACATTACATTAGAGTTTGAACTCTGATGAATGGTACCTTGTTGAATTAGTTGATTAATTACTTCAATTATTATAAGTTAAATCAAGGAAAAATTAACATGATAAGTATTCATTGAGTTCAAGTAGGGGAACAGAAAAGTACAGTTGTGTACACTTACCATAAATGTAGATGTTCGAGTGTATTCACTATTGCAGTCATTACATTTGGGTAATCTGCTGGCAGGTTGCCCTCAGTCGTTCTGAATTCCAAAGTCTTGGGTCCTGTGTCGGTTGCTGTCTCCTCTTCCATGACGTCAGGTCGTCAGGGGTATAAAACATGCAGCCGATGCCATTTTCTTTAGTTTTTCTTACCCCAGATGTCAGGTGCCCCCAAAAAGGTAGCAAAAATATATATAAAAATATATATATATCTACATGCATCAATATAAACTTTACCTTCATCTACAAGCAAATACACCACATAGGTTGTAGAAGATAGAGAAGGAAAGATAAACTCCAGAATGACTGGGGGATGGTGGGCGGGTAACCTGGACTGCAACAGTGAATACAGTCGAACAACTACATTTATGGAAAGTGTACACAACTGTACTATGTTTTTTATGTTTCACTGTTGCAGTCATTACATTTGGGTAGAACCCCAAAGCTATGGTTGGGAGGCTGGAGCTAAACAGCATTAGGTGAGTCTATAAGGCCCTGCAGAACTGCAGTGGCAAAGCCTGCCCTGGACTTAGAGTAGAGAGGCAAATGATAATGCTTTGTAAAAGTGTGAATAGAACCCAAGTAGCAGCCTCTAGAATGTCTTTGGTTGGTACTCCTCTGAGAAAGGCTGCTGAAGTAGCTGCAGCTCTGGTGGAATGAGACCTAATGCCCTTGGGCATAGGTTTACCATGGTGTAAGTAGCAGAAACGGATGCAGTGGCTTATCCACTTTGAAACTGTCTGCTTTAAAATAGCCTTTCCTTCTGATCCTGCAGCATATGTTACTAGTAGTTGCTCAGTTTTTCTTAGAGCTTTAGTCCTGCTCAAGTAGAATCTTAGCTGTCTGTGTACGTCCAAGGAATGCAGAATTCTCTCCCCCTTGTTCTGCAGATTTGGATAAAAGCTTGGCAGGTGAATTGTTTGGTTAAGAGCCATACTGGAAACCACCTTAAGCATAAATGTAGGATTTGTCCTCAGAGACACACTGTCTGGGTAAAATATGATAAAAGGCTCTACAGTCATGAGGGCCTGTAGCTCTGAAACTCTTCTTGCTGAAGTAATTGCTAGTAGCAGAGCTGTTTTTCATGATAAGAACTTTATATTAGCGGTAGCAGCTGGTTCAAATAGAGGCAGGGTGAGCTTTTCCAATACATAATTGAGGTCCCATGCAAGTAATGGTGATCTTCTAGGAGGCTTTACATTTTTGGCTCCTCTAAGATACTGCTTTAGTACGGGATGAGAAAAGATTGGTGGCTCTGTACTGGAATGAGCCGAAATGGCAGAGGCATGGATTTTAATTGATGAGAAAGATAGGCCTTTGTCAAGCATCTCAGTTAAGTATTGTAATATCTGAGGAATATTTGGTTCTGCTGTATCAGTTCCTTGTGCTTGATTCCAAGCACAGAATCTCTCCCATTTATCAGCATAAGATTTTCTAGTACTAGGCCTTCTGGCTTCCAAAATGACATCCATCACAGCTTTACTGAGAGGAGTTGTTTGCAAAACTACATGATCAGCCATGCTGCCAGGTTCAGTGTCTGGAGTTGATTGTGCAGGATCTGATTGTTTTGCTGGGACAGTAGTTGAGGTCTTTGGGGTAAGGTCCAAGCTGGGTATTGAGACAAGTTCCACAGGACTGGGTACCAGTATTGGTGGGGCCAGTCCAGGGCAATTAGTATCTTTGGTTTCTCTTGTCTGACTTTTAGGAGGACCTTGGGAAGAAGAGGCAGAGGAGGAAAGGTGCAAACTGATAGGTTTTTCCAACTGAAGGATAGGGCGTCCACTTTTCATGCTTGTCTGTGATAAGTCCTTGTGCAGAATCTTTTCAATTGGTAATTTTGAGGAGAGGCAAATAGATCTATGTCTGAGCTCCCCCATTTCTTTGTTATCATGCTGAAGACTTGTGGATTTAGTTTCCACTCATGAGGGTCCATAAGGTTTCTGCTTAAATCCTCTGCCAGAGTATTTTGCTTTCCTGGCAGGAACTGAGCTTGAAGATGTATTTGGTAGGTCAAAGCTGTGTCCCACAGTGCCATGGCTAATCTGCAAAGGGGGTATGAGTGTGTGCCCCCCTGCTTGTTTATATACCACATGACCATGGTGTTGTCCATCTTTATCAGCAGTTGTAAGTCCTTGAAGGCTGTTAGGGCATTTTGAACAGCTAGCATCTCTTTCTGGTTGATATGTAGATGCATTTGTTTTGGGGTCTATATGCCCTGAATGCATCTTCCTGCCATGTGGGCCCCCCAGGCATAATCTGATGCATCTGTTAAGGTTTGGCTGGCAGGGGGTAGAGTGAAGGTCTGTCCCATGTTTTGGTGACATGCCTTTGCCCACCATAGAAACTCCTGTTGTAGGCAGGGTATGAGAGGAATCATAGTTGCCAGACTGTGAGAATGTTGACTCCATAATCATTTTAGGCACCATTGAAGTTTCCTCATATACAGTCTTGCATATGGAATCAGTAGGATGCAGGATGCCATGAAGCCCAAGGCCTGCAGAATTTGTCTTGCAGATAACTGGGTTTTTGTTGCCATCAGTTTGAAGTAAGTAGTCAGTTGCCTTTGCTTGTCTGGCGTGAGGTAAGCCATCTGGGCAGTTGTATTCAAGCTTGCACCCAGGAATGTTATCTTTGGAGAGGGTACCCGTTGTGATTTATTTTCGTTTACTGTATACCCTAGGCATGTTAGAAGCCTTTTCACAAACGCCAGGTGTTGAAGAAGAATGTCCTTGCTCTCTGCTTGAATGAGATAGTTGTCCAAGTAAGGATATATTTGTATACTTCTTTGTCTGCAAAATGCAATTACTGGTGCCAGGCACTTTGCGAAGACCCTGGGTGCAGTAGATAAGCCAAAGGGCAGTGCAGAGAATTGGTAATGCATTAAGCCAGCCTTGAATCTGAGGTATCTTCCGTACGATTGTCTTATTGGGGCATGCAGGTATGCCTCTTTTAGGTCTAAGGTCAACAGCCAAGCATTCTTGCCCAGCATGGGCAGAAGCTGCTGCAAAGTCAGCATTTTGAATTTTGGAATGTCCAGGTATGTGTTCAAAATTTGTAAATCCAGTATTGGCCACCAGGCCTTGTCCTTTCTGGGTACCAAGAACAGTCTTGAGTAAAACCCTTATCCTTTTTCCTGTTCTGGTACTGGCTGAATGGCCCCCCATATCCATGAGGGACGTAACCTGTTTCTGTGCCTCTGCCCATTGATTTTTTGGCAGATCTGGCCAACCGTTTGCCATTGGCAGAGTGTGGAAATGGAATCTGTATCCCTGTGATACTATGTTTAGTACCCACTTGTCCTGGGTTATTACCTGCCAGTTTTGAGCAAAAAGTGCTAATTTTCCCCCTAAGGGTGCTGCCAAAAGATAAGTACTTGGTGTAGGCAGAGGGAAGTCATTGGGACTGTTTTCTGTAGGTTTGCGCTTTATCTTCTCCAGATTTGGAGGTAGAAGCGCCCCATTGCTTTGACCTGTATGAATCTTGCGCCTGGTAACTGGAACCCTTAGGGCATCTGGATTTGCCCCTTTGAGCTCTGTCTGACACAGGAAATGACCAGTTCTGTGTAGGCCAGTATCTACTGAATCTTGGTGGCTGTACCTGTAAGAAGTCTTTAACAGTTTGCATAGACTTAGCTTTGTCTTCCATTTTCTTTAAAACCTCTTCTGCCTTAATACCAAACAGAGTATCATACTGTAAACGTGCATCTAGCAATTTAGCTTTAACATGATCTTGCAAATTTTGTTCTTTTAGCCAGGCATGCCTCCTAATCACAGATCCAGTAACTGCGGCCCTGCAGGAGGCCTCTAAGGAGTCAAAACCACATTGCAAAGTATGCTTTCCAACCTGTTCAGCTGCATGCAATAATTCCTGCAATTCTTTATTTTCTGCACATTCAGAAACCAACATAATTTTCTGTTTCAGCAATCCACTAACATGTTGTTGATACTTAAGCATATAAAATTGACAGTTTAAGGCTATGATTGCCAATGTTGCAGATGTATAAACTTTTTTTCCCCATCTGTCCAGTGCTCTTGAATCTCTGTCAGAGGGGGTAGGATTTTTTTGCTGTTGAGGCCTTAACTCCCTTTGGATCCTGTGAAATAGTTTCAGGATCAGCAGCAGGGTTTCTAAATAAAAATTTATGTGAGTCAGGGACCCTGTAATATCTGTCAGGCTTACTGGGAGCCGGAGGTAAGGAGTCAGAGGTCAAGCTTGACTCCGAAAATACATCATCCACAATGTCTAAAACGGGAATGGCTAAAGGCCTGTGCTGAGGGAGAAGAAGGAAATCCCTGAGTCTCTTTTTTGATTCTGAGAAATCTTGACTCTCCCAGTGAAAATGCTCCCTCAAAGTATGCAAGGTTTCCCCAAATGAATAATCTTCAGGAGGAGAAGCAGATGGTACAGACTCCTTTGCATCAGAATCCTCATAGGGAGGTATAGATAATTCCTGATCAAAAGAGGAATCAGAAGAAATAGAAACCTGATCTGAAGATTCATAATCAGTGTTTTGCCTAGGCCTCTTATCTGGAGGGGGATGGGTACACCTGATCAAGGTAATGAGGTCTTCAGCCATTTTGATCATCTGTTTTTTAGGCATAGAGGCCTGTGCATGTGGCTCATGCGTCGGTTTTTTAGTTTTAGAATTTGCTTTTGTCTTTGTTTTTGCAGCTGTCATCGGTTTGATATACAAATGTTGAGGTCTGAAAACACCCTCAGAAGCCGGTGCCTGCTCAGCGGCTCCGGACCCATCCGAGGGAGATACATCCGTCGGTCCAATACCTTGAGTATCTTGTGGCATGCCAAACTCCACATGGGTGTCAGTAGAGGCCTGCGACTCAAAGGTATCAGGGGCTGTGAAAGCGCCTCACTGAGTACTGGCGACTGGCTTAGGAGATGTCTCGTCATCGGTTTTGGATTTCGACTGCCTTTCTGTGTCCTTTTCTTTGCATTTTTTATGTACTCCAGTAGTCGGATTGCTATCCGATGACATTTCTGGGTAGTTAAATCTGTTTCCAAAATACTTTGAGGCAAAAATATACCGACGTTTAATACTGCGTTGGTTAAATCTAGCACAAAACCGACAGCCAGGCACATTGTGATCAGGGCCTAGGCAAGGAATACAGTATAAATGGAAATCCTTATGAGGCACTTGCTTCCCACAAGTAATACAATTATTTACTTTTTCTGACATCGGTATGGAGCAAAAAAAAGTTTCCCCAATGGGGTACTTAGCTTTAGTGAAGACTTCGGTTCTGAAACTCAAACTGGAATATTTCAGTAGTCGGCTGACCAGCACTTGCGAAGTGCTCCTGCTTCAGGCACAGCACAGCAAGAAAGACTAAAGAAAATGGCATCGGCTGCATGTTTTATACCCCTGACGATCTGATGTCATGGAAGAGGAGACAGCAACCGACGCAGGACCCAAGACTTTGGAATTCAGGCTGACTGAGGGCAACCTGCCAGCAGATAACCCAAATGTAATGACTGCAACAGTGAAACACGAAGAACATCTTCTATGTTTGTATTATATGTTGCTTTGTTTGGCTTATATATAATGTAAATAGTAACCCATCTTGACCTACCTTTGTTTGTGAAGAATTATTGGACTCTTTGAACATTCTGAATAAATCATTACTGTTTCTCAGTTGCTTAAGAAACCCTCCTTTTTTTAAAATAAAAACAGATGACAAGTGGTGTACCATATCAGTTGATACTTTGAGAGATGTAGTTGTAAGAGTTGTTTTTTTGGGGCAGCTATCTTGGAATCAGTTTTTTGTTTCTTTTTTCTAGCATCAGTCCAAGGATTTGTTTCTTTTATTCTTTTAAGAATAGGGGCCATCCATTCCATTTCTTCTGGGATACACACTATGTTGTTGTTTTTGATGAATATAGTAGCTTCTTCTAAGTCATTAAAGGTTCTCGTCTCATTGGCAAAAAGTACTTTTATCTTGGCTGGAAAAGACAGCTGTGCTTTAATGTTGTTTTGTTTTAACAGTTTTATTATTGGCCAGACTTTTTTCCTTTGTTCTAGTATTCTGGAAGAATAATCATTGTCAAACCTTATCAGGCTTTGATTGTATTTTAAGGGCGATTTTCTCCAAGCAGATTTTAATATTAGTTCCTTGTCGAGAAATTAAAGAAATTGTATAACTATAGATCTAGGTGGAGTATTTGTTGAGTTAGAAGCAGGTTTCCTCAGTGCTCTATGCACCCTTTGAATTCCAAATAAAAGTCCCTCTTTCAAGTCTAAAAATTCAGGAATCCAGGTTGTTAAGAATGAAATAACGTCTTCTCCTTCAGTGTATTCAGGCAGACCAAAGATCCTTATGTTGTTTCTCCTTTCCCTGTTTTCTAAGTCATCTATTTTGTTAAGCAGCCATATATTTTGTTTAACCAGAAATTCTTTTTGAAATTCTTCCTCGAGTCTCCCTTCAGTGTCATTTAGAGAAGTCTATATTTGTTATTTTTGTATGGTGTTGCTGTAATAGTTTCTTAAGAGTATCAGTCGGTTTTTGAGAATTTAATTTGAGGTTTTCCAAGTCATTTTTAAAGCCATCCATCTTCAAAGATAGTGCCTGTAAGGTAGATGTCATCAATTGCAGTTCTTTTTTCAAAGCAGCATCTGGATGAGAATTCCTTGAGTTGTTCATATTCAGTGACTCAATATATCTCCAAGTTACTTGACAGGAAAATTTTTGTATATCTCCACCAAAATTTATATTTATGTAGTTTAGTAGTTTATAGATTTCTGACGTTCTAAACTTGAAAATAATAAAATTTTCCTGTATTATTATACTAGTTTATGGAGCTCTCAAAATTCACTGCTCTCAGTTGGCATCTAGGCTCCACCCCCCTTAGACATCTCTAATTATACCATGACCCCACCATTAATATTCCAAAACGTGCACGCTGATTGGTCAGCATGTACGTTGTAAATCGACTTATACTAATGGCAAAAGGTCCAGTCGCCCGGACTTTTTCCATTAGTATAAGTCTTTTTTTAAAACACTGTCTCGGTATGTTAAAGGAGTTTAACATAGCGAGACAGGTTTAAAAAAAGCAACGGAGATCTCCGTTGATTATTTTAAAGCTGTCTCGCTATGTTAAACCGATTTAACATAGCGAGACAGTTTGTAAAAAGCAACGGAGATCTTGCTTTCTCCGTTGCTTTTTTCAAAACTGTCTCGCTATGTTAAAATGGGTTTAACATAGCGAGACAGCTTTAAAATAAGCAACGGAGATTCTCCGTTGCTTTTTTTAAAGCTGTCTCGCTATGTTAAACCCATTAAACATAGCGAAACAGTAAAAAGCAACAGAGATCTTGCTTTCTCCGTTGCTTTTGCCCACAGCTCTGATGTACTGCATAGGCATACGCATGCGC
Source organism: Protopterus annectens (assembly GCF_019279795.1). NCBI lineage: Eukaryota > Metazoa > Chordata > Ceratodontiformes > Protopteridae > Protopterus > Protopterus annectens. The sequence goes on from NC_056744.1 coordinate 355,333,343, forward strand.
AGTACATCAGAACTGCCGCAGAATACCAGACAGCTGTGGAAGGGTAGCAAGGAGGCATTATACAATGCCATTATTTAAGAAAAATAATTCTTTTTTTTCTTAAATAATGTCATTAATATAATAATAACCACTTCTGGGTGTGGGTAATGCTGGATTTACCCACGGTTGGCTTTGTTTGGCCACCGGGCTTCGCTCATGACCAAACCACGCCAACCGTGGGTAATCAACATTACACCAGCGTCAGTTATTGCTGTATTATACAGCAGCTGCCAACATGGAAAGGTGGTCGGACTGAGTGCCCCTTTGTTGTCTATTACCTCTTATAGTACTCTCTGTTTTTTACATATACACTTCAGTGCTTTGAGTGCTTGGATACAAGTCTGCATGGAAGGGTATAAGTAAAAAAACAGAATACTAAAAAAGGTAACAGACAACAAGGGAGCACTCAGGCTTACCACTTTCCAAGTGGGCAGTTTCCTCTGGGAGTATGTCAGAGCTGGTGATGCAAAAGGAAGCAGACCCTCCTTTGGTGCAAAAGACTATGGGTTCTAGTCCCACACCAGGTAGATTGACTGGTAATGCTGCAGTGCAACATGGGGGGGGGGGGGCGCTGCACTCCTGAGTGAGTCATTCTTCTCATGAGATGTTAAACCGAGGTCCCATCTGACTGCGTTGGTGGTAGCTCAGTTGGGTATAAAAGATGCCATGGCACCTATTGAAAAGAGTATGGAAAGTTCCCTGATGCTCTGATCAAATTTCCCCTAGCAGTATAAAAATCATGTCGGGTCTCCCCTGAAAAAAAGCCACTAACCTAGTGGGACTAATTCGTTCAACAAAGGATAAATAAATAAATACATACATGCATGCATGCATACATACATACATGCATGCATACACAGATAAAAAGTAGTCTCATTGCCTTGAACCTTGAGGCCTCTTCAAATGGCTCTTCAGACAAAGCCTCATAGGGCATCTGTAATCAGGATCCTGCCTGAAAGGTACACCTAGGTTTTGTCTGACCTGGTTGGACCACTATTCCAATTCCTGTTTGAGGGAAGGCAGAATGAAGATTGGTCTGCTCCAGGGACAGGGTATGCAGACTCCAGGTGTTTCTGGGGTACTACCAACACTACTTCATAAATAACCTCACTAGGTTTACCATTAGAACTGTGTGGGCAATGTAACTCAGTGTCATCAAGAACTCCCCGGAAACCTCCGTGAAATATTTTGCTAGGAGTTCCAGCTTGTCCTGTAGAAGGAATGCTTTCTGGTTGCTGGAGTCCTAGAGAGTCTCCAGGAAAATGACTCTGAGTGGCATTAGATCTGACTTGGGTATGTTGAGAGAGAACACAAGGGTTTGAAAACATCTCACTGTAAATCCTCTCCATCTTTTCCAGAAATCGACCCCGAATCAGGCAGTCAGTTACTATGTCTTTGGTTCTGTAGCATATACCTGCCTGTGGCCTTTCTCAATTCCATGTTTCAAGGGCAACTGCTGATTCAGAAAGAAACTATAATCATTTGGTACCTGAAGAAAAAGGAACACAGACTCTTCAACAATGCAATGTGACTTCAAAAGATGTGGGAGCTGGGACTGCCAAGAAACTCAACTTGTCTCTATTATTTGTTTGAGTTTTAACTGGGTGAATAAATGGATTTCTCAGTGAGCACTTCCAGCTAATACCTGGACTACAAGAACAAAGATAAAAAGAAATGTGTGTGTGTGTGTGTGTGTGTGTGTGTGTGTGTGTGTGTGTGTGAGTATGCATGTGTGTGTGTGTATGCGTGTGTGTGTGTATGTGTGTATGCGTGTGTGTATGCATGTGTGTGTGTATGCGTGTGTGTGTGTGTGTGTGTGTGTGTGTGTGTGTATATGTGTATGTGTATGCGTGTGTGTGTGTGTGTGTGTGTGTGTGTGTGTGTGTGTATTTGTTTTCAGAAGTAGGCAGAGGAAACTCAAGCAGAAATGGAGAGAACCTGCATACCTCTACAAATACAGTAACCTGAGGTCAGGACTGAACCCAGAAGCAGTGGCGAGAGACCTGGGTATGCAGGTTGACAGCAATCTTACCTTTGACCACCATGTCTCCACAGTGGTAAGAAGGGCATTCTATTATTGCTCATCTCATAAGTAAGGGTATTGTCTCCAGAAAAAAAAGAAGTTATAACCTCTCTGTACTCTTCCTCATCAGGCCAATAATTGAGTACAACTCCCCTTTTGGTATGTACCTTTCCAAGTACCTACAGCAACTGGAGAGACCACAAAGGTTCCTCACAAGGAAAATTCAAGGTCATCAACATCTGTCCTATGTGGATCGTATGAAATCACTGTCACTTAACATTTTATTTTTATTTAACATTTGACACTTTGTCTGACTTGGATCGAAGCCAATTTTCAGCCGAGGGCCGGGGAGAATGCTCTAGATGCATGTCTTTGTGACATGGGAGGAAACCGGAGCACCCTGAGGAAACCCACATGAATGCAGTGAGGACATGCAGACTCCACACAGAAGGCACCGCCAAGAATTGAACCGGAGAACCTCTTGCTGTGAGGTGACAGCACTACCGCTGCACCACTGAGCCATCCGCACGTTATTCTGTTTCATACAGACTACTCAGAGGCATTCTCTGCCTTGCATATAAGGTAATCTCTGAACCTGCTTTATTGGAAATGCTGCATATCCACAAGTCAAAGGGCTACTTACTCTAAAGACCTTAACCTGGTATGTGACATTAATAGAACCTGCTGGAGGGACAGATTTGTCTCCCAAAGGTTACCACACCTTTGGAACAGACTCCCACTTCATGTCAAACAGAGCACCTCACTGGCCCTCTTCAAATGCAATCTGGACGACTGGATGGGTACCCGTAAATTCACCCTGGGGGTTCCACCTGTCTCTCTCTTGGACAGGGGCAACAGGTGCTGATTGTGGAACTATGGGTAGAAGTTGTCTAGGTTTGTAAGGGCTCAAGGGCCATTGGCCTAGTAATTTCCTATGATCATATGAACACATAGTATAGAAACCATAACTACAGACTACTGTGTTACTTTTCTTTGAGGTAGCTCATTCAATCCCTTTAAATATGGCATGGACTTTCTAAACAGAAAGATATCAGTTGGATATGAACAGAAACCGAACAGAAGAGCATTTTTGGCCATAGTTCAGAACTAAGCTTCTCCACAGACAACCCTCTTCTTCACTCCAGGAAATGCTCATCTTCCCAAGTTTCCCTCCAGAATTTCGGATGAAGTCGCATTCATGGGATCAGTATGTACTGCATATGCTTTCCGTCCAATATCTCTGACCCAAAAGGTCCCTCTAAAGGATATGATGGAAAAAGCAAAGCTCATCCATGCTGTTCTAGCTGGTAAAGGTAAGTCAGGGAACTATGGATACCACTTCTGCAGATGATTTCTGAACCTCAAGGACACCTGCAGAACAGCAAGGTATGCTCCACAGGGAAAACAGCCATTCCCCAAATCTAACTTCCTACAGTCTAATAGCCTGGCTGAGGGTCTCCCTCCTACCCTAGTTAACAATTCTGCCTTACCTGAAGGGGGTTTATGAGTAATGAAGGAGCTCAAGTGAGGTAGAATATAGGTATCTCTTATTTTCTTTGGTTCAGCTTTACTAACATGAGATCCTGATTCAAGACATTGGCTGACCACAAAAACAGCATTTCATCTGGAATTCTGAACTGTAAACAAAGGCAAAATTCCTTTTTTTTTCTTTTCTAAAATCCACTAAGAAATGGAACAGAATAAAACTCCATTGCTCTTGCTTAATTCATGCTAAACACCCACAAAATGAATGCTTACCTGTGCCTCTATGATTTTCTGCTTTGCATCAATAACGGACTGCATTTCCGCGTGATCCTTCTTCAGCTCCTCTTCAACTGCCATCAGCCTGAGAGGGAGCAGGAGAAGACAGAAAAAATATGAACAAACAGAAAAAAAAAAGTTTAATTTCTCAACCAAAAACATTCTCTGACCACTTGAACAGAAAGAGGTGCACAGATCAGTACATGCTTTCATTCAGACAATCCAATATTTAACTATGCTGACAGCTTTCTAAAATGATAAGACATAAACATGAAGGTAAACTGATGTTTAACTAGGTCTTAGATCCAGACATAATTTAAAATACATATTAACTGATGGATAATGCCAAATTTAGAGGAACCAGAGTATGACAGATTTCAACCAGCGTCAATACCACTGTGGTGGACAGCAACCTGGTTTACATGTTTATAGTTAGCAAATTAGCAGTAGAATTATATGACTCTAAGCACAAATACAGAAACTGCAATGCAGAGCAGCTAGCTGGTACAGTGAGATGAGATGAACATGGGCATAATACCTGAAAATGAAAATTACTCTGTCAAGACCACAACAGCATGCTTTACTTGAATAACAATTTCTTACATCTCATGATGTATGCTTAGTGGTTTGTAAACAAAGATTTGGTTTCTAGGAGAGCTACCTTCTTCAGAGTACCACATATTTCAATGCAGTATCACAATTGTTTAACTGGTGAAACATCTTGGGCATAGAAGACGAGATGCAAAGGACATGAAAGGACTTTACAAAGTTAGAAAAATGGTTATATGTGTGGTAGCTTAGATCCAGTGCAAAGCAGACTGGACACTCAGGAAACACTAACAATTGGTTGACATCATACGATGTATGAAGACCAACTGAAGAAATGACAGTGCTAACAACAGCTTAACAAAAAAGACTTCTCATGGTATAGCATCCAACTCAAGACGGCGTCTCAGAGTCATCAGGCTGCACACACACATGTACAGCAAACCTGAGAGCAGTTCTACCCCTTTGCACATCACTTCGCAAGGATTCTGATACTGTGTACTTTCTACAAACAGCATTTCTTTCACATCTGATGGACTTGATAATTTACCTGTCAAAGTTAAACAAGTCTGCTAAAAGATTGATGTTATAGAAAGTCTAGTAAAACTGCACTACAAATGCAAATGACCAGGATTCAGGTTCCACAGAAAGAGTGAAGCACTGTGGGAGACATAATGATCTGTTGGAGAGACAAGGTTCTCTACTTTAAGATGACAGTAAAGCAAACAAAGGAGTTACTGACTACTCCTTGTAGTTCACTTGAACAGGATGTCAATCAGTGTTTAGTATTCTAGATAATAACACAAATCAACCTCATCTTTGATGAGCCGGAACATTCCGCACTTCGTGAGCATTTTATAACAGTTTATTATTAAGCCTCAATATTAAGAAAATAAACACAAACATGAAAAACAAGGATGTGTATTACACATTAGTCCTAAGCACCTTATAGTCTCTAAAATGTGAATACTCACAATGGACAGCTGACCTCTAGTACCCTTATAAGAATGAAGATCATCATCGACGAATGCCAGCCTTAGGTACTCCGACCAGCAGGTCTAGAATGCATCACACAGCTATCTGACAATGATTTCGTACATCAGTCCTTGGTTAAATGATTACTGTGTAGCTCTAGCATTTGTTGCGTATTTGGGAGAGTGAGCGCCAACCTTACATTTTGCTACAAAAATTTCTGCAATCTAACCATAACATAGGTTCATAGGAGGTTACTAGGCTAATGGCCCTAGGGCCTTTACAAGCCTAGCCATGTAATAACCCAAGACCCCTTACTGACCATAGTTAGATGGTGGTTGTTAGAGCGATTCTGTAATCAGCACCAACTGCCTCTGTCCATGAAGGACATACGTGCCATCCCCGGGGTGAATTTATGGAGTCACCCATCCAGTTGTCACGGATGTGCTTGAATACGGTGATTGAGGAGCTCTGATTCACATGGAGTGGGAGCTTATTCCAGAGTAGCAGCAATCGCTGGGCGATAGATATACCTGTCTCTCCAGCATGTTCTGTTAATTTCACAGGCTACATTGAGATCCCTGGAGCGAGTTATTTTTGTCTCATTTGATTTGTGGATGTGCAGCATTTCCATTAGGGTAGGGTCTGAGACTGCCTTGTAGGCCAGGTACAGGTCGCCTCCCAGCAGCATGTACAATGCGGAGTACAATGACAGGGCTTTCAGTCTTTCCATGTATGTCATGTTTTGAAAGCCCTGGATTCTCTTGGTTAGAAACCTCTGAGGTTTCTCAAGTTGTTGCAGATGTCTGGTGAGGTACATACAGAGAAGGGAGCATTGTACTCAAGTAGTAGTCTGATAAGGGTCGAGTACACTGGAGCTATAACCTCCATGGTCTTGGATGCAATGCCCTTATTTATGAGATGTGCAGTGTAGAATACTTTTCTTACCACTGCGGACACATAGTGATCGAAATTTATATTGCTATCAACATGTTTTCCCAAGTCTCACACAACTGAGTTTGAACTTAGAGGGGTGCTCTCTATCAGAATTAGTAGGGGCTACTTCTTTGCTGAAGGGGATAATGAGGCATTTTTTATGTTACGTTTTAGTCCATGAGTTTGGCGCCAGTCATTTGTCTGTGTCGGCCCTTTCTGTAATAGGTTAACATTGTTGGGAGACTCCATGATTGTGCCCAGTTTACAGTCATTTGCAAACTTGGTAAGCCACAGGCTATCTACCTTCTCCTGAACTTCAGAGAAATAGACTCCAAACAGTAGAAGACCCAGCACAGATCTTTGTGGTACACCACCAGTAACTGGTCTACTGGTGGAGGTGGACTCCCCAAACTTTGACAGTGTGCATTCTGTCGGTGAGACAGTTTGAACCCATCTAGTAATGTATGGACTAATCCCCAGGTGGAAGAGTTTCTCTTATGATACCGGCATGGGGAGTTGTGTCAAAGGCTTTGGCTAATCAAGCCAGGCAGTATGTACTGTTTTGCCCTCATCCAGAGCTTTGGTGACATTCTCAAAGAAGTCCACTAGGTTTATTAAGCAAGATCTACCCTTGATGAAACCAAATTGGATTGGGTCAAGGGTTTGAAGGTTACCCATGTCCTTGTGGTTAAGGTCCATGTTTTCTTTCCATGGCCTTGCAGGTAAGTCTTGTTAGGAGTATTGGTTGATAGCTCTCTCTTGTTTTAGATTGTCTAGTAAGCAGCCTGGGGGGTGTTATCTGGTCCCATAGAGACCATGTTTTTGGCCTTGGAGAGTGCTTGTATAACCTGTTATTTGGAGACACTTGCTAGAGAACTGGTGCCAGGAATGCTTTGGGGTATGTCTGGTGGGGACAGGGAGGGTGAAGTTATTGCCAAATCTGTTGGCTAGCAGGTTGGCAATTTCTTCAGGTTTAGTGTGAGTGGTACAATCCATTATAAGTTTGACATACAGCTGGGCATTCCCTTTTTGGTTTCAGATGTAGCTAAAGAATGCCTTATGACTGTCTTTAGCTAGGGATGCTAATTTAGACTCATAGCTAGCCTTAGAGGACTTGACAAGAAATCTGATTTGCTTCTTCAGGCTGTGGAGGGTATTCTTCCTCTGCTAAGTAAGTTCTCTCCTGTTCTTAGACATCAGTTTCTTTCTTTTGTTGTACAGCTTATTTATACTTGCAGTCCACCAGGATATTTTTGAGAAGACCTGGATTTGTTCATGTTGGGTACAGCCAAGTCAATGCTTTTGTTTTAAGTGGTTGTATAGGGCGTTTGGGTATTCCTCTGAATAGGAGTCATTGTTGGCTATGTTGGCAGGGGAACTGAAACTTTTTATAACATCGCTTAGTAGGCAATAATTTTGGAGAAATGTTTCAGTTTTTTTATTCCTGTGGGAGTGTCAGGTTTGATCTTTACATCAAATGAGACAGATTTATGGTCTGACCTTACCAGGGAGGGCAACACACAGGGGGTAGTGCAGTGACACCCCCATGTTGGTGAGCACTAGGTCCAAGACACCTGAGCCCCTTATGGGAGTGCCTTGGAACAAAGTCCAGGAACCTCATAGCAATCGTCTTTGTGGTCATGTAAGTCGCCCAATCAATGGAAGGACAGCTGAAATCTTCCATGACCATGGTGTTTGGCTGTATTCTGAGTGACACTAGCAAGTCCAGGCAGGAGGTGTGCTTCTCCTGGCTCATGGTAGGGGACCTGTAGCTAGCTATGATGAGGAGGGCTATTTTACATTCAGTTAATTGGACCTGGAGTAGCTCAAGAGATTTGTGCTGTTTCACCAGTCTCATGGTGTATTTAGATTTAATGAAGATGGATACACCTCCACTACTGGTTCTTTTACACTCGTTTTGGGGTCTGAATGTGTGAAAGGCATTGTAGCCTTGTATGGCCAGGGTGCTCTTACCAGCCTTGAACCAAGTCTGAGTGACTGCACAAACGTCAGCATCTTCCAAGATGAGGAGTGCTTCCTGGGAGTGCAGTTTACTGTTTAAGCTCCTAGCATTAAGCAGCGTGACCTTGAGTTTGTCTCTAGTGGATTTCTTTACATTGGAAGTTTTGTTATTTAGGCTCCTGGCATTAAGCAGCGTGACCTTGAGTTTGTCTCTAGTGGATTTCTTTACATTGGAAGTTTTGTTATTTAGGCTCCTGGCATTAAGCAGTGTGACCTTGAGTTTGTCTCTAGTGGATTTCTTTACATTGGAAGTTTTGTTATTTAGGCTCCTGGCATTAAGCAGCGTGACCTTGAGTTTGTCTCTAGTGGATTTCTTTACATTGGAAGTTTTGTTATTTAGGCTCCTGGCATTAAGCAGCGTGACCTTGAGTTTGTCTCTAGTGGATTTCTTTACATTGGAAGTTTTGTTATTTAGGCTCCTGGCATTAAGCAGCGTGACCTTGAGTTTGTCTCTAGTGGATTTCTTTACATTGGAAGTTTTGTTATTTAGGCTCCTGGCATTAAGCAGCGTGACCTTGAGTTTGTCTCTAGTGGATTTCTTTACATTGGAAGTTTTGTTATTTAGGCTCCTGGCATTAAGCAGCGTGACCTTGAGTTTGTCTCTAGTGGATTTCTTTACATTGGAAGTTTTGTTATTTAGGCTCCTGGCATTAAGCAGCATCACCTTGAGTTTGTCTCTAGTGGATTTCTTTACATTGGAAGTTTTGTTATTTAGGCTCCTGGCATTAAGCAGCGTGACCTTGAGTTTGTCTCTAGTGGATTTCTTTACATTGGAAGTTTTGTTATTTAGGCTCCTGGCATTAAGCAGCATCACCTTGAGTTTGTCTCTAGTGGATTTCTTTACATTGGAAGTTTTGTTATTTAGGCTCCTGGCATTAAGCAGCGTGACCTTGAGTTTGTCTCTAGTGGATTTCTTTACATTGGAAGTTTTGTTATTTAGGCTCCTGGCATTAAGCAGCGTGACCTTGAGTTTGTCTCTAGTGGATTTCTTTACATTGGAAGTTTTGTTATTTAGGCTCCTGGCATTAAGCAGCGTGACCTTGAGTTTGTCTCTAGTGGATTTCTTTACATTGGAAGTTTTGTTATTTAGGCTCCTGGCATTAAACAGCGTGACCTTGAGTTTGTCTCTAGTGGATTTCTTTACATTGGAAGTTTTGTTATTTAGGCTCCTGGCATTAAGCAGCGTGACCTTGAGTTTGTCTCTAGTGGATTTCTTTACATTGGAAGTTTTGTTATTTAGGCTCCTGGCATTAAGCAGCGTGACCTTGAGTTTGTCTCTAGTGGATTTCTTTACATTGGAAGTTTTGTTATTTAGGCTCCTGGCATTAAGCAGCGTGACCTTGAGTTTGTCTCTAGTGGATTTCTTTACATTGGAAGTTTTGTTATTTAGGCTCCTGGCATTAAGCAGCGTGACCTTGAGTTTGTCTCTAGTGGATTTCTTTACATTGGAAGTTTTGTTATTTAGGCTCCTGGCATTAAGCAGCGTGACCTTGAGTTTGTCTCTAGTGGATTTCTTTACATTGGAAGTTTTGTTATTTAGGCTCCTGGCATTAAGCAGCGTGACCTTGAGTTTGTCTCTAGTGGATTTCTTTACATTGGAAGTTTTGTTATTTAGGCTCCTGGCATTAAGCAGCGTGACCTTGAGTTTGTCTCTAGTGGATTTCTTTACATTGGAAGTTTTGTTATTTAGGCTCCTGGCATTAAGCAGCATCACCTTGAGTTTGTCTCTAGTGGATTTCTTTACATTGGAAGTTTTGTTATTTAGGCTCCTGGCATTAAGCAGCATGACCTTGAGTTTGTCTCTAGTGGATTTCTTTACATTGGAAGTTTTGTTATTTAGGCTCCTGGCATTAAGCAGCATCACCTTGAGTTTGTCTCTAGTGGATTTCTTTACATTGGAAGTTTTGTTATTTAGGCTCCTGGCATTAAGCAGCGTGACCTTGAGTTTGTCTCTAGTGGATTTCTTTACATTGGAAGTTTTGTTATTTAGGCTCCTGGCATTAAGCAGCGTGACCTTGAGTTTGTCTCTAGTGGATTTCTTTACATTGGAAGTTTTGTTATTTAGGCTCCTGGCATTAAGCAGCGTGACCTTGAGTTTGTCTCTAGTGGATTTCTTTACATTGGAAGTTTTGTTATTTAGGCTCCTGGCATTAAGCAGTGTGACCTTGAGTTTGTCTCTAGTGGATTTCTTTACATTGGAAGTTTTGTTATTTAGGCTCCTGGCATTAAGCAGTGTGACCTTGAGTTTGTCTCTAGTGGATTTCTTTACATTGGAAGTTTTGTTATTTAGGCTCCTGGCATTAAGCAGTGTGACCTTGAGTTTGTCTCTAGTGGATTTCTTTACATTGGAAGTTTTGTTATTTAGGCTCCTGGCATTAAGCAGCGTGACCTTGAGTTTGTCTCTAGTGGATTTCTTTACATTGGAAGTTTTGTTATTTAGGCTCCTGGCATTAAGCAGCGTGACCTTGAGTTTGTCTCTAGTGGATTTCTTTACATTGGAAGTTTTGTTATTTAGGCTCCTGGCATTAAGCAGCGTGACCTTGAGTTTGTCTCTAGTGGATTTCTTTACATTGGAAGTTTTGTTATTTAGGCTCCTAGCATTAAGCAGCGTGACCTTGAGTTTGTCTCTAGTGGATTTCTTTACATTGGAAGTTTTGTTATTTAGGCTCCTGGCATTAAGCAGCGTGACCTTGAGTTTGTCTCTAGTGGATTTCTTTACATTGGAAGTTTTGTTATTTAGGCTCCTGGCATTAAGCAGCGTGACCTTGAGTTTGTCTCTAGTGGATTTCTTTACATTGGAAGTTTTGTTATTTAGGCTCCTGGCATTAAGCAGCGTGACCTTGAGTTTGTCTCTAGTGGATTTCTTTACATTGGAAGTTTTGTTATTTAGGCTCCTGGCATTAAGCAGCGTGACCTTGAGTTTGTCTCTAGTGGATTTCTTTACATTGGAAGTTTTGTTATTTAGGCTCCTGGCATTAAGCAGCGTGACCTTGAGTTTGTCTCTAGTGGATTTCTTTACATTGGAAGTTTTGTTATTTAGGCTCCTGGCATTAAGCAGCGTGACCTTGAGTTTGTCTCTAGTGGATTTCTTTACATTGGAAGTTTTGTTATTTAGGCTCCTGGCATTAAGCAGCGTGACCTTGAGTTTGTCTCTAGTGGATTTCTTTACATTGGAAGTTTTGTTATTTAGGCGCCTGGCATTAAGCAGCGTGACCTTGAGTTTGTCTCTAGTGGATTTCTTTACATTGGAAGTTTTGTTATTTAGGCTCCTGGCATTAAGCAGCATCACCTTGAGTTTGTCTCTAGTGGATTTCTTTACATTGGAAGTTTTGTTATTTAGGCTCCTGGCATTAAGCAGCGTGACCTTGAGTTTGTCTCTAGTGGATTTCTTTACATTGGAAGTTTTGTTATTTAGGCTCCTGGCATTAAGCAGCGTGACCTTGAGTTTGTCTCTAGTGGATTTCTTTACACTGGAAGTTTTGTTATTTAGGCTCCTGGCATTAAGCAGCATCACCTTGAGTTTGTCTCTAGTGGATTTCTTTACATTGGAAGTTTTGTTATTTAGGCTCCTGGCATTAAGCAGCGTGACCTTGAGTTTGTCTCTAGTGGATTTCTTTACATTGGAAGTTTTGTTATTTAGGCTCCTGGCATTAAGCAGCGTGACCTTGAGTTTGTCTCTAGTGGATTTCTTTACATTGGAAGTTTTGTTATTTAGGCTCCTGGCATTAAGCAGCGTGACCTTGAGTTTGTCTCTAGTGGATTTCTTTACACTGGAAGTTTTGTTATTTAGGCTCCTGGCATTAAGCAGCGTGACCTTGAGTTTGTCTCTAGTGGATTTCTTTACATTGGAAGTTTTGTTATTTAGGCTCCTGGCATTAAGCAGCGTGACCTTGAGTTTGTCTCTAGTGGATTTCTTTACATTGGAAGTTTTGTTATTTAGGCTCCTGGCATTAAGCAGCGTGACCTTGAGTTTGTCTCTAGTGGATTTCTTTACACTGGAAGTTTTGTTATTTAGGCTCCTGGCATTAAGCAGCGTGACCTTGAGTTTGTCTCTAGTGGATTTCTTTACATTGGAAGTTTTGTTATTTAGGCTCCTGGCATTAAGCAGCGTGACCTTGAGTTTGTCTCTAGTGGATTTCTTTACATTGGAAGTTTTGTTATTTAGGCTCCTGGCATTAAGCAGCGTGACCTTGAGTTTGTCTCTAGTGGATTTCTTTACATTGGAAGTTTTGTTATTTAGGCTCCTGGCATTAAGCAGCGTGAACTTGAGTTTGTCTCTAGTGGATTTCTTTACATTGGAAGTTTTGTTATTTAGGCTCCTGGCATTAAGCAGCGTGACCTTGAGTTTGTCTCTAGTGGATTTCTTTACATTGGAAGTTTTGTTATTTAGGCTCCTGGCATTAAGCAGCATGACCTTGAGTTTGTCTGTAGTGGATTTCTTTATGTCGGAAGTTTTGTTTGCACATTGCCTAAAAAAGGCACTATGGGACAGGCAAGTGTCTTTGCCAGTATCCGAGAGCCTTGAGGAGACAGGTGAAGGCCATCTCTGGCAAAGCAGCGTGGACTGTTGACCATGTCCTCTCAGGCAGAAACTGGAACCCCTGGAGTGATACCAGAAGCTAAGCCAATTATTGAAATTCATTATTTTTGTCTGTATTGTGGCACCATCCTAGGTGAAGGTAGAATGCTGCTTACGGTTAGGGACATACCTGCCTGGGACACAATCTGAGAGCTCAGTCATGTCTCTATTCATATAGTCCAAACAGGTATGTCTCATGTCATTCACACCAACCTGTACTATGACAGAGTCATAACGGTACTTGCTGCTGAGCGACTTGAGTGCGTGTGTGATTTGACCGATCCTGGCACCTAACAGGCAGCTGACCGTAACCTTCTTCTTGTTCAACCTGGTGAGGGGGCCATCTGTGTGTCTCACTACTGAGTTGCCTATGACCAGAACATTAGGTTTTGAGGTGTTTTGCCTTAGGGGCGTTATTGTTGAGATACTAATGTGTGTCATGTGTAGGTTCATAAGATGGTACTAGGCTATCGGCCCTAGGGCCTATACAAGACTACTCATAACAATTCCCTGGATATTTCTTCCCACAATATTTACTTCCCTGGACCCCTGTCTAGCAGGGCGACTGACATGATCCCCGGGTTGAATATCCTATCTCCCATCCAATCATCAAGGTTCCTTTTGAAGATGGCCAAGGAGGCGCTCTGCTTGACATGTATGGGCAATCTATTCCAGAGTATGGGGAGTCCCTGGGTCAGGAACCTATCCCTCCAGCATGTTTTGTTTATTGTGATGACAAGGTTCAGATCCCTGGAGCATGTGGCTCTGATGGATTGGGATTTCTTTAAGTGGAGAATGTTCAACAGCTCAGGGTTTGACATGACCATGTATGTTAAGCAGAGATCACCTCTAAGTAGACGATATGCCACAGAGTATAGCTGGAGTTTTTTTAGATGGTCAGCATATGGCATCTGCTTTAGGCCTGTGATTCTTTTAGTGAGGTATTTCTGCGGCCTTTCCACCTGTTGCAGATGTCTTGTGAGGTAAATACCAAACGGGGCATTATACTCTATAATGGGTCTAAATGAGGGATGAGTACAGTGGGACAATGACCTCCTTTTTTCTGAATGAAAAGCTCTTAGTAATGAGGTGTGCCACATAGAAGGATTTCCTGACTGTTGCGGCGATGTGGTTATTGAAGGTGAGACCACTGTCCACCTGTGTCCTTAAGTCTCTCATCACACTTTCGATGTTTAGTGTACTGTCACCTATGTGGTAATTCATGGGTACATGTTTTTTTTCCAAAGGGGATAACTATACGTTTCTTGGCATTAAGCTTGAGCCCATGGCTGTGGCACCAGGCATCTGTTTCTGCAAGACCCTTTTGTAGAATATCCACATCATTTGGGAATTCAATAATGGCTCCCAGTTTGCAGTCATCTGCGAACTTTGTTCGCCAGAGTCCCTTAGTGTTAGTCTGTACTTCAGAGAAGTAGATGCCAAACAAGAGTGGTCCCATAACTGAACCCTGAGGTACTCCACTTGTCACTTTTCCGGAGCTGGATTTGGAGTTGGCTACTTTTACAGTCTGGGTTCTGTAAGTAAGTCAGTTGGCAACCCATCGACTGATGTAGGGATTTATGCCCAGCTTAGTAAGTTTATCTATGATTCCAGAGTGGGGGATGGTGTCGAAGGCCTTGGCGAGGTCCAGATAGGCTGTGTGGACCGCCTTACCCTCATCTACAGCTCTGGAGACTGATTCGAAGAAGTCAATCAGGTTTAGGAGACAATTTCGGCCCTTCACAAACCCAAACTGGGTGGGGTCCAGTGTTTAAAGGTTGCCAATGTCTTTGTTTATAAGTTCCATGATAATGCGTTCCATGCCCTTGCAGATCAGGCTCATCAGACTGATGGGATGGTAGTTCCAGGGATCCAAGGTGGACCCCCCCCCCTCGTGAAGTGGGACAACTGTAGCTGTGCGCCACGCAGTGGGCACAATGCCTGAGGTGAGGCTATGATTAAACATGACACGTAGGTGAGTTGCCAGTTCATTTTTTAGTTCATGTAGTACACAGCCTGGGATGTCATCTGGTCTCATGGATGCTGTATTCTTAGCTTTGGAGAGTGTGGTTTCCACCTGTTTGGCCATGGTTACCGGAATTTGGCAATCTTTTTGTACTGAGATGGGCCCTTTATGAGGTTAGAGGGGGGTGAAGTTGGCACTAAATCGATCTGCCAGGATACTGGCAATATCCTTGGGATCAGTATATTTAATGCCATTCTGTTGTAGCTCAAGATCTGAACATTGCCATTTAGATTCTTGACATAGCTATAGAATGCCTTGTAGTTGTCTTTGGAATCTTTGGCAATTTTATTTTCATAACTTGCTTTGGAGGATTTTATGAGGGATCTCAGCTTCTTACTGAGGCTGGCAAGGGAGTTTTTTGCATCCTGGGATTTTCCTCTTTTCTGCAACAGTTTCTTCCTTCTGTTGTATAGTTTGTTTATAGCAGGGGACCACCAGATTGGCTTCCTTTTTTTTGAGGAGAATGTCTTGGTTCTATTGGGGATGGCATGATTCATGCATGAGTGGATGTGCTCGTACAGTGCCTTAGTGTAGGATTCAGCAGTCGAACTTTCAGATCCCATCTGCATGGGTGTCATGAAGTTTGTCACTTCTGACTTCAGTAGCATGAAGTTGGTTTTGGAGAAGTTTTTAAGGAGGTTTCCTTACTGGAGGGTGGGGGTGGGATGTGGATGTCAAGGGTGACATGCTTATGGTCAGACCTGACCAATGAGGGGGTGACCACTGGTGTGGAGCATCTATCTCCCATGTTGGTAATGCCCAGGTCTAGGATATTGGAGCCCCTGGTGGGACAATGGATTAGTTGATCCAAGGTGTTGGAATTTATGAATTCCAAGAACCATTGGGAAATGGAGTTGGTACCCGAGTAGTTTTCCCAGTTAATGGCAGGGTAGTTGAAATCACTCAGTATTAGGGTGTTTGGTTGTATCTTAATATTTTCCAGTATGTTTAGAAAGGTGTAGTGAGAATCTTGGGGCATGGTGGGGGATCTCTAGCAAGCTACAATTTGGATTGCAGTCTTACCTAGTGTTAGTTGCACCTGGAGAATTTCAGATGCATTGTGTTGGGCAACTAACCTGGAGGTGTGAATATCCTTGGTAAATATGGACACTCCTCCACCTTTAGTGTTTCGGTCTTGGTTTTGTGGCCGAAAAGTATGGTAAGAGTTGTAGCCTGGTATTGCAGGGGTGCTCTCTGGAGCCTTGAACCAGGTCTCATATACTGCACATATATCGATGTTCTCCATTTTTAGGAGTGACTCGAGAGAGTGCATTTTGAGGTTTAGACTTCTAGCATTGAGTAGCATTACCTTCAGATTTTGCATGCTTGTATCTGTTACGGTGGTGGTTTTGTCCTTTGAACCTTGCCTAAAAAAGGCACTATAGGGGTGGCAAGAGCTTTAGCCAGTAACCTGAATCCCAGGGGTGACAGGTGCAGACCATCTCTGGCAAAGCATTGTGGTTTGTCAATCATGTCTTCCCAGGCAGACAGATACTGAATCCCCTTTGAATGACACCAGAAGCTTAGCCAATTGTTGAAGTCGATCATTTTGTCCTTATATTGTGGTATCATTCTGGGCGAAGGCAGGATGCTACTCAGGGCTAGGGTCATACCTGCCTGGGCCACATGATCCGAGAGCTCTTCCATGTCTCTTTTCATGTAGTCCAGGGTGGTACGTTTCAAGTCATTTACTCCAACATGGACAATGGTAGAGTCGTATTTGTACTTGTTGTGGAGTGACTTGAGTGCATGCGTTCTGTGGTGGATCCTGGCACCCGACAGGCAGCTGACTGTTTTCTCCTTGTTCAGCCTGGTGAGTGGGACAACAGTGTGCCTGACTATAGAGTCACCTATGACTAAAGTGTTGGGTACATTGTCCTGCCTTAGGGGCTGTTGTTGGGTGGCACACTGGTGTTGTGAGCTATGTGTCACTTTGGTTGTGACTGGTGTTTGCATTTCAGCTTCGGATGTTCTTGTTGCTTGGGCAGGTTAATGTTAAGGGCCTCCACATAGGTGGGTTTAGTGTTTCTATGTGTGGGTTTTGAAGGGCTATGATTTGCTTGAGGTGTAGTGCAGGTGTTAACCTTCTCCTCTTTACTGTCTAGCACAATCTTGGCCAGAGAGAGCTTTGCTTCCAGTTTGGCTATGTAAGTGCATCTCTCGCAGGGTGTAGTGTTGGGTGGTAGGAGGAGAGGGTTGTCTATGTACATGAGGCAATTGCCGCATTGCCCCAGTATGCTCAGATTCACCAGGTGGACAGGAGAAATCACCGAAAGCTGACCCTTGGGCATGCCTGTTTAGGTGTTTTTTTTTTGTAAAGTACAAGAGCTGTTTTCCCTTATCTTTGCAAGGTACTTTGCAATTATAGGCTGTTTAGTGCCTACGATTAATTTCTCCTTATTGACGAGGAGAGTTGAGTGCTTGTATCAGTTTCAGGGTTCCTAGTGCTTTCCATCAGGTTCTAGAGCAAGTGCTAGTCACGGGTTCAGATTTTAGTGCTACTACTGAGAAACCAGCTAGTTCTAAGGGAAAATTTGAAGAGCAGACTTTCTGGCACCTGGAATAGTTTAACTGTAGCCTCGCAGTGCTGCACGATGCGAAAAATGTGCAACACATGTGTTTTTAAGCCAGAAAGGGATAGTGGTGGATTCTGTTCCTATACCAGTATGTATATGTTGTTTACGCTTGGAAGGTCTCTGGTTTTGGTAGGCACTTACTGAGTACCTCCGTGTATGTGGGTTTATGTGTCTTGACCTTACTTGTGTGAGAGGGGAGCTTCGTGCGCTGACAACCTGTTGAATGTCTTATATATTATGTGAGAGGACTCATTCTAATTTCATGGTATAGTTATATCTCTCACCTGCTGTGTTTGTTTGCTTTAAGAGCAAGTGGGTGTCAGTATACATGAGGCAATTAATACATTAATACTACATTGCCTCAGGATGCTCATGTCAATCAGGTTGGTTGGAGAAATGGTGGGAAGCAGTCCATCCATTATGGCAGGTATATATTGTATTCACTAGTGGGGATGGGCTAGCTGGACCAGGGTTTGCTTTTGAGACTAACAAAGGCGGCTATTCTGTGGAGGGCTAAGGGTGGAAGACTGTATCAATGTCTCAGAATGTGCAACTGAGTTGCTCACTAGGTAGCAATGGGCAACTGCTCTCCACACAGAGAGGCAGTGAAGATGTGGAGGGCTCTCTAGCAGATATCAAGAGAAAATTGTGTTTCTAAGCATTTGCATCTATACATGGCAGCGCTAAACCCCACTGCTCAGTGCACAGCTGCACACAAATGCAGGGATTAAACACAAGTGAAGTTAAACAGTTTTAACACAAATTAATCAGTAGGAAAGCCCAAAAATGAGCCTTTTTCCAGCAGTCCCCAACTCATATGGGTCCTAGGCTACACACTTCTGCCACAAGGGTGCAGGAGGGCCTTCTTACTGTTGGATGGCTGCTTTTAGTGCTCAAGTAATACCAAACAGCTTAGATTCAGCAAAACTGAACCTAGCCTGTGCTATAAAATACAGAAGTACTAGAAATTCAAAGTGCAGAAAAAAACAGTCACAGCAGTAAAAACAGCAAAAATGAAGCAGCAATTAAGCAAAATACAGTTCAAAAAAGTGCAATGCAATCTTAAAATATACTTTTTTTTGTTGAACACAGTGGATGCCTTGGATTTAGTTCAGATTCACTCCAGATCTCTGGCTAAAACATAAACAAAGTTAAACAATTTTAACATCAACACTGTTGGCGCAATGTAATTTTGATTATTAATTCTGGGTTGGGGTTATGGTGACAGGATACAGGGCAGGATGTTGATGATGTTTCTTGCTTGCTTGCATTCAGAGCAAGACTTTATCACCATCAGGTGACCCATCTTCTCTTGTAAAGGAAAACAAATGCCTTTAAAGAACTCGCAGTATCAAATGGACCTGTCCCAGGCAGCCATGGTGGATACATCACAAGGAGCCAACAACAGTGGGAAAAAAAATTCCAACTATCCAGGAACTTAGTAGGCTCTTTCCTGATGACATATCACTTCTCATCTTCAAACAGCACTACTTCTGGGAGCTTGTTCAACTAAAAATGAAAGATGGGTATTAAGTTGGCACTGCTCTGAATATACATTCTAAAGCATTCTCTGACAGCAGGTCCTTCATGGTTATAAGCAGAGGGATTCCAATATACATCTTTGTCAGCCTTAAGCGGGATGGTTTCATGGTGTGGTCATCATTTGAGATAACTTTTAAGGTGATCATAACTAGTGTCCCCTTAAATGATGAAAAGGGATTAATGACAAGAGTACAATGAAAGGAAGGTACAGCCTGTGCTGGAGGGATGGAGGAAAAAAGCCCTAACTATGACCCAAGCAACCTGAGTTCATGTAGTGGCTTGGGCACTTGACGGTACAGACTTGGAGGAGGGGCACACTTGTGCAAAGTAATTTCTCTGGTGGAGACTGGAGAAACAATCACATGGTGCCTCCAGTAGGTGGATGGGATAGTCCTACTGAAGTCACCTCTTTGTGGAAGTGAGAGGCATAGCATTGCCACAACTGCATGCCCCATGCATAAGCTAATGCTGGTTGGATGCAAGAGGAATTAGAGTGAGAATAAGAAAAAGTCCTGAACCTCCTCTAATGGCCCTTCTCAGCTGACCCTCACCTGGTGATGGGGGATTACAAAAGGGTAACTGGCCAAGACAGGGCTGATAATCAGCAGGCGGTAAGGACAAAATTAAAAAAAAAAATGCTACATAGCAACGTTTATCAAAGAATGACTCAGTAGACATTCATGTCACTTGGTTTAAAGGAAGACTACATTTTTAAGTAAGGTCTTCCCATCTGCTGCTGTATTCAGTAGAATATGGACATTCTAGCACAGTGCCAGGGCAGATGGTAAATCCAGCACATACCTAGCAACTTGGAAGTTAAACTGGAGGGAAGGGAAGCACAGCCTTCACAATTCAGTGCCAGTCACCTCAGAAGGGAACACAACCTTCACAGTCAGTGGGCCTTCACAATTCAGTGCCAGTCACCTCAGAAGGGAACACAACCTTCACAGTCAGTGGGCCTTCACAACTCAGTGCCAGTCACCTCAGAAGGGAACACAACCTTCAGTGGGCCTTCACAATTCGGTGCCAGTCACCTCAGAAGAAAGCACAACCTTCACAGTCAGTGGGCCTTCACATTTCAGTGCCAGTGGCCTCAATGCTGTGCTGGCCTGATGAGCAGGATTAAAGTATCAGCAATGGCATCAAACAGAAGACGACTGAAACTCATGTCAAAACTGACCCTATCAATGTTGAATTAAAAAGACGTACTATTTAAGCAATAAAATCTGGCAGCAGTAATTCCCTACAGTGGTCATGCAGAGGACATTTCCCTATCCAATAGTTTGCACTTCCCAAAACACCTGTTTGAAGCATACTACAGACAAACCTCTCTGAAATTGCCAATGATCCAGGTGAGTTCTGAAGTCATTCCCTCTACACTGCTGGTTCCGCCACACCTACATTAATAGCGTCTTTGATTGGAAACCCCTTCAATGCATTTTGTTGGAAAGACAGTGATTTACATGTAAGTTAACAGCAGCTCCTTTTCTGAACTTGTGTATCGATGATGGACAACTGATGATGTCCACATTAAGAATGGCCCTGGTTCAAACTCCTCCCTTTCCACAGTGCAGCACTGGATGGCTATTAATCCCACCTACATTAGGAGCCACCAGTAACATGTCCAACCTACTTACCCCCCTATATCTCACTGTCCAGCATCCCCACAGGCTGCATTAACATTAAGATCTAATAAACTCGTTTTTGAGACCTGGTAGTTTGCATTTTTTACTGTAAGGCCATAAACAGCACTTTTTTCACTTAGCTGTCAAATTAAGAGAAGTACAAAGACTTTGAAAGCTTCTACTACTACTAAGTTTTTACTGAGAAACGACAATAATATTATCCTGCAAAGTTTCATTCTGTACCACTAAAAATGCACCAATATCCACTGAATAAATGCAGGCTACATAACCATTCTACACTGTTAAAATACTGTTAACAATAAAAGTAACGAACATGTAGCAACAGCAGACTCCCTGAAGTGCTGAGAAATTTAACAAAAAATACAAGTAAAAACAATAATTATATGAAAGCAGTAATGGATAAGCATGATAAATACTAGGAAGCAAAAATAATCTGTTATTTAAGACATCACACAATCATACTGCTAATTTTGAATGCATACACAGTCAAACAATTTGCAGGCCCTGTCTGTGACATTATGTAACTCTGATGACTTGCTCTTGCTAACACAAGGAAAAAAAACACTGGTCCATCTTCCCAGCTAAGACCTAGTCAGTCTTTGTAGCTGGACTGAAAGCTGATGTCCAAGTCCCACCATGACAGATGCAGATCACCGTAGAAGATAGCCCAATATGGTCTGACACCCGACCCAACTCATGCCATCACACAGAATGCATACCCACAACAGTTACCAAACTGCTTTTTATAAAGCACAGAACCAAGGTTGAACATATGATTCTGTTTATTACCCTCTGACATCCAAGAAACTGAAAACTCCTTCAAACTGATACCATCAAAATCTGATACTTTATTACATTAGGTGAATTTTGGTACCATTGCAGTGCCCACTTGGAAAAAGCTGACTACCTCTTACTTCCTTTAGGCAGCATTTACAATTTATACTATTTGGCAAAATCTGCCCTTTCTAGACCTCTCTAGACCTTTTGTCAAAAAATTAGGACACTCCTTCCTCACATACTGCATTAGATCTTAAAGAGAAAGTGCAAATATGTGTGTATATATATATATATATATATATATATATATATATATATATATATATATATATGTAGTTAAAAAGCCAGTATGACTAATCGAAAATCAGCTGTACTCTTTTTTTTTTTTTTTTTTTGAGCAAAAATCACAGAACAGCAGGATTTGGGAAATGTGCCCTTTCTCCGTTGCAGTCTGCATAGCTGGAGATATAAAAATTACAAACAAGATGCACTTGGCCTGACAAACTATGAGCATATATCTGTGTGTGTGTGTGTGTGTGTGTGTGTGTCTGTTGTTGAGAAACTCAGCACTCCAAGAAGCAGACTCTGAATTTTAAAATGAAAATGTGCATGGGCCTGCCACATCCCATGGTCCTGCCACAAATGGGGGGGGGGGGGGGGAATACATGTACAGATCCCTAGTAGAAATGGCCAAGAAAGAGTTAAACAAGGAAGGTACAAAATTTTTCTGCTCAGTATGCGGTATAATTGATGTCAAGTTTTTGTAGTTTTAGCACCCCCTAGCAGATACGTTTTCTAAAGCACCCAGGCTGGACATGTAGAATGGGAACGGACATTAACTGACCTGTTCGGAATGGGAAACGACACCAACTGACCTGCTCAGAATGGGAAACGACACCAAATGGCCTGCTCAGAATGGGAAACGACACCAAATGGCCTGCTCAGAATGGGAAATGACACCAACTGACCTGCTAATGATGCTTTTCATCTGACTGTCCTTTTCTTCCTGTTGCCTGCGCAGCCTCTCTTCACTGTCCTCCAGCCGAACCTTGTACTCCATCAGCAGCTTCTGCATCTGTTGCTCCTGTGCAAGAAGTCGCCGCTCGTACTCCTCCAGCCTACGACTTGACACTTTCAAACGTTCCTTCAGCTTAGCAATCTCCTGCTCATACTGTCAGGGCAATAAAAGGTGATAAAAAGTTAAAAAAAAATGCACAATTGCACAGTGCACCTTCAAGCTAATCCGTCCAGGTGTTTCTATAAGCAGCTTCTGTTTTACAACTACTACCACCCCCAGTCGCAGGAGTGAGTGCTTATAAAGCAAACAGAGCGAACATGCAAGATTAACTGATGCCCTGGATAACATACGTTTCCTCACATATTACACAATGCACACAAACACAGATTATAAAAGTGGTTGCATAAACGACAACACTCCAATTCACATCCATCATTTTCAAAACTTGCTTTATTTTAGAACACTCGTTTGCAAGTTTCAGACAATTTACTAAGCTTAGCGGACTGCAACCATCAGAAAACCATAACAACAGGATTTCTGCTATGATAATCTAAGAGGCTGCATGGCTCCCAGGCTGCTCCTTCGTTAATAAGTAAAACGTTATTTTATTTCGTTATTACTGACCTTATTTCTTGTGTTACAGTGTTGAAGGAGTACAAGTCGGACACCCATTTCTGGGAAAAAAGACAGAGAAGAGGATCGCTAACAGTAAGGAACTATCTTTTTTAGCTGCTCTCATTCTGACCGCATGGAGGTTCAAGGGTCCCAGATATGGAGTTGGGGAGAGTACAGAAAAGAGGTGACAAGCAGGATTCCTCTAAGTCTTCCTGCAGTTGATATTAGAAGAGATCCAAACGGTGAATAGAAAGCTGGGTGATTTTATTGCAAAATCTGCCTGTGGAAAGGCTGAGGCAGACGATGCTCTTAACCACCGCTCAGATGGGATTAGCCAGTGGGAACAGGAAAATCACTTAAGGGATTAAGTGGCTAATTTAGTTACAACAATGGAAAGGTGCAGGAAAGGCAAACAGTAAGGACAAACTCCAGAAAAAAGTCTGCGCATCATAGGTCTCCCTGAGAGAAAGGAAGCTGACAACTGCATCCAGTTGCATTTCTAAAGATGGTCTGGGGCTACCAAAGTAAGAGATAAGAATACAGACAGTGATCACAAGCTCCATGAGGCAGTCTTATCACTGGCAAAAGCAAGCCTTTGGCAAATCATTGTCAGTTACACCTGGCTACTGTCATTGCCACTGTTTTACAAACTGAGGTGAGAATAACCTGGCTACTGTCACTGCCACTGGTTTACAAACTGAGGTGAGAATAACCTGGCTACTGTCACTGCCACTGTTTTACAAACTGAGGTGAGAATAACCTGGCTACTGTCACTGCCACTGTTTTACAAACTGAGGTGAGAATAACCTGGCTACTGTCACTGCCACTGTTTTACAAACTGAGGTGAGAATAACCTGGCTACTGTCACTGCCACTGTTTTACAAACTGAGGTGAGAATAACCTGGCTACTGTCACTGCCACTGTTTTACAAACTGAGGTGAGAATAACCTGGCTACTGTCACTGCCACTGTTTTACAAACTGAGGTGAGAATAACCTGGCTACTGTCACTGCCACTGTTTTACAAACTGAGGTGAGAATAACCTGGCTACTGTCACTGCCACTGTTTTACAAACTGAGGTGAGAATAACCTGGCTACTGTCACTGCCACTGTTTTACAAACTGAGGTGAGAATAACCTGGCTACTGTCACTGCCACTGTTTTACAAACTGAGGTGAGAATAACCTGGCTACTGTCACTGCCACTGTTTTACAAACTGAGGTGAGAATAACCTGGCTACTGTCACTGCCACTGTTTTACAAACTGAGGTGAGAATAACCTGGCTACTGTCATTGCCACTGTTTTACAAACTGAGGTGAGAATAACCTGGCTGCTGTCACTGCCACTGTTTTACAAAGTGAGGTGAGAATAACCTGGCTACTGTCACTGCCACTGTTTTACAAACTGAGGTGAGAATAACCTGGCTACTGTCACTGCCACTGTTTTACAAACTGAGGTGAGAATAATCTGGCTACTGTCACTGCCACTGTTTTACAAACTGAGGTGAGAATAACCTGGCTACTGTCACTGCCACTGTTTTACAAACTGAGGTGAGAATAACCTGGCTACTGTCACTGCCACTGTTTTACAAACTGAGGTGAGAATAACCTGGCTACTGTCACTGCCACTGTTTTACAAACTGAGGTGAGAATAACCTGGCTACTGTCACTGCCACTTGTTTACAAACTGAGGTGAGAATAACCTGGCTACTGTCATTGCCACTGTTTTACAAACTGAGGTGAGAATAACCTGGCTACTGTCACTGCCACTGTTTTACAAACTGAGGTGAGAATAACCTGGCTACTGTCACTGCCACTGTTTTACAAACTGAGGTGAGAATAACCTGGCTACTGTCACTGCCACTGTTTTACAAACTGAGGTGAGAATAACCTGGCTACTGTCACTGCCACTGTTTTACAAACTGAGGTGAGAATAACCTGGCTACTGTCACTGCCACTGTTTTACAAACTGAGGTGAGAATAACCTGGCTACTGTCACTGCCACTTGTTTACAAACTGAGGTGAGAATAACCTGGCTACTGTCATTGCCACTGTTTTACAAACTGAGGTGAGAATAACCTGGCTACTGTCACTGCCACTGTTTTACAAACTGAGGTGAGAATAAGCAAAAAAATATTTTTTTTCAATTGTAGCAAAAAGTGTGAGCTATAGCTTATCAGAATCAAGGTATAGATTTTATTTCTTGCAGGTCTCTATGTGTGGCACGTTCCAGTGGCATAATTAATAAGGTCTGGAATTACCCTGTTCTCATCTTCTTCCTAATTTGCATATTTAGTTCTAATAACAGGCCATCATTTTATGGAAATTAATATATGATTAGCTCTATTATATACCTCAGGCTGCTTTCATTTGTTTTACTATAAACATCTGTAATGAAACGGACCACACATGAAGAGCTGAATCACTTCCAACCTTAAGGGCCGCAAATGCAGTATTGGCATTCAGAAACTGTTGATTGCAACCCTGACACTGTGCCTGAGAAAGCTGTCCCCTTCATCAAATTCTAGGTACACCTCTGAGATTAATGTTAGCATAGGTAGCAGTCCAATCTACAGAGACCAGTTCCTGGCAAAACATTCCTCTCCACTGGGAGTTTACTGCATTTAGTGTATCTCTTTTTAGCATATTAATGGAGATTGCACTGAGAAGAGCAATGGCTAACTGCTGTGTTTCAGTGAGGAAGACAGACAATTTAGTTTGTTCTTTTGCTGAAGAAATGTCTTGTAGCTTAACTGTCTGACCTTCAGTTTAATATGGTGGTTCTCATATGTTCAGCTTACATTATACACTACGACATGCACTGTACAACTACTCTGTGGTTCTTCATATAAGAAGTTAATACTTTGAAGTATTGATTTATAAAAAGAAATCTGCAATCATGTCACAATTTATGAAACATGTCAGTACCTAAATGCCATCCAGCCATCTTCATTTACCACTGGTGAGAAAATACTGCTCATTCGTGAAAGTACTCATTACTGAAGCGAAAAATTACCTGCAGCTTATAATCCCATGTTCCCTGTTCTTCATAGATTCATAGGTGTGTACTATGCTAATGGCCCTGGAGCCTTTACAAGCCTAGCCCATAGCATTACCCTGGCATCGTGCCACACTCTTTCTGTACCTTAAACCTAATGCTTACATAGCTACTACATTACTGTCACATGAAAACAACTGCTACCACTTTTCAGTTGCTTGAATACATTTTAGATACACTCCCTACATACTGCCATAACAGAAGTATAAGGCATTCACATGCTGCCGAACTTTACATCAGTAATTAAGGAGTATTCCTCTCTCAAATACACTACTAACAGAGGAACAGTCACCGATATGCAGCCCCCCTTGCTGCAGCCAAAGAATTTCAATACCCCAGTGGTCACAAGGTCTATAAAATGAAACAAGAGGGATTAGGTCCTACACAAGCACTCTGAAAAAGAAGTGGCAGATGATTTGGGACTGTAAGGTACAGAAAATACTACTTTCAAAGAAATACAAAGCAGTACTAGATAGGAGTACAATGTGACATGCTACAAAACTTATGGTATGTAGCAAATTTCAAGAAAGATGTGAACAAGCACTACTTTAGATGAACAGTGGTGAATTCACTGTTGTCCAGTGGAGTTATAGATGGATTTAACAATTTGATTACAGAAGGGAAAAAAAGTGCAAATGCACTGGTGTGTACAGGGGCAGGAGAATGTAACATCAACAATGGGAAGACGACAACTTTGGGGTTGCAAACAAGAAGAATGTATTACATCGACAATGGGAAATCAACAATAACTTTGGGGTGGTGGAAAAGGAGGATGAGGCAGATGCTGTCCTGATAAGTCATCAGATTCCATTGCTTCTCCAAGGTAACCTCCACTGACTGCATTCAACACCATTCCCAAAAATACACACAACAGCAAGGCACAACTCTGGAGCCAAAACGTAAGGTTTTAAAGGTTGGGGAGTTAGTACGTATAAAGAAAAAAAAAACAGAAAAAGAACAGTGTTAAGGGATAAAAAAAACAAGTCTTATTTAAAACTCAATGGTACAAGACAGCATGTTGAGTTTATTCAGCTATATACATATTGTAAATATCAAATTTGTACCATGTACCTAAGAATCTACACCTGCTCACTAACATGAAATTTAACTGTAAATTGTTCATTAATAATATTGTGTCTGTATCTAAAGGTAACATGTACCTAAGAAATTACACCTGCTCTCTAGCATGAAACATAATTGTAAATTGTTCGTCTTTTCTATATTGTATCTGTATCTAAACTTTGTAGGATGGAGCTTTTCTCCCCGGTCCTCCACTGAAAATGGGCTCTCTGAGCCCATTGGACATCCCCAGTCATCAAACTGGAAATAAATAAATAAATATACCCAGGCCCATAAGCCCCACTTAGATGTCTCAATGTGCCCCCTTATCCCCATCACTGCATCTTTACCCTCCCGTACTACCCAAGAAGAATGTGAGAAGCAGGTATGAAAAATGGCTTACTGTGTTGTCTTCCACTCTAAGTAATGCCTCAATAAATGCTATTCCAGGTCAAATCTGAAAAATTAGACCTTTACAACTTATTGGACCTATTTTTGTTTCATTTATTTTAATGTTTCTCACTGAGCTTACCAAGCTCTCTCTTTCCTGAGTAGACCTCAGAAAAAAACATGTGACCACTAAATAATGAATTATATGCATTAACATAGTAAATTTGCTTAGTCGACTGTTAATTCGGTCAATTAGCATGTCATACTGATACAGTGTGGTTGGGGACAAGCATAAGGTACTGGGTTTGGTTATTACCTCTAGGATGGGAAATCTGGCTAGGATTAAAACGGACCAGTAGGGCAGACAGCCTAGAACTTAACCTACGAACATAGTAAAATGGGAATAGGGTACCAACTTGGAGTATCCCGCTACTAAAATCTATATGGGCACTAGACTTTAACCAATTAAGTAATCAGCTTTTTTTGTTTAATAAATGACTTACCCCCTACAAGGATTGCATAAGGCAGAAAGGGGATATTCTGTAGTAGGGTAGATAAAGTTCACATAAAAACACACCCTTTTTTAAAACCCTCTCAGCAACTTGGACCAGTAACAAGCAACTCAATTCTGTCATCTTACCACAGCTGTGGTCCTAACCATGGGCATCACTATAGCCTGGCGTCCTGGAGGGAGGGGTTGTATGTTCATAGGTGTGTACTAGGCTAATGGCCCTGGAGTCTTTACAAGCCTAGCCCATATGATTACCCTGGCATCATGCCAACCAACCTTAGTCCCCAGTGCCTCTGTTGAGTAGAGCCACTGGAGTGATCTCCGGGGTAAATTTTCTATTTCCCATCCATTCATCAAGATTTCTTTTGAAGACGGCCAGTGAGGTTCTCTGATTGACATGTATGGGAAGTCTATTCCATAGCATGGGCAGTCTCTTGGTTATGAACCTGTCCCTCCAGCACATTCTGTTGATTGTGGTAATGAGGTTGAGGTCTCCTGAGCGTGTGGTGCGGAGGGATTAGGATTTCTCTATATGTAGCATTTCTAACAGAGCTGGGTCAGACATGGCTTTGTAAGTCAAGCAGAGATCGCTTCTAAGTAGGTGATATAAGACAGAGAATAGTTGGGAGGTTTTTGAGTCTGCCCAAATAGGACAACTGTTTAAGGCCTAAGATCCTCTTTGTGAGGTACTTTTGCAGCCTCTCCAATTGTTGCAGGTGTCTAGTGAGGTACATGCCAAATGGGGCATTGTACTCGATAATTGGCCTAATGAGGGAAGAGTAGAGGGAGACAATGACCTCCTTCTTCCTGGATGCAAAACCCTTAGTAATGTGATGTGCCACACGGAAGGACTTTCTGACTATAGTAGCAATGTGGTGGTCAAAAGAGAGGTTGCTGTCAACCTGTGTTCCCAGATCTCTTATAATGCCTTCTGTGTTCAGTGGACTACCATCAATGTGGTAATTCATGGGAACTGGGTTTTTCTCAAAGGGGATGATGATACATTTTTTGGCATTGAGCTTAAAGCCATTGTTCTGACACCAGTTGTTGGTCTCAGTGAGGCCTTTCTGTAGGATGTCAACATCACTCGGGGAGTTAATAATGGCTCCCAACTTGCAACTGTCTGCAAACTTTGCCAGCCAGAGTCCCATCGTGTTGGCCTGGACTTCTGAGAAGTAGATACCAAAGAGGAGAGGACCCAGGACTGATCCCTGTGGGACTCCACTCGTGACTGGTCGGCAGTCTGACTTGGAGTCAGCTACTTTCACACTGTGGGTTTTATCTGTGAGCCAGTTTGCAACCCACCTAGTGTTATAGGCATTGATGCCTAGCTTAGTGAGTTTTTCTAGGATTCCTGAATGGGGAATGGTATCAAAGACCTTGGCCAGATCAAGGTAGGCTGTATGAACCACCTTGCCTTCATCCACAGCTCTGGTGACTGACTCAAAGAAGTCGAACAAGTTGAGGAGGCATGATCTACCCTTCACAAAACCAGACTGTGTGGGATTCAGAGTGTGGAGATTCCCTATATCCTTGTTTATTAGGTCCATGATGATGCGTTCCATAGCTTTGCATATCAGACTTGTCAGGCTAACGGGGCGATAGTTCCCAGGGTCTGTAGTTGTTCCTCCTTTGTGGAGAAGGATGACTGTAGCAGTGCGCCATTTGGTAGGGACAAAGCCTGAGGTGAGGCTGTGACTGAACAGGGCACACAGGTGAAGTGCCAATTCACTCTGTAGTTCATGTAGAACACAGCCAGGGATATTGTCAGGTCCCACAGAAACTGTATTCTTGGCCTTGGACAGTGCTGTTTTAACCTGTGCAGCAGTAATGCTGGGTACCTGGCAATCTACTGGTATTGTGATTGGTCCTTTGGAGGGGAGGGGTAAAGTTGGCACTGAATCTGTTGGCCAGTATATTGGCAATATCTGTTGGCTCGGTATAGGAGGCACCGTTGTGCAGTACCTCAGACCAAATCTGAGTATTATCATGGACATTCTTTACATAACTATAGAAGGCCTTGTGGTTGTCTTTACTATCTGCTGCAATTCTGTTTTCATAGCTAGCTTTAGAGGATTTGCTGAGGGATCTCAACTTTTTGTTGAGGCTGATAAGGGAGTTTATCCATTCTCGGGACTTCACCTTATTCTGCATCAGTTTCCTACTTCTGTTGTAGAGTTTGTTTATGGCAGGGGACCACCAGATTGGCTTCCTTTTTTTGGAGGACAGCATCTTGGTTCTATTGGGTATGGCAAGATCCATGCATTTGGGTACGTGTTTGTAGGGTGCACTGGTGTATGTTTCTGCGGTCATGCAACTATTCTCCATTTGTATGGGTACCGTGAAGTTAGCCACCTCAATTTTTAGGAGCCCAAAGTTAGCTTGGAGAAGATTTTCATGGTGGTTACCTTTGCAACTATTCGCCATTTGCATGGGTGCCATGAAGTTTGCCACCTCTGTTTTTAGGAGCCCAAAATTAGCTTTGGAGAAGTTTTTCATGGTGGTTACCTTTGCGGAGGGGGAGTGGTGGTGGGAGGGATGTGGATTTCCAAGGGGATTAGTTTGTGGTCGGATCTAACCAGTGAGGAGTTGACTATTGGTGTAAAGCAACGGTCACCCATGTTAGTAATGATCAGGTCAAGGATGTTGCTGCCTCTAGTGGGGGTAATAATGAGCTGGTCCAGGGCATTGGAATTAATGAATTCCAGGAAATGTTGGGCAAGTGTATAGGTACATGAGTAGTTTTCCAAGTTAATGGAGGGGTAGTTGACGTCACCCAGTATGAGAGTGTTAGGTTGGACCCTAATATTCTCCAGGGTGCTTAGGAATGTGGAATGTGAGTCTTGGGACATGGTTGGGGACCTATAACAGGCTACGGCCTGAATCGCTGTCTTACCTAATGTTAGATGCACCTGAAGTAACTCTGATGCATTATGTTGGGCTACCAGTCTGGGGGTGTGCGCATCCTTTATGAATACGGAAACAACACCACCTTTGGAGCTTCGGTCCAAGTTCTGGGGACGAAGGGTGTGGAATGAGTTATAGCCTGGTAGTGCAGGGTTGCTTTCTGCTGCCTTGAACCAGGTCTCTATTACAGCACAAATGTCGATGTTCTCCATTTTAAGAAGTGCTTCGAGCGAGTGCATTTTGAGATTTAGACTTCTAGCGTTAAGCAGCATGACCCTCAGATTGCATTTGTCTGTAGCTGTTATGGTGGTGATTTAGTCTTTGGAACACCGCCTAAAAAAGGCACTATAGGGGTGGCAAGAGCCTTTGTCAGTATCCGGAAGCCCAGGGGTGACAGATGCAGGCCAACTCTGGCAAAGCATCCAGGTCTGTCAGTCATGTCATCCCAGGCAGACAGATACTGGATCCCCTTAGAATGACACCAGAAACTTGGCCAATTGTTGAAGTCAATCATTTTCTGCTTGTTCTGTGGTATCATTCTGGGTAATGGTAGGATGCTGCTCAGGGCTAGGGTCATATCTGCCTTGGCTACATAAACCAAGAGCTTCTCCAGGTCTCTTTTCATGTAGTCCAGGGAGGTAAGTCTCAGGTCATTCACACCCACATGTACAATGACAGTCATATTTGTACCTGTTGTTGATGGATCTGAGTGCGTGCGTTATGTGGCAGATCCTGGCACTTGACAGGCAGCTGACTGCTACTTTCTCCTTATTCATCCTAGTGAGTTGGACATCAGTTGTGCCTCACTATCGAGTCACCTATGACTAGTGTGCTGGGCATGCTGTTTTGCCTTAGGGGCTTTGGTTGAATGGCACACTGTTTAGGAGAGTTATGTGTTTTGTGATTAGTGTTGTGTTGTGGTGGTTGAGTGTGTTTCTGCCTTGGAGATCTCTGCTGTTTGGGTAGATTTTTATTGAGAGCCTCCACGAAGGTGGGTGTGTGGTTTGTGTTTTTTTATGAAGGCAGTGCTGGTGAATGTTCTGGAGGGCTGTGTGTCCCATGTAGTGTGGTGCAAGTGTTGACCTTCTCCTCTTGACCAACTTTTCCGGTCTTGGCTGGAGAGTGCGTGGCTTCCAGTTTGGTTTTATAAGTTCATCTCTTGCAAGTCTGAGTGTTGGGAGGTAAAAGGAGAGGGTTGTCAGTGTACATGAGGCAGTTTCTGCATTGCCTCAGGATGCCCAAGTTCACCAGGTTAATAGGAGAAAGCACAGGGAACTAACCTTTAGACATGCCTGAAGAGATGGGCATTAATAATAAGTACTGGAGCTGTTTCCTTGTAGAACGTTTAGTGCGGGTAGCACTTTTGTGTGCTACAACTGCTACAAGAAGTCTGGTATGGTAAAGTGCTAGACTAATAAGCTAGTAAAAGTGCAAGAGAGGAGAGAACTACAAGATCTAAGGGAAAATCTAAGAGCAGGCTTTGGCATCTCTCAGAAGCTTACAAACAATCCTGGATACAGTAAATCTACATCTGGACTAGACTAGTTATAGGAAAGGTTACAAACAGTCCTGGATACAGCAAATCTGTATCTGGACTAGACTAAGTTATAAGAAAGGTGGGAAACAAGCGCAAATGTGGGCTTTTAAACCAGAACGTTGAAAGAGATGGAAAAAAACTGCCCAAACGACCAATAAACTACAATTTCTGGGCCAGAAACCACTCCTGTTGTGGTAGATAGGCTACCTAGTGCTTACCACTCCCCCTGATAAGCTAGAAGGCTTCCCTCAACACAGACAGGCTTGGGGGGGCTCAGAGGCTTACAAACCGTCCTGGATACAGCAAAACTGTATCTGGACTAGACTAGCTACAGGAAAGGTGGGAAACAAGCACAAACGCGGGCTTTTAGACAAGAAAGTTGAAAGAGATGGAGAAACTGCTCAAACGGCCAATAAACTACAACTTCTGGGCCAGAAATCACTCTTGTGGAAGACAGGCTACCTAGTGCTTACCACTCCCACTGATAAGCTAGAAGGCTTCCCTCCAACACAGAAAGGCTTGGTAGGCTCAAAAGCTTACATATAGTCCTGGATACAGCAAATCTGTACCTGGACTAGACAAGTTGCAGGAAAGGCAGGAAACAAGCTTAGAATTTTTTTTTTTTTTACAGAAAAGCAGCTAAAACAGCACTAAAAACAATTCAAGTGCAATGCAAGCTAGCACACTTGAGTGTGTATCAATATTAAAGCAAGTACAGTTTAAATAAATGCAATTTATTCAAAATGTATTCTGAACTAAATTCAACTCTGAACAGTCGAAAAGTGCCAAAAATATACTTATCAGCTGAGAAGCGCACTCAGCCAGAACACAAGGAGATTCTAGCAAACTTTTTTTTTTTTTTTTTAGTAAAGTGGAAAGTGTAAAAGAAGAAAGACAAGATAATTAAAGGTTAAGGACCCAAGTGGGTTGGCCTTCTCAAATGTTCTCTCTGTATTAGTTAAAATGAGATAATGACACTAGACTGGGATAGGGCTGTAATAGAATCCACTCCTCCAGTCATCCTCCACTCAAACAGGCTACAACACTGTTTTGGTCACGTTCATCCTAACATGCTGATAGGGTCAAATCGGGGTTAAGTGCATGTGTGCAGCACTAGTGATAATGTCACTAAGTAATAGCCCATCCTGGCCCTAGAAGAGACAGATACTAAGGCTATAGATGAGGGAAAGGTGGTACACACAGCATACCTAGACCTCGCAAAGGCCTCCGACACCATTCCCCATTCTGGTATTATAGACAAGCTCACCAGCATGAACATAAACCCCTATGTCACAAGATGGGTTGCCAATTGGCTCACGGACAGAACCCACATGGTGAGAGTTGTGGGAGCTAGATCTGACTCTAAACCAGTTACAAGTGGCATTCCCCAGAGCTCAGTCCTAGGACCCTTCCTGTTCGGCATATACTTCTCAGAGGTACAGGCAAGCACAGGAGGACTATGGTTGACCAAGTTCGCAGATGTCTGCAAACTAGGGACTATAACTGACTCTCCGGCTGAC
This sequence comes from Protopterus annectens, assembly GCF_019279795.1. Lineage (NCBI taxonomy): Eukaryota > Metazoa > Chordata > Ceratodontiformes > Protopteridae > Protopterus > Protopterus annectens. The sequence goes on from NC_056744.1 coordinate 355,367,400, forward strand.
ACAGACATCCTCCAAAAGGGTCTCACTGAGATGGATACCTGGTGACAAAATCATGGCCTCAAGCTAAATGCCAAAAAGTGCATAGTCATCCGCGTTGGAAAAAACAAAGTACACACAAACTACCACATAGGTGGTAGCCCCCTAAATATGGAAAACGTAATAAGGAATCTGGGGACCCAAGTAGATATTAATCTCTCCTTTGATAATCACATTGCCAAAGTAGTTAGAAAATCCTTCTATGTGGCCCACCTAATCACAAAAGGGTTTGCATCCAGATCAAAAGAGGTCATTGTGCCCCTCTACTCATCAGACCCATAATAGAGTACAACACCCCATTTGGGCTGTACCTTAAAAGACACCTGCAACAGCTGGAAAGACCACAGAAGTACCTCAACAAGAGGATCACTAGCCTCAAACAGATGCCCTATGCAGTTCAATTGAAGAAACTCCAGCTGTACTCGGTTGCATACCGCATACTCAGAGGTGATCTCTGCCTGACATACAAGGCCATGTCCAACCCAGAATTGATAGACATGCTCCACCTAAAGAAAACCTTATCCCCTCGAGCCACATGCTCTAGGGAACTAAACCTCACCACAACAATAAATAGGACGTGCTGGAGGGATAGATTCCTGTCCCAGAGACTTCCCATGCTCTAGAACAAGATTCCAATCTACATTAGGCAGAGCTCCTCGCTTACACTCTTCAAGAGAAACCTTGACGAGTGGATGGGAAACAGAAAGTTTACCCCGGGGATCACTTCAGTGGCTCTGCTGGACAGAGGCACAGGGAACTAATCTAAGGGGATGGTGAAAGCCAACACATTCTGGCTAGGCTTATAAATGCCTTCGGGCAGATAGCCTAGTACCTGCCTATGAACCTATATGCTGTTCAGTATTACCATGACTGACCCCTACTGGTGGGGAGTAGTAAATGCATGCAGTGCACTTGGCAGCAAAACAACCCCTGTACCAACTGGCTGGCATACAAGGGCACACCTTCCTGTCTTAGCTGGATTTCAAGTGTAGGCATTTTGTTGATAATACAAACAAAACATGAACATTTTGTTTTTTTGGTTATTCTTCTAAATCAAAATAACATTATAATTAAAAAAAACAGGATGAAATCAAAATGAAATTATAAATATTTTTATAAAAAGAAAAAGAATGCATCACATATATCCAATTTTTAATAGCTTTTACATAAAAGAATTTTGTTGCTGCAAAGCGCTTACCTTCTCTGCGTGTTTGTCTTGTTCTTCTTTGCTTTGCTGAAGCTCCTGTCCTTCCTCATCTTCGTACTGACCATTATTGAGGACCCACGCTGCTGTCCTTTCCACAGGGGACATGGTCGCAGAGTCCACTGGTGACTGCGCCTGTATCCAAAATATGAACAACAACTTAGTATCACTGATAAGTGGTGAAAAAAAATCAACAGATGCTTAGTACCTTTTTTTGGTTTGTTACTGATAAATACCTGTTATGATACAGTCTCTCACAGACAGGGAAAAACAGCAGGAGGTGTTCCTGTTCTCTGTAAATGAATACATTTCCTCTGTAATTTATAAAACATCAAATCTAGCCAGAGGGAGAACTGACTGAGTCAATATGACAACAGTTATGCAAAACAAGGTATGTTATCCATAAGCAGCTCTGCAACTTCTGAAAGCAGCTCCTGGGAAGTAACACTCTGCCTTACAAAAAAAAAAATGACGTATGCAAGATCAGAAAAGACACATTGCACACTTCTCTCCTCTTCTGTTGTCTCTGCAGGGCAATATTTGGAAATCCCTGCTGACATCTGCTTTACCTTTCATTTTCTGTTGCCAAAGAGTGTGTCTAGTACTCTGATCAGAAAAAGATTTTTTAAAAAAAAGTAGATGTTTTAAAGTCCAACTTTGTGGTGTTATCTGTGGTGGCAGCTCCTTTTATGTAAAGGCCACATGTAAAGAGGAGGAAAGGGAGGGGGAAAGCAGGTGTTTCTTGCATTATGGGGAACCTGAAAGTTGCCCATTATTATTACCCCCTGTACTTCTTCCCTCATTAATGTCGGACTATAACAAAATCCACATATAAGCAGGATGCTAGAGTGTCAGCCTTGAGTTCAAAACTAAGCAAGACCTGTTTAAACTTTTCTCACACTGCTGTAATATGTTACGTGACACAAAGTGACAGCATCCAAGAGCCACCTCTAACATGACTAGGGCAACCCAGATCCTGACAGTCATTCAATATTCTGAGCTAGGTAGGGGTAATAAAACCGGGAGAAGAAAGGGACTACTAAATGAAATGTGAATGGCAGCTTAAAGAGGATAAAGCCATTGTTCCCTTGTCTTGAAGGAATTCAGATCTCACACAGAAGGATGAGTTTCCATACAGATTCACACAATTCAAGAAATGTCAGAGTCATAATGTTTATGGGACCAAAGCTCCCTAAACTGGAATACAATGCTCATTATCTTAGCTACTTATCCTGACTTCTGTCACGTCACAAAGAAGCCTGTATACCTTAACCATTTTAATTATATTTATTAATCAACCAGTTAAGTGAAGTAATGCAAACACTCCTACTTAATGAATACACAAAGCTGCGGTCATTATTTTCTGACTGGCTGTGCTCTCACGTTAGACTTGCTGTTACAAACAGGAGAAACAAGTAGTTAAAATGCAGAAAAGGAAAACATTTCCTTTTACAAACTACATTGTCCACTTAAAGGAAGGCGATGTTCCTTTTACAAACTACATTGTCCACTTAAAGGAGGGCGAAGGGCATGTCAATGGAAAAAGGTGTCAAAAACCGAAACATAAAAACGTTCCTGTCTGAGCTTCTGTCTCCGACTGCATGATGACACAACGGACTGCCCATCACAGCCTCAACTCCACACAATGTGAATACATTGGCTGTGTCCGTGCCATACGTCTGTAGTCTTACTGTCACATAAAATTATTGATTTATGTGAAAACAGGACTGGACTAGCCACTGACCACCTGTGTACTTCAAAAAATATTGAAAACTGAAAACAGATGCTGCATTCATATTCGCTGAGATGCATATGACCTTTAAGTAAAACATTTACAAAAGCACTTATTTAAGTGAGCTACAGTGAATTTAAGTCACACTTCCTGCAAATACTCATTTTCATTCTGTTACTGTTTCACCTCTACTTTACTAATTTGAGCACTTTTTCCTGACTCACACACTGCTGGTAAGTATCATTTTTATTTTACGAGACACTATCACCCTGTCTCTTTCAGACAAGATGTAGTGATTCATTATGAAACTTGTGTAATGAATCAGACTGGTTTAAAATAGCTTCTTTCTGCAATGTATGAATCAGAAACTTCAGTTCAGTTACTACCACCCAGATAAAACACAGTAAGAGGCCCAGAAAACAACAAAAGCTGATGCCTCTTTCATTTCTTTGGTCGTATCTGACAACAGTCCCTGCTTGAGTAAATCTATTAACTACCACTTTACAAATACATACTATTTTAAAATATACTAGTGGTAATTATAAAGTCTGGACTGAAACATTAAGTGACTTCTTTTCTCTCCCACTAAAATACCAAGTTGTCATCGAGTTTTCGTACACCTCAGTTCCTTATTTCTCTCACCATTTGAGTAACCCTTCATATTAAATGCTTTCCATCTTGCCTAACCGGAGCTTCTCTGAGTCGATACCAGAACTGACTAACGTACTTCATTTTGAACACAGTAGAGTTTCCTATCTACTTCACCACCTTGGGACACATCCTCTCACACTCTTTAATTGTCCCATCCATTCTGTCAGCATTCACTTTGGGCTAACTACAGAAGCATTTACATTAAGGCGACTTGAGGCTGCATTTCTAGTGTTAGCAGAAGGTAGCCTGGTCTGTCTCAACTTTAAGTGAGATTGTTTCATTGGTGAGTGGGCTATGTAGTATATTTACCCAGTTTCCTTTACCTCTTACAAATTTCTGCAGCTCTTGGATCATTTCCACAGAGCTCACAAATGCTTGGCATCCACACCACTGTCTCCAGTGTGTTTGGTTTGCATCTAATGCGATCCTAGCAGAAGTCTTCTTCTTTCGGCTTTTCCTGGTTAGGGGTCGCCACAGCGGATCATCTGTCCACTCATGACTGGCAGTGGAGTTGTGGTCGAGTTGCCAGCCCGGCACCCAACCTTCTACAGAAAACACACACACACACACACACACACACACACACACACACACACACACACACACACACACACACACACACACACACACACACACAGACACACACACACAGACACACACACACACACTTGGGGCTAAGTTAGAGTGTCCAATCCACCTACTGTATGTCTTTGGGATGTGGGAGGAAACCGGAGCACCGGGAGGAAACCCACACGACCACAGGGAGGACATGCAGACTCCGCACAGAAGGCACCCCAGCCAAGAATCGAACTGGAGAACCTCTTGCTGTGAGGCGGCAACGCTAACCACTGCACCACTGAGGCCACCCACTATCCTAGCAGAAATAAGTACTTTAAATTGAAATCGTGCACGTTTACAACTGCTGCTGTATTTTCCAATTTATTATTATATTGTTAGCAATTTATCTCTGTAAAGTGCCGTTTGCTTTTTGTTGACCTTGTTGCAGGCTTCTCGGCATTGTAGTTGTTTTAAGTGTGTGGTTTCTAGATAGTTTGCTTGGTTTGTTCTGTTAGCATTCACTTTGGGCTACCTGTAGTTGATTTTACATTAAGACGACTTGGGACTGCATTTCTAATGGCAGGAGAAGACAGCTGGTCTGTCTGCACTGGGAATTACACAGGAAGACTTTAAGTGAGTTTGTTTCTTTGGCTAGAGGGTTATTTAATCTGTTTATTCAGTTTTCTTTGCCTGTATACATTTGGTGGATTTGCCCAACTCTGTTCTTCTCACAGTGGGTTTAACAGTGCCCTGTACAAATGCTGGCACTCAGAATTGACATTTTTCTTAAAAACACTACCCTTAAAACTTTCCCAGTTCTCACTTGTACAAAGAGCAACTAGGCTGCACACAGATGAGGACCGCTTCATGGGTTTTGTATTAAATACTCCTGTTTTTACTCTGTACTCCTACAGCAACCATCTGAGAATGTACAAATGTGCCTGTAACCATGGATATGAACTTTTCTGCTATCTTTGCAACCTGCAAGAAATGCACAACAGTACCCCTTGGGAAGATGGCTACCACTGGAAATTACCATGATGATAATACACCCCTAAGAGTAGACCCAGTGGTCAGCTATTTAAAACCGCATGTAGACAGTAACCTGGTCTTTGACCATCATGTGCCTGTGTGAATAAGGAAATCATTCGACATTGTGCAACTTATAAGCAAACGCATGACATCTTGATCCAAGGATGTCATTGTTCCAGTGTACCCAGCCCTCATCACGCCAATCACTGAGCACAATGCCCTCTTTGGCATGTACCTACCCCAGCATATGCAACAATGAGAGCATACACAGAAGTCGTGCGCAAAATAAGTCAGTGCATAAACTACATTAATTATGTGGACTGCCTCAAAGCCCTAT